>NC_080834.1:11402040-11730514 GCF_030435755.1 Ochotona princeps
TACCTGATGCAAAGTGAGGCTTAGCTGCAGGATGCAGAGCAGGTGTGCTGAGGCTTTGGCCATGTGGAAACAGCCTGGAGGAGATGGCAGTGCCGATGGCTAGGGTGTTGGCAGCATTCAGCTCCCTGTCCCTCCCTGCCTGCTTTGCCCATGTCAAGTATGTCTAAATCACTCAATCTATTGACTTGGTAATACTTGGTGTGTGTAAGATTTCATTTTCAGAAGTTCTAGTAGATCATTTTCAAATCCATGATGTTTGCTTCTGCTTCTAAATCTGCTTGTATTTTATTGCTTTAAAGACAATGTTGATCACATTTCCTATGGTTACTGTTTTTCAATGTGCAGTTTGTGATCTACTTCTACTGATTCTGCTTTTTCTCACTCTTGATATCCTCTTTCCTGGCGTACCTAATCTTTCATACAGATTATTTTGCAAGTTTGTATATAGCACTGGATGGGAGGGATGTTGGGTGGCAAAGTCCAGGCTTCACATTCTGTTTTGCTACTTGCTAAAGGCATGTGATTAAGTTAGTTCCTGCTACTATTATGGCTAAACTGTGTAAAATATCATCCCTAGGCAAATGTTGGCGGAGATTAAGATGATGCTGGAGGACTCCTGTAGCCCATATCATGGGGTCTGGATTCCAATGCCGCTTCAACTGCGGGCTCTAAACTTCAACTGTTTTTTGTTTTTGTTTTGTTTTTGTTTTTGTTTATTAAATTTATTCATTAATTACATTGTGTTGTAATTTCATAGGAACTGGGATTCTCCCCACACTTCCCCATACCCTCCCCCCATGGTGGGTTCCTCCACCTTGTTGCATAACCATAGTTTCAAGTTCAGTTGAGATTCCCTCTTAGCAAGCATATTCCAAGTATACTAACTTCATCTTAATGACCCCTGGAAGTAACCAAGTGATAATCTGAACAGCTAGGTTCCTGCCATCCGCACACACCTGGGGATGGATAGTTGACAGCTGCCTTTGGTCTGACCTAGCCCATGCTGAGGCAGGCATGTTGAGATTAAATCGGTTAATAGAAAATCTTTCTCTATTCACTTACTCTCCTCTCTTTTTTGTAAAGTTTTATTTAACTGGAATACATTCCTTGTATTTTACTTAAGAGCATAATGATATTTCCCAACCTGTCTAGCCTTCTGCCACACTCTCGCCCTTTCTCCTCCTTCCTTTATAATTTGTTTAACTTTTCACTGCTGCATACTTTGAGTTCATAACCACAAGTTTAATCCTCCATTAAAGAATTCCACAAGTAGTAAGTAGAAAAACCCACTGTTTCTCAAGAGTACAGATGAGGGTTATAAATATTAATCCAATCTCAACGTGTCAGTTTCAGTCACATTACACTTCTGTACACTGTATTAGCTAACAGGAAGGAAACCATTTGTCTTTGGGGAACTGATATATTTCAGTAACTATAAGAGGCAAGTGTCTACTTGCCTCCATTCATTCAACTAAATAATAAAATTTAAAACAGCCATCCTTCTTGATCAGTCAACCCTTCCCATGGGAGAAATATACTATGACTTCTTGTGTGTGTGTGTGTGTGCGTGCGTGCGTGTGAGAGAGAGAGAGAGAGAGAGAGAGAGAGAAGACCCTCTAAAAATATCTATTTCCATTTCATCAGAAACCAGGGACTTGGAGTAAATGAGGCACTTGGAATGCTGACGGGAAGGTATTGAGGTGCACTCTGGCCAATTCCTCGCGGTTCCACCCCGCTCCGGCACCAGCGGCCCATCTTCACCGGGCTTCCCTGCTCCAAAGGGCCTCTGCTCCTGCACTCCTGTGCTCATCTGCTCCTGTGCTCATCTGCTCCTGTGCTCTCCTACTGGGCCCTGACTCTGGCCACCTCCTCGTGGTTCCGCCCCGCTCCGGCGCCAGTGGCCCATCTTCACTGGGCTTCCCTGCTCTGAAGGGCCTCTGCTCCTGCGCTCCTGTGCTCATCTGCTCTGCTCTGCTCTGTTCCTGGACCCTGCACTCTGGCCACCTCTTCGGGATTCCGCCACGCTCCAGATCCAGTGGCCCACCTTCACCGGGCTTCCCCGCTCCGAAGGGCCTCTGCTCCTGTGCTAATCTGCTGCTCTGTTCCTGGACCCTGCACTCTGGCCACCTCCTCGCGGAGACGCCCCGTTCCGGTACCAGCGGCCCATCTTCACCGGGCTTCCCAGCCCCGAAGAGCCTCTGCTCTTGTGCTCCTGTGCGCATCTGCTCTGCTTTGCTCTGCTCCTGACCCTGCACTCTGGCCACCTCTTCGGGATTCCGCCCCGCTCCTGCACCAGGGGTTCATCTTATCCGGGCTTCCCCGCTCCTAAGGCCTTTGCTCCTCTGCTCCTGTGCTCATCTGCTGCTCTGCTCCTGGGGCCTGCACTATGGCCACCTCCTCGCGGTTCCACCCCGCTCCGGCACCAGCGGCCCATCTTCACCGGGATTCCCTGCTCCAAAGGGCCTCTGCTCCTGTGCTCCTGTGCTAATCTGCTGCTCTGCTCCTGGGCCCTGACTCTGGCCACCTCCTCGCGGTTCCGCCCCGCTCCGGCACCAGCGGTCCATCTTCACTGGGCTCCCCCGCTCTGAAGGGCCTCTGCTCCTGCGCTTCTGTGCTCATCTGCTCCTGTGCTCATCTGCTGCTGTGCTCCTGGACCCTGCATTCTGGCCACCTGCTAGCAGTTCCGCTCTGCTCCAGCATCAGCGGCCCATCCTGACTGGGCTACTCCGCTCCGAAGGGCATCTGCTCCTGCGCTCCTGTGCTCATCTGCTCTGCTCCTGGGCCCTGACTCTGGCCACCTCCTCGCGTTTCCGCCCCGCTCTGGCACTAGTGGCCCATCCTCACTGGGCTTCCCTGCTCCCAAGGGCCTCTGCTTCTGCGCTCCTGTGCTCATCTGCTGCTCTGCTCCTGGACCCTGCACCCTGTCCACCTCCTCGCGTTTCCGCCCCGCTCTGGCACTAGTGGCCCATCCTCACTGGGCTTCCCTGCTCCGAAGGGCCTCTGCTCCTTTGCTAATCTGCTCTACTCTGCTCCTGGACCCTGCACTCTGGCCACCTCTTCGGGATTCCGCCCCACTCCAGCACCAGCGGCCCATCTTCACTGGGCTTCCCTGCTCCAAAGGGCCTCTGCTCCTGCGCTCCTGTCCTCATCTGCTCCTGTGCTAATCTGCTTTTCTGCTCCTGGACCCTGTACTCTGTCCACCTCCTCGCGGTTCCTCCCCGCTCCTGCACCAGCGGCCCATCTTCACAGGGCTGCACCGCTCCGAAGGGCCTCTGCTCCTGGACCCTGTACTCCGGCCATCTGCTTGCGGTTCCTCCCCGCTTCAGAACCAGCGGCCCATCTTCACCGAGCTTCCCCGCTCCGAAGGGCCTCTGCTCCTGGACCCTGCACTGTGGCCACCTCCTCGCGGTTCCGCCCCGCTCCGGTACCAGCAGCCCATCTTTACTGTGCTTCCCATTCCGAAGGGCCTCTGCTGCTGCGCTCCTGTGCTCATCTGCTCCTGTGCTCATCTGCTGCTCTGCTCCTGGGCCCGGCACTCTGGCCACCTCTCGGTTCCGCCCTGCTCCAGCACCAGCGGCCCATCTTCACTTGGCTTCCCCGCTCCGACGGGCCTCTGTTCGTGTGCTCCTGTGCTTATCTTCTGCTCTGCTCCTGGGCCCTGTACTCTGGCCACCTCCTCCTGGTTCCGCCCCGCTCCGGACCCAGCGGTCCATCTTCACCGGGCTTCCCCGCTCCGAAGGGCCTCTGCTTCTGCGCTCCTGTGCTCATCTGTTTCTGTGCTCATCTGCTGCTCTGCTCCTGGACCCTGCACTATGGCCACCTCCTCGCGGTTCTGCCCCGCTCCGGCACCATCGGTCCATCTTCACCGGCTTCCCCGCTCCGAAGGGCCTCTGCTGCTGCGCTCCTGTGCTCATCTGCTCCTGTGCTCATGTGCTCCGCTGCTGGATCCTTCACTCTGGCCACCTCCTCTCGGTTCTGCCCCGCTCCGGAACCAGCGGCCCATCTTCATCGGGCTTCCCCGCTCTGAAGGGCCTCTGCTCCTGCGCTCCCGTGCTCATCTGATCCTGTGCTCATCTGCTCTGCTCTGCTCCTGGACCCAGCACTCTGGCCACCTCTTCGGTATTCCGCCTCGCTCCGGATCCGGTGGCCCATCTTCACCGGGCTTCCCCACTCCGAAGGGCCTCTGCTCCTGTGCTAATCTGCTCTGTTCCTGGACCCTGCACTCTGGCCACCTCCTCGCGGAGACGCCCCGTTCCGGTACCAGCGGCCCATCTTCACCGGGCTTCCCCGCTCCGTAGGGCCTCTGTTCGTGCGCTTCTGTGCTCATCTGCTCCTTTGCTCATCTGCTCTGCTCCTGAACCCTGCACACTGGCCACCTCTACCCGGTTCCGCCCGCTCCGGCACCAGCGGCCCATCTTCACCGGGCTTCCCCGCTCTGAAGGGCCTCTGCTCCTGCGCTCCTGTGCTCATCTGCTCTTGTGCTCATCTGCTCTGCTTTGCTCCTGGACCTTGCAGTGTGGCCACTTCCTCGCGGTTCTGCCCTGCTCCGGCACCATCGGTCCATCTTCACCGGGCTTCCCCGCTCCGAAGGGCATCTGCTCCTGTGCTCATCTGCTCTGCTCCTGGACCCTGCACTCTGGCCAACTCTTCAGTATTCTGCCCCGCTCCGGAACCAGCGGCATATCTTCACTGGGCTTCCCCGCTCCGAAGGGCCTCTGCTCCTGCTCTCCTGTGCTCATCTGCTCTGTTCCTGGACCCTGCAAACTGGCCACCTTCTCACGGTTCCGCCTCGCTCCTGCACCAGCAGCCCATCTTCACCGGGCTTCCCCGCTCTGAAGGGCCTGTGCTCCTGCGCTCTTGTGCTCATCTGCTCCTGTGCTCATCTGCTCTGCTCTGCTCCTGAACCCTGCACTCTGGCCACCTCCTCGCAGTTCCTCCCCGCTCCAGCAGCAGTGGCACATGTTCACCGGGCTTCCTTGCTCCGAAGGCTTCTGCAGCTGCGCTCCTGTGCTCATCTGTTCCTGTGCTCATCTTTTCTGCTCTGTTCCTGGACCCTGCACTCTGGCCACCTCTTTGCGGTTCCGCCCCGCTCAGGCACCAGCGTTCCATCTTCACTGGGCTTCCCCGCTCCAAAGGGCCTCTGCTCCTGCGCTCCTGTGCTCATGTGCTGCTCTGCTCCTGGACCCTGCACTCTGGCCACCTCCTCGCGGTTCTGCCCCGCTCCGGAACCAGTGGCCCATCTTCACCGGGCTTCCCTGCTCCCAAGGGCTTCTGCTCCTGTGCTCCTGTGCTCATCTGCTGCTCTGCTCCTGCACACTGCACTCTGGCCACCTCCTGGCCGTTCCGCCCCGCTCTGGCATCAGTGGCCCCTCTTCATGGGGCTTCCCCGCTCCAAAGGGCCTCTGCTCCTGGGCCCTGCACTCTGGCCACCTCTTCGCGGTTCCGCCCCGCTCCTGCACCAGCAGCCCATCTTCACCGGGCTTCCCTGCTCTGAAGGGCCTCTGCTCCTGCGCGCCTGTGTTCATCTTCTGCTGTGCTCCGGGTCCCTGCACTCTGGCCACCTCCTCACGGTTCCGCCCTGCTCTGGCACCAGAGGCCCATCTTCACTTGGCTTCCCAGCTCTGAAGGGCCTCTGCTCCTGTGCTCAGACACCCCGCCCCCTCCTCCTGGTGCTGTCCTGCTCAGCTACCTGGGCCCCCTGCTAGTGGTTAAGCCTGCCTCCGAAGGGGCTCTGCTCCACTGTGCTCTGGGATCTTGGCCGCCTTTTCCGATGTTCTTCTGCTGCTCTGCTGCTGGGCTCCTCTGCTAGTCCCTGGCTCTGCTGCTTGTCAGACCCCCCTCAGTCTGCTCCACTCCGCGACCCCCCTCTCCCCTCCGTTGTGACGCTCGCCCCCCCTCCACCCGCTTGAATCCCCCTCTGCTCCTTGGCTCCCCTCCAGCCCTGCGACCCCACTCCGCTCTGAGGCTCCCATCCCCTCCCCTCCAGCCGCTCAGCTCCTTAACCCTGGCCACCTCCTCGGGGGGTCTCTCCGCTCCCAAGGGGTTCTGCTGTTCTGCTTCTGGACCCCCACCCCCTCCCTGGGGTGCCGTCCCGCTCCGAGACCCCGGCCCACTCCTCGCGGTTCCGCCCCACTCAGAAGGGGCTCTGCTGCTCTTCTGCTCTTCTGTGCTGCTGCTCAGCTCCACTGTGTTCCACGACCCTGGCCGCATCCTTGCCAGGCCGCCCTGCTCCAATGTGGTCTGCCGTTGTGCTCCACTCTGCAACTCCGGCCCCCTTCTCGCGGGATCACCCCCACTCCACTCCAATCCAGGATCCTCACTCCTCATCGGACCCCCCCCCCCACTCCGCTCCACAACCCCCCTCCTCGTCTGACACCCCCCACGACGCTCCACGACCACCCCTTCTCATTGAACCCCCCCACTCCGCTCCGCGAACCCCCACTCGTCTGATCCCCCACGACGCACCGCAACCCCCCTCCTCGTCGAACCCCCCCCACTCTGCTGCGCAACCCCCACTCCTCGTCTCACCCCCCCCCGCCGCTCCGCTCCCCGGCTCCCCTCCCCTTCCACCACGGGGTCCACTCCCCTCCCCTCCCGGGCTCCCCTCCCCTCCCGGGCTCCCCTCCCCTCCCGGGCTCCCCTCCCCTCCCGCCAAGGGGCCCCACTCTGCTCTGCTCCAGGGCTCCCCTCCCCTCCCCTCCCCTCCCCCCAAGAGGCCCCACTCTGCTCTGCTCCCGGGCTCCCCTCCCCTCCCCTCCCCCTGAGGGGCCCCACTCCTCTCTGATCCCGGACTCCCATCCCCTCTCCTCTCCTCCCCCCAAGGGGCCCCACTCCTCTCTGATCCCGGGCTCCCCTCCCCTCCTCACCTTCCCCTCCCCCGGGGGGCCCCACTCTGCTCTGCTCCCGGGCTCCCCTCCCCTCCCACCAAGGGGCCCCACTCTGCTCTGCTCATCGGCTCTCCTCCCCTCCCCTCCCCCCCTCTTGCCGAGGGGCCCCACTCCACTCTGCTCCCAGGCTCCCATCCCCTCCCCTCCAGTCGGGGGTCCCACTCTGCTCTGCTCCCGAGCTCCCCTACCCTCCCCTCCCGCCGAGAGGCCCCACTCTGCTGTGCTCCCGGGCTCCCCTCCCCTCCCTCTGAGGGGCCCCACTCTGCTCTGTTCCCGGGCTCCCCTCCTCTCCCCTCCCGCCAAGGGGCCCCACTCTGCTCTGTTCCCAGGCTCCTCTCCTCTCCCCTCCCCTCCCACCGAGGAGCCCCACTCTGCTCTGCTCCCCAGCTCCCCTCCCCTCCCCTCCCCTCCCTCCGAGGGGCCCCACTCTGCTCTGCTCCCGGGCTCCCCTCCCCTCTCCTCTCCTCCCCTCCCCCCGAGGGGTCCCACTCCTCTCTGATCCCGGTCTCCACTCCCCTCCTCACCCTCCCCTCCCACCGAGGGGCCCCACTCTGCTCTCCTCCTGGGCTCCCCTCACCTCCTCCCCTCCCCTCAAGGGGTCCCACTCTGCTCCCTGGCTCCCCTCTCCTCCCCTCCCGCCGAGGGGCCCCACTCTGCTCTGCTCCCAGGCTCCCCTCCCCTCTACTCCCCTCCCCTCAAGGGGTCCCACTCTGCTCCCTGGCTCCCCTCCCCTCCAGTCGCGGGCCCCACTCTGCTGTGCTCTGGGGCTCCCCTCCCCTCCCCCCGAGGGGCCCCACTCTGCTCTCCTCCCTGGCTTCCCTCCCCTCCCCTCCCCTCCATCTGCGGGGCCCCACTCTGCTCTGCTCGGGCTCTCCTCCCCTCCAGCTGCGGGGGCCCCCCACTCTGCTCCCGGGCCCTGCACCCCTGCCCCCTCCTCCCTACTCCTGGGTGAAGCACATCCTGATACAACTTGTGGTTCTTCAGGTCGCCCCCTTCTCTTGGGACTCACCTTTAGTGCTGTAATCCTCCTGTGGAGCTGTAGTG
The DNA here is from genome assembly GCF_030435755.1 of Ochotona princeps. NCBI lineage: Eukaryota > Metazoa > Chordata > Mammalia > Lagomorpha > Ochotonidae > Ochotona > Ochotona princeps. Next base: position 11,409,972 of record NC_080834.1, read on the forward strand.
TACTCTGCGTAAGTGACCCTTGGTGCCCCACAGCTCTGCATGAAGGTGGTCACCCCCCCATTCCCAGCTTCTCTCCAGTTGAATCCCCTGACAGCTTGAAGTTAAGGTAGGTGATGGGGAAAAAGGCAATGCTGTGCCTAACCTCTCATCTCCTGCTTTGAGAGATGGCCTTGGATGCATGGCTCCGGGGTGAACTTGTGTGAGGACTGGCGGTTTCTGTCCAATGTGACACTTGGGCGTTACCCAAAACTCCGCACAGGATCTCCTTGGCTGGACAACCCGACTGGGTATCCGAGGACCACTCTCCTCTGCTGTCCTGAAACATGGGCAATAATGGTGAGGAACCTGATCATCCCGCGTTTAAGGTGCCAAATTACATGCTGAAGTTTCGAGGGTTAGAAGTCCTAGGTGCTCAGGCAGTCAAGGTCTGAGGGGCCCTGGTCAGATTGGCACCCGTCGGTAACATTGCTTAATTTATTTTCCCACAATGCTTGGCAAGGGAAGAGCAAAACTGATGGTCAGAGCATTGGCCCTGGCCCACCTCAGCCACCCCAACAAGAGCTTCTGGGAAGCTCAGAGGGCAGGAAACCACCCCCAGCTCAAGGGAGTCAGAAAACAGCGCCAGTTGCAAGCATTCTGTTCGGGCAGCATGAGGTACTCCAGGCCTTTCCCATTAGTGTTATCCCTGAAGGGAACTGCCCAGCAGAGTGTGATTCCTGGAATGCAGGACTTAAAGCCATGCCAGGAGCGAGTCTAACTCTCCCCGGGCCAAGGCTACTTGCTCATTATTGCCCTAAGAAATTGTTTCAAGTGTGAACACTTTCAAATTCTTTCATGCTTATGGTTGCCCTTGTCCAGGAGGGCAGTCCTCTCCAGTGGGTCCGTTTGTCCGTTGGAGGGGCACCCAGAGTTTATACTTACCTTCTGAATTAGATCTGCCAGTTGATCGGGGTCAGAGACCTAGCCTTCAGGTGTGAAGACTGAACCAGCAAATCTTGTTGTCCCTTCTTGAAGGAGTGATTTTGAACGGGTTAGAAGAAACAGCGACAGGCTGGCAGCCTCCCTTCAAGGTTACCTCAGCACCATTGACTGCCATTATGGGCCATAGAAGTGGGTCACCTCTTTCAATCGCTTGGATTGGGAAAATCCTGCCCTTTTACCAACAAACCATGAGGAAGAGGGGCTGCAGCAGACGTTTTTCTGTCCAATCTTGTCTGTGTAACCTGTTTTGAGCCATGTCAATGATCAGCACAGTAGAAGGAACTATTTGCTGTAGTTTTAGCGAAACTTCAGATGAAAGGATTCTTTTGCAAGATCTCCGACAGCCTTTATGGTGTACATTTGCTCCTAGAATTGGCTCAGGCATATGTAAGGCTGGATGATAACCCCATCACCCCATGATCCTGGTCTTGCTGCGAGGGCGGGCCCATCCCCCTGTCTGAAGGTCTCCATTTGCTCTCCTCGCTGGGTAGCACACAGATTTCCTCTCCATTGTAGCCACTTTCACCTTTGCCCTTATCTGCTTTTCCACTTTCTCTTGACTTGACCTCACCCAGGCCACCCTTAGGGCCTGAATTTCTCTACCTCATAGCCCTAACCCCTAGCTGGGAGGGACAGGGTAAGACATAAGCGATGTAACATTCATAAGAAAAAAGTGGAAACTTGTTCTGTAACTTCATCTAGCAGTTATACATAAAAGTAACCAGTGGACCAAATCCACTGTTAAATTAACGCTATGCACGAGATGAACCTATGTGCTTGCTTTACGAAACATTTCCAGGCTGAAGTATGTCAAAGAAGAGGTTGGAAGTCACAAAAGGTTGAATTTTATGTCTGTTCTGACGTGTGTAGTGATTGTGCATGTTTGTTTAGTCAGTTAGAGTCCTATTACTTCTGTCCAGACAAGACTTCTATCTGTGTCGTGAATTTAGTTGTTCTTGTTCAGAATTGGGTCTGTGTATGACTGACAGACAAGATGGGACGGACCACGACTGGCCCCCTTTCTCTCTCCTGGTACGTAATTTGAGAGAGGTCTAACTCATCTAACAGGACTTGGTCAGACCCGACTCCCCACCTCTGCTGGGCTAAGGCTCCTATACCATTTTCTTGCTGTTTAGTCTTCAGCTTACAGTGTTGTCCTGGCACTGATCAGGTCTAAAACTCAGTATCCATTCACATATTCAGTTACATGTTAAGTGTACTTTAATTTACACCTGAATTCTTCAGAGTTTGAAACCAAGTCTCCTGATTTTGAAAGTTCTAGTAGGATCCCTAGAACACTCAAAGATTGAGACAGAACTTGGATAATGTAATTGTCATTTAAAAGAATTTGATTGTAACCTCACAATATTATAAAATAGCATTTGAGGCGTCAAATTTAGCATAAAGTAAATGAGTATTTATGTCCATTGGTCAAAATGTTTCCTAATCATGAAATTGGTCCAGATTTTAAATTATTTGTTCTTATTTAGAAAGAAGTGAGATTTTGCCTTACAGGAAAAACAGTTTGAAATTGGATAGTGAAATTGGTTATGATGTGTATAATTTCTGAATTTTCCTGTAAGACAATGGAATTGAAGTCTGATTCCTTGTGAAGAACAACAGTGTTTTAACATCTCCTTTTAAGTGATTTTCATCTTATTGATAAGAGACTATCTAGGATGGTATTAGTTAAGACAACAGCCAAATTGAAATTTTTTGGTTCTCTTGAATTCAGTAAAACAGAAGCGGGCCCGGCGGCATGGCCTAGCGGCTAAAGTCCTCGCCTTGAAAGCCCCGGAATCCCATATGGGCGCTGGTTCTAATCCCAGCAGCTCCACTTCCCATCCAGCTCCCTGGGAAAGCTGTGGCCTGGGAAAGCAGTCGAGGACGGCCCAATGCTTTGGGACCCCGCACCCGTGTGGGAGACCCAGAGGAGGTTCCTGGTTCCTGGCTTCGGATCAGCGCGCACCGGCCCGTAGCAGCTCACTTGGGGAGTGAAACATCAGACGGAAGATCTTCCTCTCTGTCTCTCCTCCTCTCTGTATATTTGACTTTGCAATACAAATAAATAAATCTTTAAAAAAAAAATAAAATAAAACAGAAGCCAAGAAGCAGCTCCAGACTTACCAGCCATGGAAAAGGGAGGTGCATGCTTGCAGTCTGCCCTTTGGAAGGAATTCAGGACCTTGGCCTCCTTCAGGTCCTCATTGTGATTCTCAACTGCCATTTGAGAAGGGGAAATTCCCTCATCAGCTAGGAGGTTATTGGAAAAACTTCTCATTCCCGGTTTGAGGCAGGTTTGTGTTAAAACGTGTTTCCACAAATTGGGAGAAATGGGTAAGACTTGCTTAAAGCAGTAGTATTTAAAATGTGCTATGTTTTTATTTATAGAATGTCTTAATTTGGAGTCTTACATGATTGTTTCAAAATGTAATTCAAGCAAATTAGCAGATTATTAAAAAGAATTGCTTGTAGAATATTTTGTCCTACAGAAGTATGGCTAGCATAGAATGGAAAAGCTGGGACAAAATACTAAAGGCTTAAGCATGTTGAGAAATGAACCTTGCAAGTTTTACATATATAATTGTCTATACTATAAGATACTACTACAACATTGTTGAAGTGTTTAACATTAATACCTAGTGTATGCCGACATTAGAATTAAGGGTGCATACATAGGAATGCTAGTAAATCAGAATTTACAGGGGAGAGGGCTGGCGCAATAGCTTGGCAGTTAAGGGGTCTGGTGCAGTAGCCTGGTAGCTAAAGTCCTCACTTTGACCATGCCGGGATCCCATTTGGACACTGGTTCTAATACCGGATGCTTTGCTTCCCATCCAGCTCCCTGTTTGTGGCCTGGGAAATCAGTAGAGGACAGCCTAAAGCCTTGGGACTGTGCACCCATGTGGGAGATCTGGAAGAAGCGCCTGGCTTTGGATTGGCTCACCTCTGGCCATTCTGGCCACTGGGTGAGTAAACCAGTGGATGGAAAATATTTCTGTGTCTCTGCTTCTCTCTGTAAACCTGCATTTCCAATAAAATGAAGAATCCCCAAAAAATGATGTGGAACACTCAAAAAGACTGAAGACTATCTGCAATAGAAAGTGAAATTAGAAAATCAACGCATGATATGAGAAATTTGGCAAGGACTGACCTTGAGGAATTGAACAGATATTACAGAATCAACTGTGGACTGGCTCTTGTGAGCAGCAGGCTGAGCTACTGCCTGTGTACTGATCTCCTATGAGCTCCGATTCAAGTCTTGGCCATTCTGCCTTGGATCCCGGTGTCTGCTAATATGTCTGCAGAGGCAGCAGAAGAGGGCTGAAGTACTTGGGTCCCTGTTGTCTACAAGAGGGACAGAGCTCCAGGTTCCTGGCTATCCAGTGGCCCAGGCCTTGATGTCAGCCATTGAGATGGAGGACCTGTCTCCCCCTCTCTACCTACCTTGCAAACCAAATATTTTTTATAGAAAAAAATTAAAAATAAAAATACAGTTGAAAGTCAAGATAAATGAGGATAAACAGAATTAAAAATATTTGAACTTGAAGATAGGTTCAATATTTTTCTTGCCAGCTTTTAAAAAAATGTGAGAAAGGGAATGAACGCAGCCCGAGAGCTTTGAGACCTTACCGAAATGAACACTTTCTTGGAATTCCTGAGAGGAAGAGAGTATGCAGCATATTCAATGAAACAGCTCATAACTTCCCTGATCTTAATAAGTACACCTCCAAGTACAGAAGGCCCATAGGATGTCACTTGACAGGATCAGAAAAGATCCACGTTCCCTTGACCTATTGTGGTCCAGCTGTTTTAAGTACAAACAATTGTTACTTCTCAAAAAGAAAGCACTGTCGTTTTCAAGGGGACCTCCCCTAAACGAACAACATTGTCAAACAGAAATGTTATAGGCCAAGAGGGAATTGAATGGTTTATCTCGAGTTCTGAAGAAAAAGTAAGCCTATCAGCCAAAAATACTTGGCTGAGTAGAACTATCCTTTATAACTTAAATATTCTCCAAAATGTGTGAAAGTCAGGAAAGTCATCAGAATCAACTGGCCTCCTAAAACATGTTTGAGGGAAATGTATAGACAGACGCAAATAAAAGGTAGCAGGCTAGCATCATGCAAACATGCAAAACTTCTATTTATTCTCATTACAAAGTCAGACATACAGAGAGGAGAGACAGAGAGGAAGATCTTCCGTCCGATAGCTCACTCCAAGTGGCTGCAACGGCTGGAGCTCAGTCAGTCCGACGCCAGGAGCGCGGGCCCCCCATGTGGGTGCAGGGTCCCAAGGCTGTGGGTCATCCTTCACTGTTTTCCCAGGCCACAAGCAGGGAGCTGGATGGGAAGCAGAGCCGCTGGGATTAGAACCAGCGCCCATATGGGATCCTGGCTTGTGAAAGGCGAGGACTTTAACCACTACGCTATTGTGCTGGGCCCAAAATGGAAAACTTTGAAGCTCACCCATAACTGTATGAAGAATACTCAGAAGAAATCAACCAATTTTTAAGTGGATAGATTACTTATTAATAACAGCCACTTACTGTTACTATTTATTAGTAACAGCTTTGAAAGTCAATGGACCACACTCCCAGTTAAGATATAGTTTGGCTAAATGGATTAAAAAATAACCAAGGATGTGTACCTTAAGAAACTCATTAGTAAAGACACACTGGTGAAAAGATGGAAAAAATGTTCTACCTAAGTGGAAACCTAAAGCAAGCAGGAGTAGTGCATTAGACAAAATACACTTCAGCCAAAAGCTATAAAAAGATACAAAGATCATCAGATAGTGATCAAGGAATTAATTCAACAATAAGATAGGACAGATTGGGTACTATATATCCAATGCCACAGCATGTCATTTTATTAAAAAGCCTTATTATATCTAAAGGGAGGGCCCGGCAGTGTGGCCTAGTGGCTAAAGTCCTCGCCCTGAATACCCGGGATCCCATATGGATGCCAGCTCTAATCCCAGCAGCTCCACGTCCCAGCCAGCTCCCTGCTTGTGCTCTGGGCAAACAGTCGAGGACGACCCAATGCCTTGGGACCCTGCACCTGCGTGGGGGACCTGAAGGAGGTTCCTGGTTGGATCGGCGCAGCACTGGCCATTGTGCTCACTTGGGGAGTAAACATCGGACGGAAGATCTTCCTCCGTCTCTCCTCCTCTCTGTATATCTGATTTTGTAACAAAATAAATCTTTTAAAAAAATACATATATATCTAAAGGGAGAGTCAAGCTCCAGATCAAGAAAAGTGGAGTTAAGGAATCAACTAACATGTCAGTCAAGCAAAAAAAAACACAAAAAGAAAAACCACAGTTCTAGGGTATACAGACACTGACACAGCATTCATTGCAATAGCTTTAGAATATGTACTTGACTACACTAAACTTCCTCTAAGACCACATATTAAACCACAACAAAAAGTACATCATATCTTTTCTAATCACAAAAATATAAATCCAGACAAATTTGGTAATTATAAAGCCATAGATTGAGGGGCCGGCCCTGTGGCTCAAGATGCTAATCTTCCACCTTGCACACCGGCATCCATGTGGGCACTGGCTCATGTTCCGGGGGCCTTACTTCCCATCTGGCCCTCGGCTTAAGGCCTGGAAAGGCAGTGGAGGACAGTTCTCGTGCTTGGACCCTGCACCTGTGTGGAAGACCGCAAAGAAGCTCCTGGCTCTTGGCTTGGGATTGGTTCAGCTCTGGCCATTGCAGCCATTTGTAGAGTGAACCAGTGGACAGAAAATCTCCTTCTCTTTGTATCATCTGCCTTTCAAATAAATCTTGAAAACAAAACCATCTGCAGATTCAATATTATGATCCTGAAATCCAAAGAAGAAATGTCGAAGAACTCCAAAAGAAAACTTAAAAATTGAATGAAATGAAAATATAGCATTTCAAAACTTACATAAGACATCTAAAGAAATACTAAGGAAAGGTTGAAGCATTAAATGCCTACATAAAAAAATGGAAAGGTTTCAAACAGGTTAGGTGCATTTTGGGTATCTAGAGAAGGCAGAATAAACTAAATCCCAAAGTTAGTAAAGAAATAAAGATCAAACCAATAAATGAAGAGAAAAACATGAAAGATCAGTGAAAAAGGTTATTTCAAAAAGAAATAAAACCAGCAAACTTATAGACTAACCTAGAAACAAAACACTGAAATGAAATTAGAGAGCTGGGCCCGGCGGCGTGGCCTAGCAGCTAAGGTCTTTGCCTTGAACGCTCCAGGATCCTATATGGGTGCCAGTTCTAATCCCAGCAGCTCCACTTTCCATCCAGCTCCCCGCTTGTGGCTTGGGAAAGCAGTCAAAGACAGCCTAGAGCCTTGGGACCCTGTACCCACATGGGACACCTGGAAGCAGCTCCAGGCTCCTGGCTCCGGATCGGCACAGCATTGGCCATTGCACTCACTTGGGGAATGAATCATCGGATGGAACATCTTCCTCTGTCTCTCCTCCTCTCTGTGTATCTGACTTCGTGATGGAAATAAATGTTAAAAACAGCGAAAAGAAATTAGAGGAGAGCTTAGAAAGGAAATCTAACCAACACTAGAGAAAGGTGAAAGGTCACTAGGGACTATTGTGAAGAACTGTATATGCATTCATGGTGTTCATTTTACGAAAAACGCAAATTTTAAGACGTTTTTCATCAAGATAAACAGATCTTTAATTCTGTCTTCTACAAACTTTTGGAAACATTGTTTGGAATTTAAAGTTGATCTCATGTGAATTTAGAATAATATCACATATTGGGGGGAAGAGGGGAGAGGGATAGAAACATGGGAGAAGTCTGATGGACAAGTTGAAAGTAATGGCTGGATAGAAGAACTAAGTTCTGGTGTTCTGTAGTATGACAAGGTGATGACAGTTACCAATAACATGCAGTGTGTACATACATATGTGGATGCGTCTACACATTATATAGAACATACAGTTAATACATATAAAGCTAGATGGAAGGAATTTGAGTGTTTGACCACATAGAAATTATCCAAGGAACTACATAACTAGATCTATTCACCCCCATTTCATCAGTACCCAATGTTTGTTTTACATGCAGCAAAACCTTACAGAGTACCCATGGATGCATATTTGTGTCAATTGATCTTAAAAATGTAAAAAGTTGCACTTAAAATTATGACCACCTTATATATTCAAGTAACCAGAAACTTAAAACATGAGGATTTTAATTGTTGTGGAACATTCAGACTGATTGGAGAAAATTATGGAGACATGCGTCTGCTAACTATTACATGCAAACAATTGGAACGATCAGGTTTTGACTGGTGCATTATTTTACCAGCAAGATTCTTTGCAATGGTGAAAAATATTCAAAAATTCACCTTTTGTTCTTACAGTCTGCCACAAAGAACAAACCCTCACTTTCACTCCCTCGCTTAACTACACCTCGTGTCTATTTCCTCCATGGCGATGTGTTATGTTTCTTTAGAAGAGCCAAGAGAATCAATACAGAGACAGCTAGAACTTATACGAGAGTTTGGTCGAGTGGCAGGGTACAAAATTAATGAACAAAAATCAACAGCCATAGTGTATGCAAACAGCCCCAAGTTGGAAAAAGATCTAACCAGCAAAATACCATTCAAAATAACAGAAAAGTATTAAGTATCTGGGAATAAACCTAACCAAAAATGTAGGAGACCCTTTTGAAGAAAACTACAAACTACTTAAAGAAGAAATTGAACAAGACCTCAGAAGATGGAGTAACATCCCATCCTCCTGGATAGGTAAAATCAATATCATTAAAATGTCTATATTGCCAAAGGCAATATATACATCCAATGAAATTCCAATCACCTTACCCAAAACATCCTTCATGGAACTGGAAACAATGATTCAAAGGTTCATTTGGAAACACAAAAAACCACGAATAGCCAGAACCATCCTGAAGCACAGAAGTTAGCAGGGGGAATCACAGTCCCAGACCTCTGGACATACTATAGGGCAGTGGTTATCAAAACAGCGTGGTACTGGCACAAAGATAGAGAGGAAGATCAATGGAGCAGAATAGAAACACCAGAAGGGAACCCACACAGATACAGCCAAATAATCTTTGACAAAAAGACAAACGACAATCCAGGCAAATGGGAAAGTCTGTTCAATAAATGCTGTTGGGACAACTGGTTGATAGCCTGTAGAAACAAAAAGATAGACCCACATTTCTCACCATACACTAACATCAAATCTACATGGATAAAAGATCTAAACCTACATCCTGAAACCTTCAAACTTTTGGAAGAAAATGTTGGAAATACCCTGCAAGATCTAGGGGTAGGTCCCGACTTCCTGAAAAGGACACCAAAAACAGCAATCAAGACACAAACAAATGAATGTATCTACATCAAACTAAGAAGCTTCTGCACAGCAAGGGAAACAATCAACAAAATAAAAAAGCAGCCCACAGAATCGGAGAAGATCTTTGTACACTACATAGGTGATAGAGGGCTAATCTCCAGAATATACAAAGATCTCCAGAACAACTAAAACAAACCACTCAAGAAATGGGCACAGGAAATGGGCAGACATTTCACAAAGGAACAAACCCAAATGCAAACAAACATGAAAAAATGCTCAACTTTCCCTGGCAATAAGGGAAGTGCAAATTAAGACAACAATGAGATACCAAGTAACGCCAGTGAGGATGGCTCACATACAAAAAACCACCAACAACACTTGCTGGCAAGGATGTGGGGAAAAGGGAACCCTACTCCACTGCTAGTGAGGCTGCAGGCTGGTACAGCCTCTATGGGAATCAGTATGGAGAACACTCGAACAATAGCAATAGCACTCCTAGGAATATATCCAAAACAACTGTTACATGAGAAGCCAACATGCACTCCTATGTTCATAGCAGCACAATCAATTGTACAACCATGGAAGTAACCGAAATGCTTATCAACAGAGGATTGGATAAGAAAGCTATGGTTCATTTACTCCATAGAATACTACTCAGCTATTAAACAAAATGAAAGGCAGTTTTGTGGCCAAATGGGCCCAACTGGAAACCATAATGCTAAGGGAAATGAGCCAATCCCAGAAGGTTAGATACCATATGTTTGCCTTAATTTAAGATGAAATGATGCCAGTTCGAAAAACAGTACCTGTAAATTGTAGTATTATTCCAAGCCCAAACAGGCTGTAACTCATGCAATAAGATATTGTGATGTAACCAATGAACCAGCAATCAATGTGAGTCAAACTGCTTATGATTTACATCAAAGAATTGTAAAACCTGATATACTTTTAAGACCCTATGCTACTTGGAAATGGGGTGGGAGAGCAGAGAAATCTTCCATCTGCTTAGAATGTGAGGAAGACCTATCAGGAATGGAACAGGTAACTCATAAACTACAAAGACATACACGGGGAATCAAAAGCAATCCTGACAATCTCTTAACAGGAGGTCATATGCACAAAGCAGGGGGGAACCCAGAGTGGAGCAAGTGGACAGGAGGAGGCTTGTATCCCAATCCTGGAGACTCCTGGATCCTCACCAAGGACTATCAGTACGGGCACCAAGGACGACATCCCAACCGCCAAGAACAACACAGGGAATTGGAGTGCCTTTTGAGGCCGAGAACTCTGAGGTCACCTACCCTCCTTTGGATCTCCCACATGGGGTGGAGGAAGGCAAAATCCTTCCTCGCAGGACCCAAGGTCATCAGAACAACAGCCAGGAGCCCTGAGCGGTCTGCAGAAACAGAAGAACAGTAAACTTCCTTTGGGACTAGGGAGGGGAGCTTTCTCTGGTACTTACTTAGTTCCAACTTTGGATCCCCACCCTCTCCTGCAAGGACCATCAGAGTCGCTCCAGAGCCCAACCCCCGCCCCCCAAAAAAGCAAACAAAAAAAAATTAGAATACAGAACAAGAAAAGCTTAGAACCAGGAGGAAATGGTCGGTGTGGGCTCATATACCTTACTAGGGAGGACACAAAGATTAGTTACTTCTCACTAAGGCATTGAAGATTTCTCTGCACACCCCTGCTGAAACTGTTCTGCACCTCAACTGTTGACAAATGTCTTGTTAGAGTTATAAGCCAGTTTAGACTCTCCTAAAATCTGCCAAGTTCAGCAAAATTATGTTTCAACACTATAAACTGCTAAATACTCAAATGAAAATAGACATGAGACAGCTCAACAGTACCCTATAGCCACTTCAAGGTGGCTAGCAGCCGGTTCTGTGTATAAACTAAAATTGAAATGTCAATGAAGTAGTCACAGGATGTGGTTAAGAACTTGCATTTTCAGGATCGGGGGAAAGATGGCCGACCGCAGAGAGCTGGTGTAGGGTGGAGTAGGGAAAGAGGGGAACCGATCCAGCAGAGAAACAGGCCAGGAAACAAAATTGTAGGGAGAAGAGCAGGAAGGTCACTGGAGTTCACTAAAGCAAGAAGATCTACATAGCATGAAGGAACAGCCGCAAAAAGTGGGAAACAAAATACAGCACGCTGCGAGAAACTTGGTGAGTCACGATCCCAGGCATTGGGAAGGCGGCAGAGTCTCAACCATCCCAGGGAAAACAGAGGCGGCTGGAAGGATAGGCGCCCACAACGACAGGGGCACCGGTCCACTGGAAGGCAGGAGCCCCGAGAAGAGGCTACTGGACTGATCATAGGGGACATCATCCCCTGCAGAAGTGGAGGACAAGCAGGGGAGATTTCCCAGAAGCGTGCCTCCCAACTCTTCAGCAGCTTTGAGAGAGTGCAGAGGGAACTGGAGTGGCGCTGTGGGACTGGGGCTCAGAAATCCCCCTATCAGCTCCGAACAGTGGACTGGCTGGTAGAGAATCCAGTGGATCCTAATGCTGGGCTCACCTGAGCTTCAGAGGCTGGGCAACACTCGGCAGAACCTCATGACCTGGGTAGAAGAGCAAACTAGTAGGGGCATGGCTGCATGCCCCTCACAACTCTGTGCCTCTCAGGGCTCTGCTTCCACCGTTGAGAAAGTGCAACTGAGAAAGTAGCCTCGTATAGGGGCCGGGGCTGTGAATTCAAAGCAGAGAACAGCCACTGCCTCAGGCAGAATCCCCTGCTGGGATCAGCTGGAGAGGCCAAACCAGAGCCGGCTCAGCCGGCCAGACAGGTTCTCCCAGCAGGAGCCCGCTCAGAAAAGCCTGTCTGCCCGGTGGCAGGAGGCAGTGTTGCACCTTTCAGTGGAGCAGCACTTCTGAGTGGGAATTCCGGAGAGCAGAGTTCGGCGCTGAGGCCCACAGAAATTTCCAACCCAGCCCGGGGTTGGGGATTTCAAGCTTTGAGCAGCAGAGGTCCTTGTGGTACTAACCTCAAGCCCTGAAGGAGTGTATCAGCTCAGCACTGAGGTGGAAGTCCTCAGTGGGGCAACGTCTTTGAGAGGGAGCTGCAGGGGAAGGGGCCTAGCACTAGGGCTGGCCCACAAAGCCTCCTGACCCAGCTCAGGGCTGTAGATTACAAACTGAGAAGCAAGAAGCTGGTGACTCAGGCAGCACCCCCTGCTCTACTCAGCTGGAGCCTCAGAGGTGGTGGCGCACGTAGGACAACTCCTACCCAACTAGCTGCAACGGAGCCAGGTGGCAGAAATATAAACCCAGGTGCAAACGAAGCAACCCAACAACAACCCCACCACACCTGCTATCCCCAATAGAGTAAGAAATATAACGCTTATGCTAGCACCCCATACAGCAGCAGCTAGATCACACCTTCTACAGATTACAGCACTGAGGGCAACGGCTGTGCACAAACAAGTCAGACGCTAAAATTCCAAAACAAGAAGCAAAAACACAATGAGGAGAAGTATCAGAAAAAGCAATGACCCAGAAGAAAGATCAAGCACTCCCTCCCAATACAACCAAAAACTAATCTCAATATCTGAGATGCAAGATGAAGACATAGAGGAAATACCAGATAAGGAATTTAAGTGATGAAATTCAGAGACAGTGAGAAGCGTTGGGAAGAGTCCAAGGTATTCGAAAACCATGTCACTACAGAAATAAATCAAGTCAAAAAGGGAATCCTCGATATAGAGCACAAAATTGAAAGCCTAACCAACAGAATGAACACAGCAGAGGACAGAATATCAGAACTGGAAGACAATCAGAATGAAAGGCAACAGCTCAAACAGTTGGAGACAAATCTAGAGAAAGCCAATAGGTCCATTCAGGAAATGAAAGACAACCTCAAAAAATCAAATATTAGAATAATAGGCCTTCCTGAAGGAGTGGAAAAGGAGACAAGCTTGCAACGGGTGCTCAATGAGATAATACAGGAGAACTTCCAGAATACTGGAAATATAAATCCAGCACAAATCCAGGAAGGACAAAGAACCCCCAGCAGATTTGATACAAACAGATCCTCACCCAGACATGTGGTCCTCAAGCTACCTTCAAGTGAATACAAGGAAACTATTCTAAGACAAGTAAGAGCAAAGGATAAGATTACTTTCAGAGGAAGGCAAATCAGAATCACAGCCGATCTATCAGAAGAAACACTCCAAGCAAGGAGAGTGGGGTAAAACCTATCAAATCCTGAAACAAAAAAAAACCTGCCAACGAAGAATGTACCCAGCAAAGCTCTCATTTGTGTTTGAGAATGAAAACAAATACTTCAACAGTAAAGAGAAACTCGAAGAATACATCAACACGAAACCAGCTCTGGAAAATCTCCTCAGGAAGGTGCTAAACCCAGAAAGAAAAAATGAAAACCAAAATCAAGGATGGCAAATGGGAAGACCCCCCCAATAAAATCCATACAAGGAAAGTCAACCAATCAGAAACTCTAATAGTCGCAATTACACACTTACACACACTCATGGAAGCCCAAATCACACCCTCTAAATATCGTCTCTAAACACAACTGGACTAAACTCACCAATCAAAAGCATAGATTAACGGAATGGATCAAACAGCACCCAACTATATGTTGCCTACAAGAGACACATCTAACCAGAAAAGCCTCTAAGAAATTTAAAGTGAAGGGATGGAGAAAGACATTTCATGCCAATGGATGAGAAAAAAATGCTGGCGTAGCTGTCTGAATCTCAGATGACCTAGACTTTAAGCTGACAGACATCAAAAAGGACAGAGAAGGACATTATATATTGGTGAAGGGATTGATCCACCAGGAAGTAATTACAATCGTGAACATATATGCACCAAATTCAAATGCACATAGCTACGTGAAGCAATTACTCACGGACTTAATGGGAGACATAGACATACACACAATAATAGTGGGCGATCTTAACACTCTGCTAACAACTACAGACAGATCAACAAAACCAAAACTCAAAGAAATAACAGAGCTAATACAAACATTAGAACAACTAGATTTAGTAGACATTTATAGAACTTTTTATCCTAAGGCCACAGATTATACATTTTTTTCAGCAGTGCATGGCACCTTCTCCAGGATCGACCACATGATAGGACACAAAGCTAATCTAAATAACTTCAAAAAGATAGGAATCATACCATGTACCCTCTCAGACCACCACGGAATGAAACTGGAAATCAGCAATTCAAAATGCCCCAGGAAATACAGAAACTCTTGGAGGTTGAACAATATGCTATTAAACGAACAATGGGTCAGGGAAGAAATTAAAGATGAGATAAAAAATTATGGAAACCAATGAAAACTCTGACACAACATTCCAAAATTTGTGGGACACCGCCAAAGCAGTGCTATGGGGTAAACTCATCGCAATTGGAGCTCATGTCAAGGCCCAAGAGAGGCACCAAATACAGGAACTAAACACACACCTCCAGGAATTGGAAAAGCAGCAGCAGATGAGCCCCACACACAACAGGAAATAAGAAATCATCAAAACAAGGGAGGAAATCAACCAGATAGAAATAAAAAAAACCATACACAAAATCAATGAATCAAAAAGCTGGTTTTTTGAAAAGAAACAAAATAGACACCCCACTGGCCCGACTGACAAAGAAACAAGAGAAAGCAAGAATTACCAGCATCAAAGATGAAAAAGGCAACATAAAAACAGACACCGCATCCATTAAGAATTAGAAATCACTACAAAGCACTGTACTCCAACAAATCAGAAGACCACCAAGAAATGGAAAAGTTCTTAGACTTCAACCACCTGCCAAAACTTAGCCCAGAGGCAACAAACGAACTGAACAAACCCATAACTGAAGCAGAGATTGAATCAGTGATTAAAGATCTCCTAACAAAGAAAAGCCCAGGCCCAGATGGCTTCACTACAGAATTCTACAAAACATTCCGAACAGAACTAACCCCAATCCTCTACAAACTCTTCAAAACAATAGAAAAAGGAAACAACCCTTCCAAACTCATTCTATGAAGCCAACATTACCTTAATCCCAAAACCGGACAGAGATCCTACAGAGAAAGAAAACTACAGACCTATCTCTCTGATGAACACTGATGCTAAGATACTCAAAATCCTAGCCAATAGAATTCAAAAAATCATCCGACAGATCATTCATCTGGATCAAGTAGGATTCATCCCTGGAATGCAGGGGTGGTTCAACATTAGGAAATCCATAAATGTGAGACACATCCAAAAACTGAAAAAGACGACTCACATGATAGTATCAATAGACGCAGAAAAAGCTTACGACAAAATCCATCACTACTTCCTGCTAAAAACCCTAACCAAGGTAGGCATAGATGGAAAAATCCACAACATAATCAAAGCAATATATGAAAAACCCAACGCCAGCATCATACTGGTGAATGGAGAAAAACCAGAACCCTTCCAACTGAGATCTGGAACAAGACAAGGATGTCCACTTTCTCCACTGCTATTCAACATAGTCCTAGAAGTACTTGCTGAGGTCATAAGGCAAGAAAAAGAAATCAAAGGAATCCAAATGGGAAATGAAGAAGTCAAGCTTTCACTATATGCAGACGACATAATTCTTTATATATAAGAGCCAAGAGGCTCAACACAGAGACTGCTAGAACTTATACGAGAGTTTGGTCGAGTGGCAGGGTACAAAATTAATGAACAAAAATCAACAGCCATAGTGTATGCAAACAGCCCCAAGTTGGAAAAAGATCTAAACAGCAAAATACCATTCAAAATAACAGAGAAAAGTATTAAGTATCTGATAATTAACCTAACCAAAAATGTAAGAGACCCTTTCGAAGAAAACTACAAACTACTTAAAGAAACTGAACAAGACCTCAAAAGATGGAGTAACATCCCATGCTCCTGGTTAGGTAAAATCAATATCATTAAAATGTCTATACTGCCAAAGGCAATATATACATTCAACGCAATTCCAATCAAATTGCCCAAAAAATTCTTCATGGAACTGGAAACAATGATCCAAAGGTTCATTTGGAAACACAAAAAACCACGAATAGCCAGAACCATCCTGAAGAACAGGAAGTTAGCAGGGGGAATCACAGTCCCAGACCTCTGGACATACTATAGGGCAGTGGTTATCAAAACAGCGTGGTACTGGCACAAAGATAGAGAGGAAGATCAATGGAGCAAAATAGAAACACCAGAAGGGAACCCACACAGATACAGCCAAATAATCTTTGACAAAAAGACAAACGACAATCCAGGCAAATGGAAAGGTCTGTTCAATAAATGCTGTTGGGACAACTGGTTGATAGCCTGCAGAAACAAAAAGATAGACCCACATCTCTCACCATACACCAAGATCAAATCTAAATGGATAAAAGATCTAAACCTACATCCTGAAACCTTCAAACTTTTGGAAGAAAATGTTGGAAATACCCTGCAAGATCTAGGGGTAGGTCCCTACTTCCTAAAAAGGACACCAAAAACAGCAATAGAAATCAAGACCAGAATAAACAAATGGAACTTCAAACTAAGAAGCTTCTGCACAGCAAAGGAAACAATCAATAAAGTAAAAAAGCAGCCCACAGAATGGGAGAAGATCTTTGTACACTACATAGGTGATAGAGGGCTAATCTCCAGAATATACAAAGAACTACAAAACAGCCAAAACACCAAAACAAACAAGCCACTCAAGAAATGGGCACAGGAAATGGGCAGACACTTCACAAAGGAAGAAACCCAAATGGCAAATAAACATATGAAAAAATGCTCAACTTTCCCTGGCAATAAGGGAAATCCAAATTAAAACATCAATGAGGTACCACCTAACGCCAGTAAGACTGGCCCATATGAATAAAAGCACCAACAACACTTGCTGGCGAGTATGTGGGGAAAAGGGAACCCTACTCCACTGCTAGTGAGGCTGCAGGCTGGTACAGCCTCTATGGAAATCAGTATGGAGAACATTCAAACAACTCAAATTCAACATACCATATGATCCAGCAATAGCACTCCTAGGAATATATCCAGAACAATTGTTTTATGAGAAACCAACATGCACTCCTATGTTCATAGCAGCACAATCAGTAATTGCAAAAACATGGAAGCAACCAAAATGCCCATCAACAGAGGATTGGATGAGAAAGCTATGGTTCATTTACTCCATGGACTGCTATTCAGCTATTAAAAAAAACAAAATGCAGTTCTTTGTGGCCAAATGGGCCAAACTGGAAACCATAATGCTAAGGGCAATGAGCCAATCCCAAAAGGTTAAATACCACATGTTTGCCTTAATTTAAGAGGATATGATGTTATGTTAAACATGTTATGTTATGTGTGTTATATGTTGTGTATAAACTAAAATTGAAATGTCAATGAGGTGGTCACAGAAGGTGGCTAGGAACTCGCATTTACTTTTAACATATTGGTTACTCATTACTATGTCAATTAATTTCATAATGATGTAAATTTTTGCTGATGGTATGATGAAGCTTTTAATTGATCGGGATGATACTCTGCTGGCTCTGTCTTCAGGCCAGAGAGGGTATACCTAAGAAGCCATTAAACTTGACTGGACAATAAGATGCTGGACTCTATGTTTGGTATATGCTTGCAATGGGGGAATCTCAACTGAACTTGAGCTGTGGTTATGCAACAAGGTGGAGGAATGCACCATGGTGGGAGGGTTTGGGGAGGGGTGGGGTGAACCCAAGTATCTATGTAACTGTGTCACATAATACAATGTAATTAATGAATTAAAAATAATAAATAAATTGAAAAACTTGCATTTTCACATTGATTACTCAATACCATGTCAATTAACTCCATAATGTTGTAAATTGTTGCTCATGTTGTGGTTTTTATGATTGGGATGATATTCTGCCAGCTCTATTTTCAGACCAGAGATGTTCTCCCCAAGAAACCATTGAGTTTTTCTGGACAATAAGATGCTGGACACTATGCAAATACATGGTTGCTATGATAGAATGTTGACTTCATTTGAACTGTAATACTGCAACAAGGTGGAACAATCCACCATGAGGGGATGGCATGGGGAGGGGTTGGGGGAATCCCAGAGCCTATGAAACTGTCACATCATACAACGTACTTCATAAAAGTGAGGGAATTGTTGCAACTCCAATAACAATAAGTCTAGTATTCATTGTAGTTAAACTTCCTCTAGAGTAGGTTCATTGTCTAATTTGATCATTGTTAGTTTCTCACTCTTTACCCACAGCTGCCTGAAGAATAAAAATCCAAAACACATCTAGCCAGAAGGCAGAAAATACAAGCCAAAAATTATGGAATTCTCACAAGTTGGGTACTGAACTAGTAACAGGAGTACTTTTCCTAACACTGGTGAGCTATAGAACTCACATACACTGTCTCTCTCACAGTCTTTAAAATGTTTGTGGAGAATGATCGTGAAAGCCAACGTATGGATTTGAAGCCTGCATGGAAACTTCTCTTTCGACTCCATTTTTAGACTTTGTGAAGCATCCCACTTCCTACTTCCTCAAACACCCCCACAAGGCTGAGAAGCGCCAGACTTTCATCCTTGTCTGATCTTCTCCTATCTTGGTATTGAGCGTTTGAGCATTACTCCCACGTTTATCTACACAAGGAATGTTGCTGGCCAATGCTGAAAAATTAACGTCTAGTCTAACGCATGTGTCTGTTTCTCTACCATGCCATAACAGTAAATAACTTCGGAAGTACTCTGAACATTATGGCTTTTCTACAAGTCACTTGGTCCCTAAATGACGGAAAACATTCTTTACTGACATGTATGCATAATTACAGTAAGGCAAGTCTCAGTTGGAATCCACATAGCTCTTGAGAAGCTCCGACATCAAGAATGATCTACTAGGCAAGGCTAGGGAATGTGGGGCTATGCTTAACAGTTGAAGCTTAACAGCCTAATTGAAAATTGAGACACATTTGAATTTGTAGTAGGAAATGAGCTAAAAGCAGATAACTATTTAAGAAGCTTAGTGGGGTGAAGTTCATGCTCACACAAGTCATCTTTCTTTATAATTCATGCTTGTAGGAAGTTTTATCCCCATGCATACTAATTCTGACAGCCTAGTTTTTCTTGAAAACAGCCAGCATTGGTTTAGTAATGGGCTACTAACACGGGATATGTTCAGCTCACAATGTACTGGCCTCAGTATTTTAGTTGGAAAGTTAAGAGTTTGGACCTGGTGCGGTGGCCTAGCAGTTAAAGTCCTCGCCTTAAATGTGCAGGAATCCCATATGGATGCTGGTTCTAGTCCTGGTGGCCCCAGTTCCTATCCAGCTCGCTGCTTGTGGCCTGGGAAAGCAGTTGAAGACGACCCAAAGCCTTGGGACCCTGCACCCACGTGGGAGACCTGGAGGAGGACCTGGGCTCCTGGTTTCAGATCGGCTCAGCTCCAGCTGTTGCGGCCACTTGGCGGAGGGAATCATTGGACAGAAGATTGTCCTCTTTCCTTTCTACATGTCTGGCTTCCCCAAAATAGATAACTTTAAAAAAATATTTTTACTGTAAAGTCAGATTTACAGAGAGGAGGAGGAGACAGAAAAATCTTTCATTTGCTGAGTCATTCCCCAAGTGATTGCAACAGTTGGAGCTGAGCCAGGAGCTTCTAGGTCTCCCATGCCAGTACAGGGTCGCAAGGCTTTGGGCTGGCCTTGACTGCTTCCCCAGGTCACAAGCAAGAAACTGGATGGGAAGCGGAGCAGCCAGGATACAAATGAGTGAGCAGCCTTGTGGGATCCTGGCACTTGCAAAGGTGTTGGCTTTAGTCAGTAGGCTACTGCACTGGGTCCAGTTGGAGATTTGTCACTCAAATGTTTACGGTTGAAGACCCTGATAAGCCATAGAATGCGTTTACATGTAAAATAGTAGCAAGTGAGTACAGCACGGTTTTGCACATCATTTCCTGCACATCTGCAGGTAATTAGTTAAACAGCCGTTCAAATGATAGCAGACACATTCCCTCTGGCAATGTATTTCACTGGAACTGTTCATCTTATTGAGAGATTCTGGCAGCAAAGCATGGTATTCCAACAATTCCTTCATGTTGCTTGACTGAAAAAAGAAAAAGCTGCCCAGTGACTGCAGTAGACCTTGTTCTTAAAGATAAGATTACCAGGGAACTAAGCAAAAGCATACATTCAGAATATTTGATTTGTTGATGTCTGTTTGGCATTGGTAGGGGACTTGTGCATTGTTTTCTGCAATAGAAAATGCATGGCATCACATAACCAATCTTTCCAAGGCTTTAAGGAACTCGCCTCGCTTCTCTTACCCAACTCTCAGTAGACTGCAACTGATTACAGTCATGTTTTTGGAGTTCTTTGAGGTTAGAGAATGTGACTTCAGTCTCTGGCTCTTTCCACAAACCAAAATTTATAGTCAGCACTTATTGATAGTTTTACGTTATTGAATAATTTTCAGTCCTGTAAGACGTTGGAGAGGATGCTGGCAAATGCTTTCCTCCTACACATCACTCCCAAGTTACTTAGCTCCCCTCAGTACCTTCCCGTCAGCATTCCAAGTGCCTCATTTACTCCAACTCCCTGGTTTCTGATGAGATGAAAATCCAGATATTTTAAGAGGGTTTCTCTCTCTCTCTCTCTCTCTCACACACACACACACACAACACACACACACACACACACGAATTCATACTATATTTCTCCCATGGGAAGGGTTGACTTATCAAGAAGGATGACTGTTTTCATTTATTATTTGAAAGAATGGAGGCAAGTAGACACTTACTTGCCTCTTATACTTGCTGAAATAAACCAGTCCCCCAAAGACAAATGGTTTCCTTCCTGTTTGTTAGCTAATACAGAGTACCGAAGTGTAGTATGACTGAAACTGACACCTTGAGATTGGATTAATGTTTATAACCCTCATCTGTACTCTTGAGAAACAGTGGTTTTTCTACTTACTACTTGTGGAATTCTTTAATGGAGGATTAAACTTGTGGTTATGAACTCAAAGTATGCTGCAGTGAAAAGTTAAATGAAAATTATAAAGGAAGGAGGAGAAAGGGCGAGAGTGTGGCAGAAGGCTAGACAGGTTGGGAAATATCATTACGCTCTTAACTTTAAATAAAATACAAGGAATGTATTCCAGTTAAATAAAACTTTCAAAAAAAGAAAGGAGAGCAAGAGAATAAAGATTTTCTCTTAGCTCATTTATTCTCAAAGTGCCTGCCATAGCATGGGCTAGGTCAGACCAAAGGCAGCTGTTAGATTTCCATTCCCAGGTGTATGCGGATGGCAGGAACCTAGCTGTGCAGATTATCACTTGGTTACTTCCAGGGTTCATTAAGATGAAGTTAGAGCCCACAGTTGAAGCGGCATTGAAATCAAGACCCCATGATATGGGCTACAGGAGTCCTCCAGCATCATCTTAATCTCTGCCAACATTTGCCTAGGGATGATATTTTAAACAATTTAACCATAATAGTAGCAGGAACTAACTTAATCACATGCCTTTAGCAAGTAGCAAAACAAAATGTGAAGCCTGGACTTTGCCACCCAACATCCCTCCCCACGACCTCCCCTGCCCTGGTGCTTCACCTTAGGTTTCCTAGTTTTGGTGTTTCTGCTAGGTGAAGTAGGTTTCAAGTTAAAGCTTTCCCATGAGCAAAAATGAGTTATGAGCACTTCATGTATTTGTGAAGAAACTTCTCCGTTCCTTTGTTTCTCATCTGTTGAATAGGATCACTGATTCCTACCTTCTGAAAGTCAGTGATAGTGTGCTTGGTGTAACACTTGGCATGCAGAAGGTAGCATTGTTGTTGCCCTCTGTGGATCAGCTTGCAAAGTATTAATCAGAAAATGGATTCCCTACATATTAAGTGAATATTTCTCAAATTTGCAATCTAAGAATAGGATGGCTTATCTGTAGGTCCCTTAGTTTAGGGACCGCTATGCTGCTGGTTTGACCTAGGCACATAGAATGTACATATCAATATGTAGCAGTATTGCACAAATAAACATACTCATAACCCAGGCTCAGAAATGACTAATCAAATCCTCAAACAGCATCAAGTGCTCATGTAAATAGTATGAAAAGTACAGTTTCACAAACATTTTCTTTTCCACATATATTCTTTATACAATGTTAACACTGTTATGGGAAAATAGCTGAATAGTTCCTTTTGTCCTTGCCAGCAGAGTTACACAATAAGATAACAGAGCCGGCATTTCAACATGCTCCTCTTTTTTTCTCTAAATCTAGGCATCCCAGACTGGAAGAGTCACTCTTTATGGACCTAAACTGCTGAAATAGTGGAAAATTATTTAATAAATCCTTCTCCAACTCTCTCCCCCATATCCGGCCACATGCTGTGATGCATGACTGCTGGCCTTGTCCGAAGGCTTCTCTAAGCCAGTGACTCACCAAGGCTCTATTACCACGAAGCCAAAGATCAGCAGTCTCCTTATGTACAAACTATCACTGCAAGTTTGATCAGTTCCTTTATTGCACGAGTAGGTACTGTTTATGACTCGGCCAAAACTTTTCTCATGGCAACAACAAAAACAAATTTAGGATAAAAAAGAACACGCTAAGTAAATGTACTTTTAAACTAAAAACCTTCATTTTTTTCCCCAGCAGTTTTGATAGGTTAGCAGGGAACGAGTCTACAACAATGTTTGTGTGAGTGCACTTCAAGACACCAATGGGAAAAAATGGAAATTAAGTGCAAGTGCAAAAAAAAAAAAAAAAAAAACCACTTGAAATCCCTGCAGTTTGTGATTTTTTTCATAAACTGGAAGACCACAGTGTTCATGGATTTTAGGGCTTTTTCTTTTGCACCAAACTTCTATTTCAATTGCACTTTGCAAGAACTTTTTACCTACTCTTGTAGATTAGCCACTGTTGGCCTATTACAGTATTATCTGAACTCCATCAAAGCAAACTACCTTCATGGATTTTTCTTCAACTGAATCTCAGTGGAAGAAAATTCAAGGGTACACAGTACTTACTTCCACCTGATTTTCTAACTTCATAGCAACATTACTATGATACTCAAATCACCATTACTTTTTCTATTGCTTTAAGATATTGAGATGTGACATCACATTTCTAGTCAAGTCAGGCTTAATTATTTGGATCCACTCTCACTGATAAGCAGTAAAGCTAAATTTAAAGCATCTTTCTTAGCAACTGTGAAAAGCTGGCAAAACAATATCTGGCAAAAACTCACTGGACAAAAAACCTGATATGATAAAATCTAAGAGCTGCTTTTGTGGGCTCTGTGACCTGAACACATTTGGAAGTGACGTTAAGGAGAGGGTCAGACATCAGAGCCCTGCGTCTGTTGGAAGTTGAGAAGCTACTAGCAGACACACTCCCAAAAGTTTCCACTGGACATCAGTTAGAATAAATGAGACACAGTAGAGTCCTCATATACCCTTCCAGCCCAACATTTTATAGATGTGTTTTTAAAGAGTTTTCTCTCTAAAGGCAGATCTATACAGAGAGGAAAAATAGAAAGATCCTCCATCTGCTGATAAAGTGACAATGGCCCGAGCGGAGTTGATCCGAAGTCAGGAGTTAGGAGTTTTTTCTGTGTCCCCAGGCTTTGCGCCATCCTATAGTGCTTTCCCAGGCCACAAGCAGGGAGCTGGATGGGCAGTGGAGCACCAGACACACAGTGGCACTCATGTGGGATCCTGGTGATTTCCAGGCAAGGATTTAGCCACTAGGCCACTGTGCTGGGTCCTTGGGATCATAGTTGAAAGGAATTAATTTCAAGTCCTGAGCATGAATGAGAGGGTCGCAGGTGGGTAGGGAAGAGGTAAATCCTCTCCAGAGAGGTTAATTTTCTGAGACCTCCACATTTATTGGTATATACAAACTTGCAAAATAATCTGTACAAAAGATTAGGTACACCAGGAAATAGGATATCAAGAATGAGAAAAAGCAGAATCAGTACAAGTAGATCCACAAACTGCACATTGAAAAACAGTAACCATGGGAAATGTGATCAACATTGTCTTTAAAGCAATAAAATACAAGCAGATTTAGAAGCAGAAGCAAACATGGATTTGAAAATGATCTACTAGAACTTCTGGAAATGAAATTTTATACACAAAGTATTTCCAAGTCAATAGATTTAGTCAATTAGACATACTTGACATGGGCAAAGCAGGCAGGGAGGGACAGGGAGCTGAATGCTGCCAACACCCTAGCCATCGGCACTGCCATCTCCTCCAGGCTGTTTCCACATGGCCAAAGCCTCAGCACACCTGCTCTGCATCCTGCAGCTAAGCCTCACTTTGCATCAGGTACCAGGTGTCCTTAACCACCATACGGAGCTCACCACACATACTACAGCTACACTCCTTATCCTAGAAGGAAATGTAACCCCAGCCAGGTGGGGAAATTGTCCCTTTTGAGACTGCCTGCACCCATGTCTGAGTGAGGACTGTCCTTTTCTCCTTCTGTTCATCTCTGTCTCTCCCGTGTTCTTACTTGTACAATGACAAAAGCCTGGAGTTTAAGTCTAGCTGGGGGTTGGGGGGTGGGGGTTGGGGGGGTGGGGGGGTGGGGAAGAGACTCTCAACTACCTCCAGGGCTCTGGAGCCCTATACCATCACCAGGAGGCTGCATTTCCCACAATTAGTAAACTGAGATCAAAGACGTTGTAGAGCATGGAGGTGCAAAACATGTCAAGAGACAAACAGAACTCCTGACAGGACAGTTGAAAATGAATCCCAACCTGTTTAGTCAGAGCTCTAGGACTTTCAGAAAGAAAAGGAGCAGAGGTAGTCTGAGGTTTCTCCGGAGTACATCTCTGCACGTTTGTTTAATGCCAGTAATTTCCTCATGAAAATCAGATGTTCTTTTTGAAAACAATCACTGGAAAACTATTTCCAGTTACTTTAAATAAAAATGACAGCATTTTAAAATGTCAATCCTGAATCTTCCTGTTGCTAAAGCAATATATAATGACTGTTGGATTAGGAATATATTGAAAGTATTACTTCCTCATCCTTAGGCAAGAAGTGCAGTTGCCACCAAAACGTGCTTTAAAATATTGGCTTTCAGCACATAGAAGGTATTTTGAAAAACACAGGAATCCATTTCCTACAAATCACAAAGGGGGCTCTACCTGCAGGTTTTCTTGTTTCAAATGTTGAGCATCAACATTAAGTACTTCCTCTTACAAGCATGAGTCCTTTTCTTGTATTGAGATTTTACGAAGTTTGGATATTAAACAGGTATTCTATTAGGAAGATGTAAAATGAGAATATTTGAGGATATACCAGTTGAGTTTCCGAAGTAAGCAGAATCGGTGCCTAATGGAAGCACAGTACTTCCTTCCTTTAAGAAAAAAATTCCTTATTTGAAAGGCAGATTTACAGAGAAGGACAGACAGATTTTCCATCAACTGGTTTATTCCCCAAATGGCTGTGATAGCCAGGGTTGAGCCCATCTGAACTCAGGGACCCAGGGACTTGGGTTAACTTTTGTGCTTTCTCTGGCTACCAGTGGGAAGTTGAATTTGAAGTGTAGCGGCTGTCTCCTTGAACCAGCAGCACCCATAGGGGCGGGCAGTGCTGCAGACTGAGGATCAGCTGGCTATGCTACCACACCTGCCCCGTTTTACAGTTTGCTTCTCCTTAAAGAATAACTTGATTAATGGAAACATCTGAGCTTAGTATATTTGCAATTTGCTACACATGGCTTATATCATTCCTGTATAGACATTTTGCTTTAGAAACAAACAAACAAGATGCTTCATTGAATCGATCTTCTAATTCTGGTCATTACTGCCTCTTTTTCTAAGTGTGCAAAGGCTTTCAAAACATTTCTGCTGGAAATTGGAGCAACATTTTCCATTCTTCAACCTCTTGGAAACGCTCCTGGAAATGCTTCTGTTTTTCCGTGGTTTCCCTAAGATTACCCACAGTGGCTCAGTAATTACAGGCATGCAAGCTCCATTCCCTGTCATATGGTTTAACCAGGCCAAGGTAGTTGAAATCAGCACAGCTGAGAGCTTTCTAGTGCCTTCCCCTGCTCTCTGGGTCGGAGACTCCTCATTACTCCCAGTCCCACGACTTGGCAGAGACAGAAGCCTATGGAACCCACCACAGCTGTCAAAGGTCACGTCTAGGGTAGGTCTCCAGCAGCACCTGCCTAATCCAAGATTCATGGGACAGCATCACTGAACAATGCATGTTGTACATACATACTCTGAGGTGTTATTTCTGAGAGCTGTCTTCTGGGATTACCAAAAGCACAGAGCTCACACAGGCCTACGCCATGCCTTTGATACACTAACTTACTAATTAAAAGCATAAAAATGCTGGTGCCCTGTATTTGTTTGCCTTTTGTTTTATTGTTTTTAATTCCCCTTTGCCTAATAACATTATGATGGCTTTAACATGTTTCAATCCATAGCCAAGACATAGGAGAAACGTAAGGCTACAGGCCAATTGAAACGAGAAATCTCAACCTTTGAGTATAGATTGGAATAGAAAGTGAGAGAGTTGTGTCTAGTTGCAATACTGAAACAATCCTGACCGCTAAGCTTTTGATACGGTTTTTCCACAAACAATGCTGATGTTACACCCTGAAATCAGTTTCTACAAGAGTTTTAATTAAAATAAAGTGCAACCCATCAGAATATAAACACCACTTTAAGGACATTACTCTTAACCTCTCAAGTCAAACACAGCATTTGGCACACAGAAACCACATGAAAGTATTTGTCAAATCAAATTTACATACTATACAAAGAAATCCTGGAATCTGAAAAATCAGAGTGGATCATGGGCTTCAAGCGACCAGAAAAACACTTATAGAATTCAGCATTACTACAGGTACTATAACTGTAGTAGGCAAAAAACAGTAAGAAAATAGTCTTAGCTCTTGTTAAAGGATAAAGGGCCATCTTTACTTTTGCCTATGTTAAAAAATAGAGAAACAAAGCCTTTAGGAAGATGGCAACTTCATTGCGGTTGAAAGGGGATAAAACACACCAACAGGAATTAGGGTGTTTCTTGTTGCTTGCCTGTTTCCAGTTGAGTTTCCACGAGACTCAGGAGGAAGCACCGGTCGCAGAAAGACTCAGCCGACCTCTGCACACAGAGCATGCTCTCCACACTTGGAGCGGAAGTGTTCCTTGCGCTTTTCCTGTGTGACCACTTTTAAAAGGGAGGGAATGGAGAAGCTAATAAAGCCCGCCTGTTCCTTATTTCACATTCATACAGTAGGTAACTCACTCCACCTGGAGTGTGTTGAGGGCAGAACAAGAGGCTGGTGGTCAGGTAATTCCTATCTTAAAGGAATTAGAGCAGAGAGCTGCTGTTACTTAAGGTCCATTGAACACATGCTAGCTTAGAACATTTTCATATCTCCTACTACCCACATTTGAGGTGGTGAGCAGGGAATTTTTTTTTCTGATCATTATTTTTATTTTTGATGGTATGTACATAGCTGATTAGGGTGATAAGGGCAAGGGCTATGGGCAGGTGGGTGAGACTCTGATTTTCTCATTCTCTTTTTTTCCCCTTCCCTATCTGGGGGAAGGGGAGAGGTAAGGAGAGAAGCCACACCCAGCCTCCCACACACCTGTGCACCCTGGGATGGAGAACAGCCACCTGACACCACTCCAGGGTCCCAGGTGTGGGACAGTCTCTGAGGCTACTGCTCAAGAGGTCTCAGGAGTTAAACAGTTCTGAAATACAGATCTCACCACTCCAAACACGATGAAATCTCTCCAGAATCCACTGGTTCACATAGTTCACGTTAGAGTCTATTTACCCAGATATTCACTGCCAACACTTGGCTGGGCAAGTTGATCAATTTGTTCTGTCCTCTGTCCTCTGTTACGGTACCAGGTGTCCTCTGCAGACTCCAATAGACTGCCATATCCCCCATGTGCACCTGGATATGCTGTCCACTGCTCCATCTAGGCCACTGAGGAGGCCCAACTTTGACATATGCATTCCACAGTCAGACCATGGAACTTAAATTCTCCATGGTTGGGGTTCTAAGTCCAGCAATTCAGTTCAGAGGATCCCCAAAGAAACTTCATCTGAGGAGATCCCAGACCGGATTTTTGAACGTGCTTGCCAATACAGGGTCCAGCACAGTCTGTCACCTCAATCAGCTCATGCACATGCTGGTGGTTGCAATTGTTGGGTCAGTTCTGTCTCCAGTCTTGTCTTCTACACAAAACAATGGGTATTGCAGGCCAGCCAACTCATGCCCACCACACATTCGACCCTCACACAAACCAGTGAGAGCTGAAGCCTAGTCTGAATGACCCCCAATAACCCCCACCAGGCCATTCCCGTACCCTGGTTGTCGAGCTTGCCAGTATGTACAGCAGACTAGACCAGCCTGTCCCATATCCCATTAAGTGCTGTCAGTGGGCATTGAAGCCTCGTTCAACCCAACTAACCCATCTATCCACCCCACACAGGTGCTGGCTGGTGCCACTCTTTCTAGCCATGCCTGTTCCAGTTCTGCTTCTCATGCTCATCATTTGGAGTATCAATCCAAGAAGGAGATGCCCAATGTTTCCCTTCTGGGCCCACTCCCATTCCCAGATCTTGCACTCTGCAGGTGGTTCTGCAGTTTGACTTGACAGAATTTGTCCCTTGTGCCAGCGTCTGCCAGCTGATGCTGTGGCAGAGCCCAACCACATCCACTTTGGCTTATGCATGCACCAGAAGGAATACTCAACCCAGCCTGGTTTTCCCCTGATGCAGGTCGCATGAGGCCAACAGGTGTTGTAGCCTGACCAAGGAATATGTTGTTCCTGCTTTTTTACACATCAGAAGTTAAGATACCCGCAGGCCCAAGGTTGTGCCCCACCCCAATCCTGTCCGCTGCCCAATGATGGCAGTGTGTGACCCCGGACCCACCCATTCCCAGAGATTCCACCCGTCAGTGTACTCACCGGAAAGGAAGAAGCCCCCGAATCCAGGTGTGCCCGGGCCCAGCTCAGCATGAGCACATGTTGGCTGGGATCGGGATCCAAGCAAGACGCTCTCTCCTGCAGCCCCCAACAGCCTCCTGGCTGGTGATCCATAGCTCCCACTGGTGAACAGGAGGTCCAGACCTGGAGGTCGGACAGGCTGGGCAAAGTAGCTTCGATTGCTTGTCAATGTATGGGAAGGGTTGGATTGGGCGCCCCGGGCAGTACTAAGCAAACCGTAGCCCACAAGTTAAATTGAAAACCAGGATGGACCACAAGACATGCCCAGCTAGGTTCTTGCACCAATTGGTCTGTGTGAGCCAAGGACGATGAGCCACAGTGTCTAAGGCATGGATTGTGACAGGCTACGGGCTGTGCCAAGCTGAGCCAGAGCAACCACTGGCACACTTAACACTGGCTGGGAATGGGGCCTGGTTGGGGAGCTGGGGGGACACCCTGGCTGGGTGGAGGTTCCCACCAAGGGGCACACGGGCTGGAATGGGGCATCGTTCTGGTCGGGATACAGTTGTAGCCTCCCTTGGCACAAGTGTGGACTGGGACTTGGCGCAACGGGCCGGGTCAGACTGCAACACCTTCTGGTGTTCTGGAGGACCAGGGTAGATGTGAGACGGACTAGGCTGGGTTTCAACCCCAACTGAGCCAAGTATGTGCTATATGTGGGTAGGGATGAACCATGGCTGGGCTGAAACATCCAACAGCAAGAACCAGAATGAGTTGAAGACGAGTCAAGAATAGGCACTGCTGCTGCTAGAACAGGAGGTGAACGGAGTAGTGCTAGCACATGGACCCACTGGTAAGCACAAAACCTGGCATCAGGAAGGGTTCTGATGGAGGAACCTGAGCAACTCCTCTGACACGACACGGATCCTACAAAAAAGCACAAGGAGCATGGAAAGAAACAGCCCAGAAGAGGTTATGGAAATTGTCCCACTGGCATACATTTGGCATGGGTTGGGGGCGGACCTGGCTGAATCGGTTCACGTTGTCCACTGGCAAATCCGAACGCTGGGGCAGAGTGTGGGTTGGGCCAGGTTCGGTCGCGACAAAAGCAGTACACAGCACAGAATGCCAAGGTGAGGCTGCCTGTGCCAGATGTGACCACAGCACCCAACCAGTACACGTGAGAATCTGGAAGGGAGGGGCAGAGCCGACAGGGGAATACCTGGATAGCTATTCCCTTGCTGGATAGCTACTCCTACTGGAGAGCATGAGCTGGGAGGGGGATGGACCGGACTAGGCAGGGCTGCAGCACCTGTGCGCCTCATGTGGACCAGGTCAGGGAAGAGCCAGGATGGGCGGACTATTCCTACTAGTGCTAACAAAACTAGAGGGGATGAGAGCTGTTGGGGCTTAACCATAGCAGAAGCTGGCACTATGGGCTAATACAGTCAAAATTCAACCACAGGACCACCTGGAGGGAGCACAATCCGGGAGTGAGAGTGACCTGGGAGGTAAATAGTGGGCTCCTTCCTCTTGGGTCACCACTCCCATGGGAGGGTACAGCGTAACTAGCACAGGGGCTGGGGTGGCTAGACAGAGAGGGACTCAACAACATCTGTGAGGGCTGGACAGCTGAGCTGGTTGGATGGAATTAAGCTACAATACCCTTCGACATTTACGAGAGCCCAA
Source organism: Ochotona princeps (assembly GCF_030435755.1). NCBI lineage: Eukaryota > Metazoa > Chordata > Mammalia > Lagomorpha > Ochotonidae > Ochotona > Ochotona princeps. The sequence goes on from NC_080834.1 coordinate 11,440,854, forward strand.
TGGGATATGGGGCAGATTGGACTAGTCTGCTACACATGCTGGCAAATTAGGGCAGGGATGGGCCTGGTGGGGGTTATTGGGGGTTGCTCTGACTAGGCTGCAGCTCCTACTGGTTGGTGTGATGACCGAGTATGTGATGAGCAGAATCAGGATGGACTGCAACACCCATTGGTTCCAGTGGAAGTCGGGGCTGAAGACGGAACCAACCCAGCTATTGCAACCACCAGTTGATGGGGGGATGCACTCTGCCGGGCCCTGTACTTGCTAGTACATATAGGATTCTGGTCTGGCAACACCTCAGAGTGGACAAAGGGAGACTCTATGATGGACTATGTCAATCAGTAGATTACTCAACAGCCTCATCGTGACTAGAGTGGCGAGACTGGCAGCAATGCATAACTGGTGAACTATCAGAACCACTTGAGCAAAGATCTCAGAGCATGCCCTACATCCAGGACCTGGGGTGGGTGAGAGACTGGGTGGGGTTTCTCCTCAATATTCCCTTTAGCCCTTGTAACTTTTTACCCAAATCAACAATGTAAAGATTGTCAAAATATAATAAAATTATCTGATTCTTCCGTTTCATATTTCTAAATATTTACACAATGTCTTTACAGTTTCTCAGCTTTTACATGTTTTCTAAATCACGAATATGGGAAATGAAGATTTAACTCTCATGAACACATCTAAACTCATGCATGCAAGCTTCCCATTTCTCACATGAACCAACAACTACTATGAATGAGCCCAGCTAGCCCTTCACAGACTTGGTCCCCAGGCTGACCAGTAGGTGCTGCAGCCTAGTTGGGAAAACTTCTTCCAGTAACTCCTACCAGGCCCACCCCCAGATCTGGTTTTTGTACATGCTAACCTCTGCTGTGGCTTAGCCCAGTCCAGCCCAGCCCCAGCCTACATCTCTGGCTTTCATGCAGACTCATGGGTGCTGTGAATTATCTCAATCTGACCTGCCCCCAGAACCGTCCCTTATGTATGCCAGTAGGTGCTGAGTTTTGTCCAGCCTGGCCAGACCAACTCTCGTTTTTGTGCTCCCCAGCGATAGGTACAGACCAGCAAGGGAGTGCCGACACTATACCTGCCAGGCCCACTTTCAGCCCCAGATCTTGTGCCTGCCAGTGGGTACTGCAGTCCAGCTTGACATGACTTGTACCCAGTCTGGGCATTTGCCAGCTGGTGCTGCTGTCTAGCTTGGCTGGCCCAAAACCATTCTTGCTCTCTTGTGTGCCAGTAGGTGCAGCCATCTGGTCCAGGCTAGCTTGCCCCCAGAGTGCCCCATCTTCAGTCCCAGCTGTCAAACCAGTGGGGGCTGCAGCCCAGCAGGGGAATTCCAAGACTTCCCCTACCAGACCTATTTCTAGCCCCAGGTATTGTGCATACCGGTGAGTGCTTCAACTCAGTCTGACATGGCCCTCCTGCCATCTCAGCTCTCACTGATGGGTGCTACTGCCCAGCCCAACCCAGCCAGGTATGGTCCATAGTCTGTCCTGGCTCTTGTGCTTGCCAGTGGGTGCTAAGGCCTGGCCCCAGCCCAACCTGGCCCCAGCATCAACCCTTACGAACACTAAAAAGTGCTGTAGCCTTGCCTTGCCTGCCTGGCCTGGCCTGGCCTGCCCTGCCCCAAGTCCTGGCTCCTGTGTTCCGCAGAGGTTGCTATGGCCTAGCAGGGGGGTTCCCTAAGTTCCCTTATAAGGCCTGCTTCCAGTGCTGGATCCCAGACCTAGATCTCACATGTGTCAGTGGGGACAATGGCCCTGCCTAGCTTGCTTTGCCCTCAGTCCCAGCCCTTGCATTCACTGGCAAATTCTGCAGCCTGACCCCACCTAGTCTTCTCCCAGCCAAGTTTGTCAGGAGTATCAGGTGGGTTCCTATCAGATAAGTTCTGTGGTCCAGCCTGGCTGAGCCCATCATCATCCCCAGTTCTCTGTATAGACTGTTGGGTGTCACAGTTCCATAGAAGCAAGCCCATAATTCTACAGAATCTGCACGTAGACTCCTTTCTTTCCCATTCTGACAAGTGCTTTGGCCCAGACTGATATGGCCGACCCCCTGCTCTGACACTCATAGACAGGTACTATGACCTCGCTCAGCCAGGCATGCCCCCAGTCCCAGCTTTTGTGAGAGCCAGTGGGTGGTGGGTAATGTTGTTTAGCCCAGCTCAGGTCTCCCACTGGATGCCCTGGCCAGACCTAGATATGCCCTCTTGTTCCCCCCACCCCCTGCCTAAACCACTCTATCTCAGTTCCTCTGTCTACTTGAGAGTACAGTGGCCTGGTTGTAGAAGACCCCAGATATCATTCCTTCCCTGTCTAACATGACATCAGCTGTTCCCACTCCAATAGGTGCCCAGACCCCTTCCACGGACAATCACCAGCTCCTCCCTACCACTACCACCTGGGGATGAGGGTGGCATTTCCTTGTCTGGAGTTCTCTGCATTTCCCACACTTATCTTTTTCTTTTCTTTCTTTTTTTTTTTTTTTAAGAAAGGAATGAGCAATTATGCTGACATTCTGATACAGTTAACACATATTTGCCATTAACTCCCCCCACCCCGAATGCCTGCCACTATTGGCTGCTTTTCTTCTGGAAGAGTAACACTGGCCTAGGTTGCCTACAGCTGGGGACAGTAGTTGTTTTTAATAAGAGTGTATGGGAGACCACAAATGTGTGTGATGGTGTATGTCTGAACATGTCATCATTCTACGTGCACATTAATTGCTTGCTTGCCAACAGAATTCTAGGTTGAAATCTGTTTTTCTTTAGATGACTTCAATCCTATATTACTGTTACACATTCTGTAGTCTTTTGCTTTCTTCTGTTTGTGCTATGAAAGGTTGTTGTTTTTTCAAAAATACTTGCAAAACAGTATTTGCCTTGCATATTCTTCCTCATTGTGACGTGGGTCTTTCTAGCTAACGACTCAGCAGGGTTCAGTCTGGCCTATGATCCATTCTTTAGGATTGCTCAATATGCCTTTCTTCTCTACCAAGTTTATCCAAACTTGTGACAACTGAATTCAAACCATGCTGATAAACGGAAGTGAAAGGTAGTTGTTTTGGTTTTCAGAGTAACATCCTGTGCAAGGGTTGAGCTCTCTTATCCACTTAGGCACCAATACTAACTAGCTGTGACCTATAAGGATGAACTTCAGTGAACTCAGCTGGTTTTTAAATTTAAGTTTTCTTGGGGAATTAATTAGTTTAATTTGAGGAAACATTAATCCCATGTCAAACAAAATATATCATTCTTAATTTTTTCAATGTGAATAAGGACATTTACAACATACACTCACACTCACACACACACACACACACACAACTTTAAGTGTTGGTGGACAGCAGGAAGAGCAATCGAAAGATTTGTGTTTCCTTTTCGCTTCTGTCATTTTCTTGGTTTTACTCCCAGAAACAGCTGGAACAGAGAATCCTGTGCCCTCACAAGAAAAGAATTTAGATGTGAAACAGAGCAGTGTGAAGGAAGCAACCAAAGTCCACCTAAGCAGTACACCTGACAGGCCAGGTGGGCAACTCAGAAAGGAACTGAGTGCCTAATCTACATTGAAGCTGGAGTTTTTTGGGAATGGGGGGGGTCTATTTTTTATATTTTTCTTTGCCCCTTCTTCTTCGGGAATATGGCTGGACAAAGGGCTTTTAGGAATGAAATTCCCTCCAAGGTTTCATTGCACTTGGTGGTAGGCCAAGAAGACTTCCCTGGAATGTGGGAGTGGAGAATGCTGGGGCTCCTCTATGGCTGGTTGCTGCCTAATGGCAGGACGTTAGATGTGCAAAAGCCAGGCGGCTTGGAAAGCCTCATTCGAAGGCTGCTGCGTTTCTTCCAGTGCAAACGTTTGGTTTCTCTTTAGCCTTTTTCAAACACATAGGCTAACTAGTATCTACCTTCTTCTGGAATAGTTTTCCAAAATCTTAATAGGTGAAATCTGAAGGCCCACTTATTGATTATATAAGTGTTTTTCCTCAAAAGGATTTAAAATTAACATATGCAAGTTGATTCTTATGATTTAAAAATGACTTGAGTATCCTTATCATTTAAGAATTTTAAGTGACAAAATCCAGAACTCATTTAAGCTCATAATTATGTGGAAAAAATTACCTGAATCTCATGCTAATAGTTCTAATTTCAAGCAAATTGTGATGATTTGGTACAAAGTCATAATTTTGTGTGGCATAACATTTAAGAGGGAGAGTGTGTACAACTTTGAGTTGCTCTAAAAGTGCCTTTATTATTTGCACAGTTAATATTCATGACATTCATATTTCTTCAGAAATAATTCAAACCATGTACTATATATATAGCTCAAGGAAAACTTTTGGATGCTTTAAAATCTTTAGCTGGAGCCAAGCTTTTATTTGATAAATGTAACAGTAGTTTTTTCATTGCTTAGAAGGATGACCAGCCTATTCAGAGATGTGTGAAAAATGATGAATTCCTGACATTTGAAAAAAAAATATTTATTTTTATTTGAAAGGCAAATTTTACAGAGAGGCTTTCCATCTATTGGCTTACTCCCCAAACGGACACAGTGGCTGGAGCTGAGCTGATCCAAAACAGGATCCAGGAGCTTCTTTTTGGGTCTCCTGCATGAGTATTGGGGTGCAAGGACCCAGGTGACCCTCTGCTGCCTTCCCAGGTCATAGGGAGCTGGATAAGAAGTGCAGCAGCCTGGGCATGAACCGGTGCCCATTTGGGGTGCTGGCATCACAGGTGGAGGAGTAGCCTGCCCTATTGCTAACATTGTAAATGCCAGGTTTGGGGGATGCTTTGTTATGAATTCCTATTGTTATCTTAGGCAACTGATGCAGCAGTAGGCACACTGAAGCAGGAGACTATCCTAATAAACACCTAAAAGGGAACAAAACCAGACTTTAAATGTGGCACAGAAACTGTTAGCAAAAGCTGGAAAAGAGCTAAGGAAATTGCTGAAGTAGACTTCAAAGCTTGTGATCCCCTGGAAAAACAATTTGTAAAGCTGTTGTGGTAATCAGAAAATGGGAAAGTACGTAGTGAAGTTTTGGGTTATAAACAAGGGGATGTCTACAGAGAATATTAAAACAACTTCCTCTGATGAGCTGTGTTTGCTGATATGCTACATGAAGTAGATGAGGTAGAGAAAATATTGGACACTTTGCAAGCAGAATGTATTGTGATGGAAGAGGCCCAAGTGTGGCCACTGGGTGGGAGGCCCAGAGGAAGCTCCTAGCACTTGGCTTTGGCCTGGTACAGTGTTGGCAGTTGTGATCATCTGAGGAGTGTACAGTGGGTCTAAGAATCTCTCTCTTTCTCCTTTCCTCCCTTTCTCATTCTCTGTTATTCACTCCCTCTTAACTTTCAAAATAAACAATTGTTTTCAAAAAATCCTAAGGACCTTGTTTCCCAGCTGTCCGCTGGACACGAACCAGCACTGTTAGCTCTAAAGAATGGACATGTTTCAGAAGAATCATGAATGTGAATTACATCAATTGAGGTGTACTTCAGTTAGACTTACAGGACACTTATAAAAAATAGAGAATACATAATTAAAGTATTACTAGCATGGGCTAAAAGGATGTGATACTATTGGAATTATCAAATGCTCTTTGGAATCATAATTTTCTTTGAACAGAAAATAAGCTAAAAAATCTGACTAAAGACTGCATGATTCTTCATTCTCATGGGAGTTTTGATGAAACCAGGAACAGATAGATAGGTTGTAGAGCAGATTTTCTCTTGGTTATTGATGTCACATAAAAGTAAGAAGAGAAGGAACAAGATAAAGTCTGTAAATATGAATAATACATAAGCAGATGGGATGGGAAGTAAGGGATGGAAGGAGTATGGGTAGGAGAGAGAGAGGGAGGAGAGAGATAAGGGAGAGAAGAGGGCAGGGGAGAGGTGGGGAGACAGAGAGGAAGTGTGAGAAAACATTCAATAATCCTGCTCCAGAATGGCTTTTCTATCATGGGCTTGTTAGGAACAAGGGGATGAAAAGCTCGAACACAGATCTTGCCCACACAACATGCTGCCAAACACACACTTCTGCTATTACAGGGCTGACTACTGTCAATGATCTTGGGATTATGCCATATGAATACATATTGTTCCAACTGCTTGATGCTGAAGTTGGACTAGCGAGGTCATACATTAGAATTCCAGAGCTTGTCAGTGGAATGTTTTCCCACCGTGGAAAACTCCAAGAGGACTGTCATCCTTTGAGGGACCTCCTTCTGACCCGGGATACATATGACACCTTTCTTGAGCCAAAACGAATTAGTGAGGAAGAGATTTGCAGAATTCCAGTGGATAGACTGCATTTTTCATGGACAGGTTTGCCTACAGTCATATGTCTTTCTCCTTCTGAATCTTAAGAATGTAATGCTGAAGTCAAAGTTGGCCAAACTGCATTTGAAAAACAGTAAGCATGAGAAAGACCTTAAGGGTTCCATCACATTCGACTGACAGAAAGAGGCAGTTTCAACTGCACTGGGGAGAATAGGTCAAATAGATTTAGACAATTCAATCTCCATGTTGGGTTAACAATAGTTATAAAACAGAGGAAACCATACAACCAGGTCAGAAGAATGATTCAATTAAGGATCTCTCTCTCTCTCTCTCTCTCTCTCTCTCTCTCTAAGGATCTCTCTCTCTCTCTCTCTCTCTCACACACACACACACACACACACACACACGCCCCTTGATGGTTATTTTGCCAACACGTGTGAAAACATACGCATGTGTCTGAGAGTATAGCCTTCCCAGGAAATGGTGACTGGCAATCCATGGCAGTGGCTCTCCAGGTGTGGTACGCTGTGCACAGGGTGAATGCATCAAACAGAAGATTTCACTGCTGAGACAGTGAAAAACGAAAATGCAGTAAGCATACTCTACAGTATATGAGAATTGTAAAACTGAAGGAATACCATTAAAGAATTAGTGTCCCTTTACTGGGAAACCACTGCTGGGAGAATATTGCCACATCATGTGTCAAAAACATGAATACTTTGGAAGAAAAGTATTTGGAGCATATAGGTAACTTTGTATGCTAGGAAAAGAATATATTACAGAGAGATGTTAAACATATAGGACCAAGGAAATTGTTTATTAGTGTTAAATGAAGGTATATTCTAACTTACAATGTGTATGAGAAGACAGTTATGGGGTTTTTGAAAAGCTGTGTGAAGGTAGGGGCACAACAAGATGAGAAATTGATCCCAGCAAATCCTGAACTATTTAACAACTCTAAAATTCAGACTTGAATAGGTCTCATGAACTGTCTTCTAAAAGAGGACAACTTACTGAAAAAAGAAACTTGGCATGAGTGTTTATGGAACCCATGATCCTAGTGATATATATCTGAGATATTGGACCAGATTTTATATATAGAAATATAAACACATATACATAAATATACAAATATAAAATATATACATATATTTATGTGTTATATAAATATATGTAAGATATATAAATAAATATATATAAATATATATTTTAGGGAAAAGAGACCCCAAACAAATGTTGTTGAATCATTATTTACGGACTGATGTGATGCTGAGATAGCCAAATCCAATCCATAGTTGAGTGGACGTTCTGGGGAAACGTGTGCAAATCACTCTCACGACACACAGTGGCACCTGGAGGGTCTCCTGGGCTCTCTCAGGGTTCGCTCATTTTGTGGCATTTGGGATATAGAGCAGGAGGCAGCACCGTTACTACTCTGTCCTATTCAGTTGCTTCTCAGTCATTATCAAATGCTAACAACAGGTCACCAACCTCTGCAAGCTCCAAGCCCAAGCTTCTATTCCTTGTGTAACTCAGGGTGCTGTACTAGCCTCAATAATCGGGTCCTTACTTGAGATTTGTATTTTTCGGGGGAATCTGATGTACGCACAAGTAATTAAAAGTGTTTTCCTTTTATTCTGCTTTATGTCGATTGAATTCATATCCCAGAACCTATAATTATGAAGGAAATGTTTTCTCTTCCTTATTCATATCTTATACAAGATAATAATAGCTATAAACTATATTTATAACCATAACATGTTCTAAGTATGCTCAAATGCTACATCATTATATCATCCTCCTTCCTATAGTGTCTTAAGCAAAGGAATAAACTATGCTGTTGTTTTCATATTGAGATCTTGATTTGTAATTTTATTCTCAGTAGTACAGTGTCTTCTTTTAAAGATTTGTTTTTATTGGAAAGTCACATTTACAGAGAGAAGGAAAGACCAAAAATCTTCCATTGGCAGGTGCTGGGATCTGTGCAGTGGGTGTGGATGACATGAAGGTGTGAAGAGAATAGCTCCCATGTTGGCAAGGCCACAAGGGGCTTCCAGCTGCATGGCAAGGCCTGGTGGATATTTTTCCAACCACATCGACGCAGTTTCACCCCCTTTGCACGAACACTCAACCTCCCCACTAAGAATTTTGTCGTCCACTGAGGCATTGTTGTTTGTCCCTGTGAGATGGGTTTTGCAACTGATGTGAGCTTGGGAGTTACTATTGCTGATAATGTCTTGGTGAATGGGCCTTTAACAATTTACACACAGGAGCACAACTAAGCCCATGCCATTTCTGGACACCTTATTGTGTGCCTAACCATTTCCTCAGAATCTGGCCCAGACATGTAGTGTACCTTCTGGGAAAGGGCTTGAAAATATCCTAAATATTAGTCAAAGTGATAGGAGCATGAGCTGAAACTGCTTTGGTGATGAACACAATTACTGTGATTTGATTGTGATCTTAGCCTGTCCTTGCAATTCTTTGATGCATAGAAAATGTATCTGAGTCAGCTGCTTGTATGATTTTGGCTAGAGGAACTTATGGATGCTTTTATTAATAGAGATGTGCTTTTAATTATTGATTGATTGATTATGGGGTTGCAGAGCCTGTAGTTGTAAGGGGATTTAATCTTTGTAACTTTTGTCTTGAATCTTTATGTTTTTTTCCCATGTGACATTTTTCCCATTCAGTGATGGGTAAATTGTAGAAATAAAAATGTAGTAGGAATGTATTACTGATTAGTAGACAATCACATGTGTCTTGGCCTTAGAGTCCTGGTCATCGCTCCATGGCCACTACTGAAAAATGAACAATGGGTTGCTTTGAAGAATATGAACATATTTGCAGAATCAGCTTTAGGGGCACCTGCTAAACCATGAAGTAACAAACAGTATGACCAAATGTCTGCATGCCCCTTTAGTCATGAAGTAAAAATAGAAATACTTGTGCAGAAGCTTGTGATGTGGCTAGGTAAATAAAAAAGACAGCTTCTTGAGGTGTGTCTGTGTCTCGTGTGTCTTTTCACCGACTCCACACACCCTTCTCGAGGTCTGAACTTGGCTGGAGCTGGCCTCTGGCAGGCTGGTTCACTTGCCAAGTGGCTGCAAGGCTGGAGCTGAGCTAATGCAAAGCCAGGAGCCAGGAGCTTCTTCCAGGTCTCCCACGTTGGTTTAGGGTCCCAAGACTTTGGGCCACTGCTGACTGCTTTCCCAGGCCACAATCAGGGATCTGGAAGGGAAGTGGAGCAGCCGGGACAAGAACTGATGCCCATGTGGGATTCTGGTGCATGCAAGATGAGGATTTAGCCACTAGGCTATCATGTGGGCCCAGGACATTGTTTTTTTAAAAAAGATTCATTTATTTGAAAGGCAGAATTACAGAGAAAAAGAGATTGGGGAGAGAGGAGTGAGGGAGGAAAAAGAGAGAACGGGGAGAGAGAGAGAGCCTTCCACGGATTCATCACTCAGATGGTCCCAACATGTGTGGCTGGGTCAGGCTGAGGTTGGGAGCTTGGAACTCCATCTTGCATCCTGGTCTCCTACATGGATGGCAGGGCCCCAGCCTGTTCTATCTCCTGATTTCTCAAGCATATGAGCAAGGGAGCTGGGTGAGAAGTAGAGCACATGGGACTTGAACTGTTGGTGTTAGAGGTGACAGCTTAACACACTGTGCTACAATGTCTGCCATACTTTTTTGTCTTTTTAAGCTGCAGTGTGTGTGAACAAACCAATCAGAGAAAAACCTGACTCAGATGGATGCTACTGTAATGTAACTGACTTCTTGGCTAAACAAAATTTAAAATTAGATAGCCCCCACATCTGAATTTACATATTGGAAACTGCTGTTTAGGAAGATGATGAAATCAATGTTTTCTTTGTAAGTGAGCCAATATATTTCAGACTGCAATATCTTGAGGTTACACATGCTTTCAGAAAATCTGGCAAACGTTTTGGGGAGGATCTTTTTGATCTTTGTTTCCTGTGAGATATTTCAGTGCAATTTTCCTGAAAGGCAGCCAACCAATGAGTGGAATTTGAACTGGAAGTCACTTCCGGAGAAGAACCATGAAAACATTTTATGATCTGTGAGTATGTGTGACAAATGTTCTTAGAAGAGCGAAATCAACCAAAACATCTTCTAACGAACGTTTTCTGGGGTTGGTGCAGTGGCATATCAGATTAAACCTCTACCTGCATCACCAGCAATCCATATGGGTGTCTGCTTGTGTCTCAGATGCTCTGTTTCTGATCCAGCTCCCTGCTAATGGCCTGGGGAAAGCAGTGAGGATGGTCCAAGTGTTTGGGCTTCTCTACTCACATGGGAGACCTGGAAGAAGTCCGTGCCTCCTGGCTTTGGACTGACCTGGCTGTGGCCTTTGTAGCCATCTTGGGAGTAAACCAGTGGATGGATGGAAGATCTCTCTGTCTCTCCTTTTTTCTATGTAACTCTGCCTTCCCGATAAAAATAAGTAATTTTTTGAAAGACTCATTTATTATTTTTATCGGAAATCAGAGTTACAGACAGAAGGAGATACAGGGAGAAAGATCTTGCATCTGCTGGTTCACTTCCCATGTGGCCACAGTGGCCAGAGCTGAGCTGATGCAAAGCCAGGGGGTAGGAGCTTCTTCCAAGTCTCCCATGTGGGTGCAGGATCCCAAGTCTTTGGGTCAAACGCTACTGCTTTCCCAGGCCACAAGTAGGGAGATGGATGGGAAGTAGAGTAACTGGTACAAGAACTGGCAGCCATATGGGATCCCAGTGCGTACAAGCTGGGGATTTAACCACTAGGCTATCTTGCCAGGTCCTAAATAAGTAAATCTTAAAGACTGCTTTGGACAAAGAAATGCAAGAAGCAATCTAATTGCCCGAGGCCTGTGGATGGAATTGTTCTCTGAATGAGGACTTTGTTTTCTTGTGTCAACATCATACTGTTTCTTCTTATTATCTCTGTGTACGCTCTTCACTCCACCAGGCTCATTTGCAAACAGATTGGTGTTTAATTTAAACAGTAAAAGGTCACATTTATAATTTTTCCTAAATATAAGTGTCCATGAAAAGTGGAATGGTTTACTCATTGTGTGCACTCACACTCCATGGTGAAATGGAATGTTTGTGCCCTCAACAATGTGAACAGGATGCATGTGTACGGACATGAAACGTGTTCTCACATACCCTGGTTGAAAGTCCAAGGAGCAAAATCACACTTCCATCTGCTACCACGTGTGGCTTAGAGGCGGCGAAGAAACGATGGGTAAGGATTGCTGCTGCCTCCGGGAGGACAATCAGAGTGAGGGAAGAATGTGGAAGGGAAGTCATTCATTATTATTATATCATATTGTGTACCATGTAAACAGGCATGTGATGTGTCTTACTTAAGCAAATAAATACACAACTGAAAAGGCAGCCATATGTGCAAGTTTGACTTTTCTCTGCTTCAAGTATATAAGTCTAAGCCATGTTCTTACATTCTGGCATATTGCGAAGGGGCCTAAAGGACATTGGTCCAAGAGTCCCACCTTTTTGGCTGAAAGCTTCATACAATTGGTTAGTACCAAAGTCCAGCGCTGGGATCCCTACACTTGTTAATCTTAGGGATACACTCTTCGCAACTCATGCCCCTCAGGAGACAAACAGGCTTGTTCCCGCACGCACCCATTCCTTCTGCCCAACCTCACTAGTGGTTATTGCCAAAGCTGACATGGCTCCACTTCACGCTCCAGGGTTCCCTGCTCAGCTTTTCAGTGGCAACTAGACAGAATGATAAAACCAGGAGGTACCCTAATTTGGAGTTTCATAATTTAAAATTGATGGTTCAACACTGGATTCCAACTCAGGTGAGAGAACTCAGTTCCTGTTTTCTGCTTCACACTGGCCCAGTCCTGGCTGTGCCGATATTTTGCAGATAGGACCAGTGGATAAAAGGGCTCTCTCTCTCTCTCTCTCTGTGCCTCTCTCTTCTCTCCCTGCCTTCTAGGTAAAACGAAAACTTTTTTTGTTTTTTTTAATATTTTATTATTATTATTATTATCATTTTATGATACAGTTCCATTGGCTCTGGAATTTCCCTTATCTCAGCCCCAATTCTGCCCCCCCACCTAGTTCCTCTATATCATTACTAAAGTATAGATCTTCATACACAGTCATGTCTATCATTGTGGCCATAGACAATGGCAGAGATTTCAGCATCCTATTGTTACGATATAGTAAACAGTTTCATTATAAGTCCATCTTTATCTGGAAGTAGACATGCATACTACATTGTATCCTCACATCTGGATATGTTAGTCTCCATTTCACAGCTACTGTACATCCCCTCAAATGAAAAGTCATAATACAAAATCAACAATAGAAAGAAAAATGGAAATTTACAATGCCATGAAGTTAAATGACATGTTACTAGATATGACAGTCTCCATTACATAGCTACTATACATCCCCTTAAATGAAGAGCGACAAAACAAAATCAACATCAGGAAGAAAAAAGAAATTAACAACATCATGAAGTTAAATGACTAATGTGTAGCTGAAGAAATGAAAATTGAGAACCTTCTTGAAGAATATGATGCTAGTATATGATCTATGATTCACTGAAGAATTTAATCAGAAGAAAGTGTTTTGGAGAGATGAAACTAACAGAAAACAACAAAACCCATGTGATAGAGTTTCCACTGATTTTTGTTGGTGAAATGTAGATAACAAATAGACAACAAATAGATTTTTTTAAATCCAGTCTACTAATCTATGACGTTTGATTGAGCTTAAGCCATTTGCATTCAGGGTTAATATGTATGGCTGGTACTTTGGTCCTGTCATTTTAGGAATGGGTGGTTTGTTGGTTTAGTCTTCTGTTGTCATTTTACTGGGATCTTCTTCCCATTTGCCTTTGGTTTTGGTGGGTGCTATTCCTCTTTGTGAAGAGAACATCTTGAAGTATCATTTGTAGGGCAGGTTTGGAAGAGGCAAATTCTTCTAATTTTCTATACTGTGGAAGAATTTTATTTCATTTTCAAAGACAAAAGAAAGCTTGGCTGGATATGTTATCCTAGGCCAACAATTTTTTTCTTTTAGGATCTGTAATATGTCACTCCATTCTCTTCTTGCCTGTAGAGTTTCCTGTGAGAGGTCTCCTGTGAGTTTAATTGGTGTACCTTTAGATGTCAATTGATTTTTTTTCCACGTGCACATTTAAGGATCTTTTCCTTATGTTCGATTGAAGAGAGCTTGATGTTCATGTGTCTTGGTGAAGATCGCTTTTGATCAGGCCTGTTGGGAGATCTGTGCCCCTCCTAGATCTTGTTTCCCAATTCTTTCTCTAGATTAGGGAAATTTTCCTTTATTATTTCATTAAATATATTTGTGAAACCAGTTTCTCTTTCTGCACCTTCTGGGACTCCCATAACTCTTATATTTGACTTCTTAATAGTGAGTTTCAATTCTTGAATACTTGTTTTTTGGCCTGATCCAGCTCTGCTTCCAGCTTTTTGTTTGCTTCCCCCTGATGACAGGAACTACCTTCCAATTCTGAGATTCTTTCTTCTGCTTGCTTCATTCTATTTTGGAGACTCTCCACTGTACTTTAAAATGAGTTTTCTGAATTCCGTGTCCCCCATTTTCTTGATGTCTTCCTCAGTTAACTCTGATGTTGGCATAGGATTTGCTCCTTTGCAGAGGAGTTTTCAGTAATATTCACTGTGTCTCTGTCTCTTCTTTTGCTCTTGGTCATTGTACTTCTGGTTATCAGATTCTTCTCCTTGGGGCAGGTTTCTAAGCTGTGTCATCCACAGGTCTACAATGTGATTTTACTTATTTCAGTTGGTACACAACTCTTTGCTTGCAGCCAATTGTGCCACTCCCTCCAGTGAATTCTAGGTCTGGGTTCTTATGTTAGATTTCCACCATGGTCTCAATAGCCCCAACTGCTGGCTTACCAATTTCCACCTCTTGTGATACTGTGCTGAGGCTGCACTGTTGTCTCTGCAACCTTTCTCCCACTTCCGGTTGGAGCAGGTCCCAGGATTAGAGAGACACCAGGTGTCCTATGTAGTTAGGTTGTTGGTGGTGCTGATCTTGCTGGAACCTGATGGACGTTAGGTTTGGGTGCCACACTGACCTATTTTGACCCATACGATGCCACAGTCAGTATTATTTTCCTGCGGGACCAGTGAAATCTATGGAACTCAGTGAGTTCTCGCGAGCTCAGCACATGCGCAGTTCACTGTTGTCCCCTGCAGTCCTAAAGCTTTTGCCACAGTGTACAAAATGGCACCTGACGTTCAACTACTAGAGTTCTTGATCTGCTGGCCATCAGCTCTGAGAGCTACCCAGACCTGTCTTGGGTGGAACTGCTACACTAGTTGGGAGATTGGCTTTTAGGAATGGTATGTAGGCAGTTAGGCTAGCTAGGTTTGCTGAGCTGAAAGTCATAGGTCTCATAGAATTGTATTAAACTTTTCAGTCATAGCACCATCTTTCCCAGGATGCACCTGCTTCATCTGGAAACTGAGGAGAGGTACCATGAAATCTAGGGAAGCTGAGCTCCACATGCAACTTGTACAATTGCCATACAATTCCCAGGTAGTTCCATGCCTGTAGCAGCACGAGCCCAATCTCATAATAGAGATCAATGAGGAAGGGCTCTTTCTCTGCACACCACTGCTGGAGGTGCTGGACGGGTTTTGTGTCTCACCATTTCTCCTTCCCTTCTCCTTTCCAGTCATTTGTTGACCCATTGCCCATTCAGGTCAGATATTTCCCTGAGAAAATCCATGCTCACCTGTGTGTGTAATCACTTTTACACCTTTTGAACAAAACTTGTTACAGCCTTGTGTATCTTATATGTGTCTGCATGTTATATGTGTTAGCATGTGTGGGTGCAAAACTACAGTCTGGAATGAAATCAATGCACTCTTATACTCCAGTCATAAGGGTGAACCAGCAAAGAATTGAAAGTGCTGTGTCATGGCACTAGTGGGTGAGTGAATTTGAATCTATGTCAGCTATGCATGGTGCCTACCTGCTTATACATTTTCTTATCTCCATTTAGAGCTTGGTGCAAGCATGCTAAAATGCAAATACAGTTGCTTTTTTTTTCCATAATGCTTATAGTTACAGGAGAGCCAAAACAGGCTTGGATTCTGACAGAAAAGCCAGGAGAGAACAGACACTGAATCATGCACTAAGAATTTACAGATGCCTGCCATTTGATCATAGTATATTTCTGGAATTAGCATCCGCTTCAAGACAGATGAATCCGTAGCCCTGAGCCCACATGGATGCATTCCAGTGGCTGACCGGTTTCCGTTTCAGGCTCTGATTCCAATCAGTAGGCTTAGGTTGCTAATTCTACCTTTTGTCTGGTGGGGTGGAGAAGGTGGTAAAGCAGTACTCTTGCTTGGTTACCATGCCTAGAATGTTCCCACATCCAGTGTCCACTGTTGTTGCAAGATGGGTCTCTCTCTACAAACCTGGCTTCCTGGATTCCTAGCCATGCCCCCCTGCCCTACTTTGGTAGCAGTGCTGAGGCTGCTCAGTTCACTGTGGGCACCTTGGAGCATGGGCATCCTTTGCCTCCTGTGACAAAGTGCTCTATAGGTGTGAAAACTCCTGAGCTCTGAAAACTAGCTTCAGCTTTACACACATTTTGAAGGTGGAAGTGCATACTCCAGGCTTGAGGCTTCATACCTTTAGAGGTTGAAAGCACGAGTGGCATGGCTCTGGGCCCCCAGAATATTTGGGGTACCAAGGAAAGGCCTCAAGATGATGACTCAAATACTTCTTCCTTACTCTTAGTGGAACTTTAGCAATGGTGGCACCCCCGGTGGCCAGGTACCCCAGGTGCAGTGCTTAAAATGTTATCTATCTATCTATCTATCTATCTATCTATCCATCCATCCATCCATCATTTATCTATCTCTATATTTATATACACACACTTATATGTGTATATCCTAGATACCTAACATATTATATGTATAGTTATATGCTATATATCCTACACATTATATACTTACATATATATATATATATAGTATGTTATATATATCATATGTAATAACAAGACCCCAGATCTGGATTGGCCTGCAAGGAGCCCCTGAAGTATGAGAACTCCTCTTTGAGGTACAAAAGGGAGACTTTGGAACACCAGGGCTTACCTAAGCATAACTGGACTCACGTTGAACCCTTTCTACCTTTTGTTTTCCCAGGTTTTGAAGATATCATCTATGGACAATGACATCTCTATACCCATGGACACCCCTAGGATGCATGCCTAATGATTGGGAAATTTAAGTTAAAGAGTCTAATTTAAAAAAAAGTGTTTTCCTTTGTAACATTCTCTGGCCAACAAAACAAAACAAAACAACAACGACAAAAACAAAAAATAAAACCCAGCTGGGAAATGTAGAGATTTTATCAATGACTGAGACTGTTAGTCCCAATACTATCTCAACACTTGACCTCTTCTGTAGAGAGTAATGAAAGAAGTTGCTTGTATAGGGCTTTATAGCCTTATATCAACATTTTAATCATGAGAACATTAGTGTACTCTATTATGGCCCTGCTCTGCCAGAGACAAGGGAACTGCTGATAAATCCTTGGCCATGCCACCAAAGCTCATGGACAAGCATTTGCTGGACTTAGGAGCTTATTTTCTTTTTTTCCTGTACATAAGACTTTGGGGGCCACTATTGTCTTGAAGGAATTTGTTTGGAATTTCAGATCTGGGCATGGCGTTTCCAGGTATTGGTTGGAAAGTAACTGCTACATACGTAGAACCCTTAGACTGGTTGAAGTCCACTTGGCTATCATAAATTCCTTGAAGAATACAGTTTTTCAGTGGCTGACATTGTGGCATTCCCTGTGACACTGGCATCCGATAATGGGTACCAGTTTGAGTTGTGGATGCTCCATTTCTGATCCAGCTCATTGGTAATGTACCTGAGAAAGCAGCAGATGACCCAAGTGCTTGGGCTTCTGAACTCACATGGGAGATCTCGAAGAAGCTTCAGACTCCTGGCTTCAGCTTGGCCCAGCCCTGGCTGTTGCAGCCGTTTGGGAAATGAACCAACAGATGGGAGATCCTTCTTCTCCTTCCTGTCTCTTTCTCACTCTGTGCAACTCTGACTTTTAAGTAAATTAAAAAACCTTTTAAAAGAAGAATGCAAAATAGCTGGTTACCCAGGATCTTGGACAGCCAATAAACACACAATTGGACTGGATAACTACTGGACTTCCAACCAGCCTGTTGTCACCTCATCGGAGGCCAGCTTTAATGCCCCTGCCACCTGTTCTTCTTTCTGGCTCCTTCCCTGTAGTCTCCTTACACACCCCAAAGCACTCTCATTTAGCTGAACTTTGGAGACACAGAGATCTGCTACTACTTGATCTGTTGACAAATTGAACTTCCCCTTTCCTTTGCCCTCAAAACTTGTCCTCATTATTTTGACGTTGCACCAGGGACAGAGATCAAGATTTCAGTAACAAACAGATACAAAGATTAACATCAATATCTTCTCTGGCCTCTCTAGAACTAATGAGATAAGCTTAAATTATCTATTAAGTTCCACTTAATCTGTGTCATTTTGTATGTGTTGTCCGAAATTGTTTATTTTGCACTACAACAAATGTGTCTTTCCCTGCTTCTGATTAGGACAGGGATGTATACTATCCCAGTGGGTGTCAGCTTGTTAACCTGCAATCGAACTTGTTCTCTAAGACACAGAGTAGATACAGATCAACTCAATGGTTGCATTAATTGGGAATAATAAAGACATCTCTACACTCTTAATTGTCTAAGGATAGTAGCCAACGATAAGAAAAGATACAAATTATATGCTATAGATGTGCATGGGAAAGAGAGAGAGAGGGAGAGAGAAATCTATCCACTCACTCACTGCTCCATGTTAGCAGGAGTCAGGAAATTCTATTTAGGTCTCTCACATGAGTGGCAAGGAACCAAGTAGTTCAGCCACTATCTCTGCCTTCCCAGGGTGTGCATGAGCACGAAACTGAGCTGGAAGCAAAGGCAGAACCTGATCTCTAACAAGGGATGTACTTACCCCAAGATGGCTTGTAACCTGCGGTACCACAATGCTCACCAAGAAACGGTGTTCTGTCTTCCATGGTTCTCTGTTTTAGTTGATATTCCTAATGGCTTCAGCTTTCCTTTATTCTTGTGAGTAGATTTCAAAGCCTAACAATAAATAATCATTTTGATATGATTAAGCAAGGAGTTAGTGAGGAACAAAGAAACCAGCAGTCTCTGTGCTTTAACCCTGTACCATTGAACAAACACAACCCCATCCAAACGCCAGCCTACTCCTACACTCCATTAATGCACCAAATCAAACATGATAAAGGGACTGACCAAAGTGTGGTGGGTGGCGTTGTCCTCACGAGGCTGAACATATTCTGTTCCAAGTATGCTGTCTCTAATCTCTTTAAGGAAGCTTATTCCTATTCTTGCACTTTTTCTAAATCCTTGCTTGGAATTCATCCCATTTGGCTAGGGACGGAAGCCAGTTATGTTAGATGAGGTCACTGCAAGTAAGGGACAAACAGGCCTTCATGCAGAAAGACATGTCAGGTGAAGGAAAGGTAGGGGACTAAAGATACGGCCTGAGACTTGAAGTTAAGGAGCTGGAAGGAATGAGCAATGAGGACCTGGAAGCCTGCACTAATGAGATGGCAGTAATCACAGCATGAGCTCACAGCAGGAAGGGGAGATATGTGGGCACTAAATCACACACTTGAAAGATCCCTGTGTAAAACTCTCCCATGGCCCTGAGGAATATGACCCCTAATTCTCCGTGGTCTCCCTGCCCAGCAATCTCTCCTGCTGTGCTGTGGGAGGTTTGCCTTTGTTTCAATAAAGTTTGGTCGCCCTGCTTTGTCCAGGTTCTTGATTGTTATGGGCTTGAGACATGAACCAGAATGGCTAGAACTACTGACACCGGCATCAACATGCTTGCATCAGAAACTTGGAGTAAGTCCAGCTGGGGGACCCTGAACAGTCTGACAACAGCATTATTTAAACATCTTCTTTACCCATATTAATGAATTAAGAAACTGAAACACTCTGAGATCGTCATGCCTGTGCCATTGTAAAGCTAGACAGCTGTTCCTCTGCATCTATGGATTCTGCACCCTGGGACTCAACCAACTGCAGATTACAATAATTAAACAAAGAAAAAATTGCATCTAAAACATGCATACACTTTTTCCTGAATGATTCCCTTAACCACACACTAAGAACTATTTGTATAGCATTTACAAAGCATTACTATAATAAATAAGCTACACATGACTTCACATATGCTGGAGAATGTAGGCTATGTGCAATTCTGTGCTATTCATGCTCTGATCTTGGTGTCTGTGTGTGGTGTATGTGGGGTGGAGTGTTGGTCCTGAAACCAATCGCCTGCAGATACCGAGGGCTGGGAGTGTTAACTCTCTGTGTCCTTGGTGCTGTGACAACTGACCCCACACTGACCTGCAAGGGGCTCTCCCTTTCCTGGGTAAGTTACTTCCTACCCAGAGTAAACAGCTTGCCTCAGAGTCTCTCCTGTGGAGACCTTCTAAGCCAAGAGTCTGCTTTCCCCTGTGAACTCACCAATCCGCAGCTCTGCTATGCCACCACAGAGCATCTGTTCTCTGGGCCAACATGCTGCTGCCTTCCCCCAAGAGTCAGGCCTCTGTAACCCAGCGTAGCCCCTCTGCCCTGCCACCTGCTGAAAGATTTAACTGGCCAAACCTAAAACTGCTCAGCCTGTACGCCTGCCTGGCCCATTCCTTCCTGTGACATGCTTTCTTTTTCTAGGAAATAGGGAGCACAAAACTTCCTTCATAACTGTCATTCCCATGCCATGTGTAGGCTAAAGCCCGTTCCAGGTGCATTTTAAAATTCAAATCCCTCCTTCCTTTCTTCTGGGCCTCAATCTTTAAGCATCTGCTGGTTTATGTGTTTAAAGGGCAAGACTTTTCTGTTCTGTCAGGCAGGCCTCTCACATATGCAAATTATAATCTGTGTGCTGGCCTGAAAAGTACAAATAGAGAAAAATAGAGTGCTTTTTCTCTTTTCATTTGTATTTATGATTACAACTAATCATACTTGTAAGCATATATATATTTTAATTTTTTAATTTCATTTTATCACAGTTTCTTAGGCTCCGGGATTCCCCCAGCCCCTCCCCAAGCCCTCCCCACATACTGAATTCCTCCATATTGTTACAGTAGTATAGTTTAATCCAGTCATGATTCCTTCATTGCGGGCATGGACCATGCAGAGAGTCCAGCATCTTATTGTCCAGATAAATTCAACAGTTTCATTGGAAGACCATCCTTGGTTTGAAATATTTTTAATTTTTATTGGAAAGTCAGATATACAGAGAGGAGGAGAACTCATATATATATAAAATTTTAAGACTACAAATTGGGGGCCTGACACAGTAGCCTAGTGGCTAAAACTCCTTGCCTTGCATGCACCAGGATTCCATATGGGCGCTGTTTCTAATCCTGACGGCCCTGCTTACCATTTAGCTCCCTGGTTGTGGCCTGGGAAAGCAGTCGGGGATGGCCCAAGGTGGGAACCTGTACCCATGTGGGAGAACCGGAAGAGGCTCCTGGCTTCAGATCAATTCGGCTCCAGCTGTTGTGGTTACTTGGGGAGTAAATCAGCGGAAGGAAGATCTTCTCTGTCTCTCCTCCTCTCTGTGTATCTGATGTTGTAATAAAAATAAATAAATCTTTTAAAAAAAAGACTACAAGTTGGGATGGACTATGTGGAATAATCGGATAATCTTCCACCTGCCACCTACTTCTTACTCAGCTCTCTGCTTATGACCTGGCAAAGCAGCAGAGGATGACTCAACTCTTTGGACCCCACACCTGCATGGGAGGCCTGGAAGAAGCTCCTGGCTCCTGGTTTTGGGTTAGTTCAGGTCTGGCGTTGTGGTCACTTGGGGAGTGAGTCAGAGGATGGAAGACTCTGTTTCTGCCTCTCTCACTGTAATTCTGACTTTCCAAGTAAAATAAATGTTTTATTTAAAGACTTTAAATTACAGGACCTCAAAGTACAGAATATTCAGAAGAATACATCTTGGCAAGAAAGAAAGAAAAGAATAAGAGCAGATGTAGATGTATTATATTCTGTTGAAAAGGTAAGAAAAAGGTAAAAAGCATGAAGATAATCAGGAAAATGAGATGTTCTACATGGAAAAATATAAATAAAAATTGTAGCATACTTCTTACTAGAAGCTATACAAGCTAATACATAATAGGCAAACAGTTTTCATGATCTGAGAGAAAAGCTAAATAAAGCAAAAACCAGGAATTTTGTTCCAAGTTAATACACAACTGAGAAATAAGGGAAAAGTAAATATTTTCATGCAAGCAAAAATATAGAATTCTTTACCAGAAAATTTTCAATTTAAGAAAAATCAAAGGAATTTGTTTTTAATAGTAAAGGGGTATATCAGAGGGAAATGTGAATCCATCTACACAGAAATACTAACATAGTTGATAAAATGGTGGTGAATATAATTTTTTCTTATTTGTGTTATTTTAAAAGGCTAAGAGACATATGAAAAGATGCTCCTTAACCATCAGAGAGATTCAAATGCAAACCACCTTGAGGTCCCACCTAACTCCAGTGAGACTGGTCTACATTCAGAACTCAACTAACAACACCTGCTGGCGTGGATGTGGGGAGAAAGGCACCCTCCTTCACTGCTGGCAGGAGTGTAGGCTAGTGCAACCACTGTGGAAGTCAGTTTGGAGAGTGCTTGGAGAACTGCAAATAAACCTGCCATATCCCACTCCTAGGAATATACCCAATAGAAGTGAAATCTGCATGTGAGAAGGGGTTCTGTAATTCTATATTTGCAGCAACACAATCCACAATAGCAAAGACATGGAAAAAATCTAGATGTGCATCCAAGGAAGAGTGGTTAAAGAAACTGTGGTACATCTACTCCATGGAATATTATTCAGCTATTAAGAAGAATGAAATTATACTATTTACAAGTAGGTGGTCCCCACTAGAGACCATCATGCTCAGTGAAATGAATCAATCACAAAAGAACAAATTCTAGCGTTTTCTCTTATATAAGGAAACCAGCATGGAAAGTGTAACTTCAATAATCCGATCCGTACTGTTTTTTGTTGTTTGTTGTTTTGGCTGTATTCCATGTGTTTTGATGTTTTTTATTTCAGTTTTGTTTATTCCAATTAATTTCTTTTCTCTTGTCGAATTCATCACTGGCTCATGGATTACATGGTGGCATCATTTTTCCCAAGAGACTTTTGTGTTTCTTTTTTGTCACCCATGTGTTGGTTACTCAGTGACACGTTTTTCATGGTTCATTTGTTGTTGATGTTGTTGTTGTGGTGTGGTTGTCCTAACTCATACCAGTTGTTGACCTTGTTTCATGGCTTCTCACTTATGGAAATGTATAGTGATGGAGTACTGGGGTCTATCATATACAGACATGGGAGTACAATGGAACATCCATCCCTGCGTCCAGACGAAAGATGAAATCCCAATGAAACTGTTGGACATGTGTAGACAATGGGATTCTGGACTTTCTGACATCTGTACCAGCAATTTTGGGGTACACTTAAATAAGAGACTGATGGAATTATGATTCTTTATGAAGGACTACACCATTGTAGTAAAATGGGGAAAATATGTGAAGGGTGGGAGTTTCAGGGGGAATCCCAGCCTATACGAAACTGTACCACATAATTCAAAATTCAAAATAAAAATATATTTAAGAAAAAGACAGTTGGAAATGAAATAGAACCTCAATGCAAAAGTAGGATGCAGGCCTGTGTCTGTCTTCCTTAGTAGAAGGTACCCTTGCTCACACGTTATCAAAGGGAATTCATTGACCTATCCGGCTGACCTGATATGATTTCACCCCTTGTCTCAGAGTCATTTACTTCTCCAATACAGAAGAATCTCCATGGCCACTGTTGTCCTGGGGGTGATTTTCAGGGAAACTCCAGGTCCAGGCAAAATATAATTGCCACCTTCACATACCTCCCAGAGCAACTAGAGCCCACCTGGGCATCACAAAATCCCTAAAGAGCGCAGCTGTCAAAGGGAAGCCATGAGCTCCACTGACCAACCAGGAACCTGGATTCGAGACTGATCACACACTTCCCAGCCCCAATTGCAATCTCTAAGAACCCATTACCTCTAACTCCTCCGGGAGCCCAGAAATTAAGCAAAATCTGTCCAGTCCTTGCTCTGTACTTTTCGATAATACCTACTTTCTTCTACCACCCCAATGTCAGTGATTGGCTTTCTGTCCATTTGGAAAAAAGACCCAGCGTGTGGGTTAACAACAATGCCTGAAATGAACTTGAGGCTTTTCTCAACAATAGGCGTAGGAATTGGGCATGGCCTCTGTCAATATCTTTAAGGCCTCTAAAGACTGAATTCTCACTATAATAAAAATATAGTTGTTATGTATTAAGCTTATATAGTAAAACTATGATTTTTGTAAGAAGACTTATTCCTGGAATAATATGAGATTCTCTTATGCTGTGCTACCTACCTGATTTTGTCATGATTTGTGGACTTCATAACACATGTTTTAATCCAGGCTACCGAACAGCATGTCAGCTGCACAGAAAGGGGTTGGGGTTGTACAGTGAAGGTGGGGCTCCAGCCCAGCGTAGGCTAAATGATTGATCTGTGGCTCCAACTTCTCTTCTCTGGCCATTCCTTTACCCACCTTATAGTCACAATTTAATAACTGAATTGAGAGAGCCTAAATTTGGTCATAAATGACTGTAGATGCTCTTTTAAGCCCCCATCATATCTCATATTAGGGACTTGTTCAAAACATTCAGGAAAAGATTTCTTCCAGTAGTAGCAAGTAAGGATGTGCACCTTGAACTCATTAATGAGACAATTCAAACACTCAGGGAACCCCAGGACTTTCCATGATTTCAATTTTGTTCTAGATACTAAACTCCCAAGGGAATGGTTGTCCTCCAGAAACCATTAAGTCATGATACTGAGTACAATAAGCAGTGTTGTTTTAAAAAAACCCTATCCTTTTTTTGTTTTGTTTTGATGCAGATGATTGTCAGTGTAAGTCCATAAAAGTTTGTGGGATGAACAGAAAACATGAGAACTGCTCATTTCAATTGAAGCAGTTAGGTCTATGTTGAATCGGATTACTGAATCACCACATTACGTCACTTCTACTTGTATCAAATTTATATGTACTGAATACCACAAAAACTTTATGGCCGTATACTTTCACCCTCAGCCTAATACAGAACATATGATAACTGAGTTAAACATTTGACATAGTGAAGAAGTATAATAAATGGCCCATTACATGCACAAAGTCTTTAACTCACACATGTCAGGAAAATTTCTTTTAAACAAATATTTTTTTCTCCCAAACCAGAGAAAGCTTTGCCCTTTCTTACTTGTCCTTCTTCATTTCCTCTTTTCTTCCTTTCCCCTTTCCTGTTTGTCTTTTTCTATTCATAAAAAACAGAGCTAGAATTTCAGTCCCATAGGTAAAAAGTAGACGATAGATACTGTAAAATTAAGGACACAACTGGAGAAAACATCTGGCTATAAAAAAAGGTTGAATTCTACTGTGGATAAAATTGGGCAATTTAATTCTTTTTTCCTCTAAGTTGTAAAATATGCTAATATTATCAGGGCAATAAGTCATCTTTCAAAACTGAACTGTAAAACTCCTCCATAAGTATTCACACAGAACTTAGAACTTTGTTTTCTTCAAAAATGTTAAAATCTCTGAAGGTTTCTGTTGAATTGTTATGGGTGATTGAGTTATATGCTAAATGATAATAATTTAATTATGATAAAATTTCATATAGTTTTATAGAGTTATATATAGTTACATAAAGTTATATAAAGTTTTGAGTTATAATAAAGCTTGACAGATTTCCTAGTGCATAAATGTTAAAATGATGCCACTAAATATGATGGCTCCAACATTTTTTATTTTTAATTTTACTTTTTGAAGATTTGTATATTCTTATTGTAAATGCTGACCAAACTGACAGAGAAGAGATAGAAAGATGATCCATTTGCTGGTTCACTTTCCACATGGCCACAATGGCCAGAGCTAAGCTGATCTGAAGCAAGGAGACAGGAGCTTCTTCTAGGTCTCCCATGTGGGTGCAAGGTCCCAAGGCTTTGGGCCGTCCTCCACTGCTTTGCCAGTAGATGGGAAGTGGAGCAACTGGGACATGAACTGGCACTTGTAAGGGATCCCAACACTAGCAATGTAAGGATTTAGCTGACGGAGCCATTGCACTGGGCCTTAATTTTTATTTATTTTTTTAAAGATTTATTTATTTGTATTGGAAAGTCAGATTTTGTTTTTTGTCTTTGCACCGATGTGAGTTTATTTTTAAATGTTGTTTTTCCAACAAATTTTTGAAGTCTCTTATATTTTCCCGAGTATTTCAACTTCCAACACTGGATGTTGGGCCTTTGCTTTCGAGAATATTAGCAAAATCTTGCACGTATTTCATAAGGCATAAATTTAATGATGAAATATTTTATGCATTATAAAAGCACTCAATGAACAAATTAAATCTGCTTTGGTGAACATGGATTTTTAACAATATTTTATGATATTTACATAGTTGATCAGGGGAGGAAGGGTTGAGGCTTAGGGGAAAGTGGATGAGAAAATTGTTTCCAAGTTTGCTTTTTCTTCTTGTCTGGGAGAAGGAAGCAGATAAGGGAGAAGCTGCTTCTAGCTTCCCAACCACCTCACTACCCAGGGATGGGGAAGGGCCACCTGATGACATGCCCGATGTAGAGCATTCTCCGAGGGTTCTGCTAAAGTGGTTTTGCTAGTTCTGAAATGCTGTTGATTTCAGTCAAAGGATGAGGAAATCCTTCCAAAGTCCATTATTACAAGGCAATACTGAACTGCGAACAACTGTGACTCCATCTTGATCTCCTGGAGACCCAATTCCTACCCCTTCTACAAGAGCTGAGACAAGGACAAGTCCCGGACATATGGTCCATGACTCATGTTTATTCTGGTTAAAGACTGTTTGGGGCTGTAACCCCAGATGCTGACAACACTGCTATTGCTTCTGTAAACTGCTTACAGCTCCCACCTGTGCATCTCTATCCTTATCTGATTAACAGTGTCTTGTTTTTTACTACCTCATCTGCTTTGTCTTAATACCCAGAATGTGGTTTCAGAGTTTAAAACCCTTCACTGTGGAGGCTCTTGGCAGTAGTCTATCAGCAACTTGCTAACTGGCTGCCATCCCAGCCATTGTGGGATGGCTAAATAAAGACTCCTGAGTCTCTGAGAGTACATCTCCATCTGATTTTTGGGAAAGATTTGATCAACTCACAACTGTTTGACAACAAGTTTAAATGGTAACACTCATTGTAACCTGCACCTTGCATGTACACTCCAACCCACTGGGTTGGCCATGTGTGAAATGCTGCAAAGGAATGTTTCAGCGACCCAGTGCAATGGCTCAGTGGCTAAATCTTCACCTTGCAAATGCTGGGATCCCATATAGGTGTCGGGTCATGTCCCCTGCTGCCCCACTTCCCATCCAGCACCCTGATTATAGTCTGGGAAAGCAGTAGATTTTAGCTCAAGACCTTGGGACCGTGCATCCATGTGGGAAACCCAAAAGAAGCTCCTGGTTCCTGTCTTCAGATCAGTTTCACTTTTGGTTCTTGCAACTTTTTTGGGGGGGGGAGAGAACCAACAGATGGAAGATCTTTCTTTCTTGCCTTCTCTCTGTAAATCTGATCTGCCTTTCAAATAAAAACAAATAAAACCTATGTGTGGTAAAGCACATGTTGTGGGTGTGAGCTGGGACAGTGGTGTACTTAATGTCTCCAAATGAAAAGCCCAGTCAGATTCTGCTTCTTATATAAACACTGGAACTGGGAATTTCCTCAGCTCTGAAGGGCAGGGTGGACACCCAGTTCCCTCGTGTTCATATTTGTGGTCTGACTTTGCTTGGGAATTCAAACAAGTTCCACAACCTGTCTGACCATGCAGCACTTCCCATACGATGTTTCTGGAGATTTGGACCACTGTGGATGTTGCAGGGTGTGATGCTCATCTTCTCAGACACAGGAGCTGCTTAGTCTGTTCCAAATTCCTACATTGGGGCCCCAGTCAGTCTTCATAGTGTTGTGTCATTATGGATATTGATGGAAAGGCCCCCTCCTGACAACCTGCCTTGCTTCCCTGATGGTACTTAACACTGTTCCTTCAGTTAAATTATGAAACCTTTGTATTGCGACTTATCTGTCAAGAATGGAAATGCTGGGCCCGGCGGCATGGCCTAGCGGCTAATGTCCTCGCCTTGAAAGCCCCGGGATCCCATATGGGCGCCGGTTCTAATCCCGGCAGCTCCACTTCCCATCCAGCTCCCTGCTTGTGGCCTGGGAAAGCAGGAGAGGGCAGCCCAAAGCTTTGGGACCCTGCACCCGCGTGGGAGACCCAGAAGAGGTTCCTGGTTCCCAGCTTCGGATCGGCGTGTACCGGCCGTTGCGGCTCACTTGGGGAGTGAAACATTGGATGGAAGACCTTCCTCTCTGTCTCTCCTCCTCTCTGTATATCCGGCTTTCCGATAATAATAAAAATCTTTAAAAAACACTTGTTTTATGAGAAACCAACATGCACTCCTATGCTCATAGCAGCACAATCAGTAATTGCAAAAACATGGAAGCAACCAAAATGCCCATCAACAGAGGATTGGATAAGAAAGCTATGGTTCATCTACTCCATGGAATACTACTCAGCTATTAAAAAAAACAAAATGCAGTTCTTTGTGGCCAAATGGGCCAAACTGGAAACCATAATGCTAAGGGAAATGAGCCAATCCCAAAAGGTTAAATACCACATGTTTGCCTTAATTTAAGATGATATGATCTTATGTATAACATGTTATGTTTTGAATGTTATATGTTGTGTATAAACTAAAATTGAAGTGTAGGTGAGGTGGTCACAGAAGGTGGCTGGGAACTCGCATTTACTTTTAACATATTGGTTACTCATTACTATGTCAATTAATTCCATAATGATGTAAATTTTTGCTGATGGTATGTTGGAGGTTTCAATTGACTGGGATGATACTCTGCTGGCTCTGTCTTCAGGCCAGAGAGGGTATACCTAAGAAGCCGTTGAACTTGACTGGACAATAAGATGCTGGACTCTATGTTTGGTATACGCTTGCAATGGGGGAATCTCAACTGAACTTGAGCTGTGGTTATGCAACAAGGTGGAGGAATCCACCATGGTGGGAGGGTTTGGGGAGAGGTGGGAGAACCCAAGTATCTATGTAACTGTGTCACATAATACAATGTAATTAATGAAGTTAAATAATAAATAATTAAAAAAAAAAGAATGGAAATGCTTCCCTTTGCATCTTCACAGACACATCCACACAATTCTGCTTACTATTGTGAGCCAATTGGAGATCTCAAGTTGATCTTCTAGGTGCTAAACGATAATTAAAATTATTCCTTTTGTCATAAATTTTCCCTACAGATATCCAGGCTGTTACAGGAGACTGACACTGTAGCACATTGGTTTATATTCCTATTTCTGATGCTGATATCCTGTATGAGTGCTGGTTTGTGTCCCATCTGTCCCACTTCTGATCAAATTCCTGGGAAGTCAGCAGGATATGGCTCAAGTACTTTGGCTCCCGACTCCCCAAATGCCAGATCTGGGTAGAGTTCTGGGCTGCTGGACTCAATCTGGTCCAGCCTCTACTCTTGTGGTCATTTGGTGGAGTAAATCAGCAGATGGAAAATATTTCTTTCTCTCCTTCTCTCCTCCCTTCTTCTCTCCGTACCTGTGACCATACCTTTCAAACAAACAGATGAATAAATAAATAATTTTTTAAAGAAATGTTGTTGAATCTCAAGTGACATGCTTCTCTTACTTCTTTCTGTATTGGGAAACTACCGTTAGCATCAAATCACTCTGCTAAGCCATCCTACTGCAATAGCAAAAGGAGAAACTTTCATTACGCACCAGGAGGTTGCTTTGAGAAACATGGCTATTATCTCAGGTGACAGCCCAGAGCACTGGCCAGGCCCTAGAGTAACCTACAATTCTGTAGATCCTCTAGCTGAAGTGGTCGTGGGCAATCACTAGCCCTTGATTACCTACTGGCAGAACACAGCGGGGTATATGTAGTGATCAATAAAAGAAGAGTTGACTTAAAAGATAGCAAAAGGTTCATGATCAATCCAAGTGTTGCAATGAATGTACTTTAGCTTCTAACACCCTTGAGAAGCAGAAAAATGCATTTTTAGTCTCTTACAATCCTTTTTGGCCCATGCATACTTCTTGCAACTGTAAAATTTGTTGTTTTCCAGAATTTAACAATGTTGTGTAAAAATTACGGTCATGCAGGGATTCCAGTCACTACCAACCACTAGTGGTGAAACTTGCTCCCCCAGTGGGATTTCTAGATCAATTTGTAAGGGACGTTTGCTCCCTGGCAAGGCAGGGTTGACAGCCTGATGTAATATGAAAAATAGTCCGCCTTGCCTGGCCTTTTTTTAAAGATCGAGGGAAGGAAATCTCCAAGAGGGAGACAGATGATCTAAGTAAGGAGCTAGCTAACAAGAATGAGTGAATTACCCAGCTCCACCCTCCAGCTTCCACTGTATCAGTCTACCCACACTGTAGAGACTTAACTTCTGTGAGACCACTGTCTAGAGCTGCTGCTAGTCAACAACAATAAATATGCTGCTGCCTATGACCTTGAAATGACTTTAGCTAATTATAATGCCATTATAATGCAATTACCATAGCTGACACTTCTTTTCTCATCACACATCTAAAGACATGATGATTCCAAGATTAAAAAAAAAAAGGCTAGGAAGTAAGTGCTAACCAAGCAGAGACCCTCCAGACTTCACCTCTTATGAACACTGGATTACGCTCTATCTCAGACACCCCTTTGCCACTAGCTCAGATATAAGGAAGGTCCAAAGTTTCTTGACCGCAGCTCACCTTGGAGCAGACACGCTCTTTCATTTTGCATTCACATAGATTTTGTTTCTCTGCCTTTATCTCCTGCTGGGTTCTCCAATTTCTTGCGTCAAAGAACTTGGACCCAGCTACTACTTGATAAACACCATGTAGAAGGTAGCCCTTATTTATTTTGGTCAACACAAAATTCAGTTCCTAAAACATATTTTTAAATATAATTGAAAGAGTAATAATTTAACATACTGCTTTTTGAAAGTTTAACCTGCCTTCCACAACACAGAGATAGCCTCACTGGTTTCTGAAGAATACTAAAATCACTTCATCAGGATCAGAACTTTCATTTGTAAAATAAAGGCTATCGAAGAGAAAGAAATGAATTAGTTATCAACCTGCATTGCAAACACCACAGATAAAGAAGTACAGTGCTGACTCGGCAACACAACACTTCCGCTTCTCCCCTCCCAAGTGATTTTCTTAAGTTGATTTTTTGTTATCTTTTATTTTTTAATTGTAACCTTTAGTGAAGAAAGGTCAAAAGTCCCAGAAACCACTAAATGTGTGTGATACGAAATGAATGAATATGAATGATATGAGCAGTTCCATTAATTTTTGAAACTCAGGATTTTAGATCACAATGGATTTTAGACCAGGTGTCATTAGATTAGCGCAAGGAAGACTCCTTTTCTGAGCAAACACCACTAAAAATATTCTCAAGAGGACACAGTAGCCTTCCCTCCCCCGTCTGCTAAACCCCCTGTGTCCACAATGCACATGTTTGCTAGAGGAGGAGATACTTTCATTTCATTTTTCCCTCTTTCTTCTTGGGATTTACATATCAATAAGAGGAGCTTATGGAAATCAGAAAATGCTCAGAACTGACTTTTAAAAAGTGCATGGAAAAGATGTAGCATAAAAAAAAAAACTTCATGGGGGGACTCGCAAGATGGCCGACATAGGAGGAAGACTGTGAGAGAGCTCACAGACAGAGAGGGCTAGAACATGACAAAAGCGTAACTGGAGCAGCATAGAACTACAGGGAGAAGAACGTGAAGTTCCCTGGACAGTGTGGAACCAAAAAAATCCACACAACTCGGAAGAGCAACCAGGGAAAAACAAAACGAAGGGCAGGGAAGACGACTTTCCGCTCCTGACCTGCTGAGTCACCTTTGAATGCAGACGCTGAAAGCCGCCGATCCACCCGCAGATGCTGTGGCCGTGAGGACTGGCGGTGATCGGGACCTGCTGGCATCTGCTCACCCTGGTCACCAGGACCTGCCAAGACCTCCGCCCGCTGCGGACAACAGGACCCTGAGTCACCGGGACCCGCCAGCATCCGCCCACCCTGGTCGCCAAGCCCCACCGGGACCACCGCAGCCTCCAGGTTCCATCCGCCTACACCCGCCAGGACCAACAACGGACGCAGTAGCCGGGAGACGCACCCGCGGCGAGGGTTCCCACCAGAGGAAGAGGCAGACTGCAAGAACCTGAGGTTTGAGTGAGTTGGGTGGGGACAGTGGTGGGTTGGAGGCTTTGGGAGTTGGCCCCCCAGGGGCATGCACAGAGCCTGAACACAATTGGTGCTCATCTCCCCGCCCTTCCCCCCCACCCCCCGAGAATCCAGCGTCTAGAGACACCGGGAGAGTGCCTTGAAACTGCCAAAACTGTGTCTGGGAGAAAGGCAAAAGGCATACTGAATACTCTCCCGTGCCTTTGCGGTCTGGCACTCAGCTGGGCGGTGCTATCCCACAGGAACCCAAGCACACCTCTGGGCTGGGCAGTCCCGTGCTAGCGCTGGGGCAGTCGGTCCCCTGCAAGCGCTGGGGTGGGCGGGCCTGCGCAGGAGGCGCTTCCAGAGAGCACCTGGAACACCCCACGCCCTATAGTCCCGTGCTTGGGAGATGAACCAGGAGAGCACTGCGGACCCGCATGCAGGAGGCGTTCCCAGAGAGCACCTGGAACCTCCACGCCCTGCAGTCCCTGGCACTGGGGACACACCGAGAAAGCACCTAGAATCCTCCGAGCCCTGTGATTGTGCACACAGGGGGCGCGCACAGAGAGTGCCTTCACTCCCCCACGCCCTGTGGTAGCATACCTGTAGGGGACGAGCTGAGAGTGCGCTTTGAATCCACTGGGCCCTGGAAGTGGCGGCCTGAGGTCCAGTGTTCTGGAGACGCACCAAAAGTGCCTTGAAAATTCCCACACCTTGCTACTCCACGCCTGCAGACTCCGATCTCTACAGGATAGTGCTTGGAGACCCCTCAGCACACTGGTGCCTAGGTCTCTCAAAAAAGAAACACTAACACAATGGGAAGAAATACCAGAAAAGGTAATGATCCAGATGAGAGTGCCAACACCCTACCAATAAAGAATCTAAAGCCAATGTCTATTTCGGAGATGCGAGATGAAGACATAGAAGATCTACCAGACAAGGAATTCAAAAAAATAATGTTAAAATATGTCAGAGACAATGAGAAGAACTGGGAGGACTTCAAGGAATTCAAGAACCACATAGCCTCAGAAATACAACAAATGAAAAGTAAAATCCTTGACTTAGAGCACAAAATTGAGAGCCTAACCAACAGAACAAATACAGCAGAAGAGAGGATCTCTGAAACGGAAGACACACAAAACGAACATACCCAGTTCATGAAACAGCTGGAGACAAGTCTGAACAAAGCCAATAAGACCATACAAGAAATGAAAGACAACCTCAGAAAATCGAATATTAGGATTACTGGCCTTCCTGAAGGAGCGGAAAAAGAGTCAGGAATGCAAATGGTGCTCGACGAAATTATACAGGAAAACTTCCAAAACACTTGGAACATGAACCCAGCCCAAATCCAGGACGGTCAGAGGACTCCCAGCAGATATGACCCAAAGCGATCTTCACCCAGACATATGGTGCTCAAGTTCCACTCCAATGAAAACAAAGAAAGAATCCTGAGACAAGTACGAAGCAGAGAAAAGATCACATACCGGGGAAAACCAATCAGGATCACTGCTGACTTCTCTGAAGAGACTTTACAAGCAAGAAGAGAATGGACAAAGATTTTCCAAATCCTGAATCAGAACAACTGTCAACCAAGAATATTGTACCCAGCAAAGATCTCATTCGTATTTAAGAACGAAATCAAATACTTTCACAGCAAAGAGAAATTAGAAGAATATGCCAGCACAAAACCAGCTCTACAAAATCTCCTTAGAAATGCACTAAATCCAGAAAAAAAGGAGGTGAATCATAAGCAAAGATGGCAAACAGGAAGATCTCCCCACTAAAGTCCACACAAGGAAGGGCAATTACACAGATATCAACACCCACAAAAACAAGTATGGCAGGGCAAAATCACAACCTCTCAATTTTAACTCTTAACACAAATGGCCTGAACTCACCAATCAAAAGGCATAGATTAACAGAATGGATTATCAAACAGCACCCAACTATCTGTTGCCTATAAGAGACACATCTAACCAGAAGAGATTCGAAGAAGCTGAAAGTGAAAGGTTGGAAACAGATATTTCATGCCAATGGATGAGAAAAAAAGGCTGGGGTAGCTGTCTTAATTTCAGATGATGTGGACTTCAATCTGACACACATCAAAAAGGACAGGGAAGGACATTATATATTGGTGAAGGGACTGATCCATCAGGAAGTAATTACCATTGTGAACATATATGCACCAAATTCAAACGCACCTAGCTACGTGAAGCAATTACTCACGAACTTAAGGGGAGACATAGATATGCACACAATAATAGTGGGTGATCTTAACACTCCACTAACAACAATAGACAGATCAACAAAACAAAATCTCAACAAAGAAACAACAGAGCTCATACAAACAATAGAACAACTGAACTTGGTTGACATCTATAGAATTTTTTATCCTAAGGCCACAGATTATACATTTTTTTCAGCAGTGCATGGCACCTTCTCCAGGATCGACCACATGATAGGACACAAAGCAAACCTAAATAACTTCAAAAAGATAGGAATCATACCATGTACCCTCTCAGACCATCATGGAATGAAGCTGGAAATCAGCAATTCAAAATGCCCCAGGAAATACAGAAACTCTTGGAGGCTGAACAATATGCTATTAAACGAACAATGGATCAGAGAAGAAATTAAGGATGAGATCAAAAAATTTATGGAAACCAATGAAAACTCTGACACAACATTCCAAAATTTGTGGGACACTGCCAAAGCAGTGCTTTGGGGTAAACTCATCGCAATTGGAGCTCATGTCAAGGCCCAAGAGAGGCACCAAATACAGGAACTAAACACACACCTCCAGGAATTGGAAAAACAACAGCAGAAGAGCCCCACACACAATAGGAAACAAGAAATCATCAAAACAAGGGAGGAAATCAACCAGATAGAAATAAAAAAAAACCATACACAAAATCAATGAATCAAAAAGCTGGTTTTTTGAGAAGATAAACAAGATAGACACCCCACTGGCCCGACTGACAAAGAAAAAACAAGAGAAAGCAAGAATTAACAGCATCAAAGATGAAAAAGGCAACATAACAACAGACACCACATCCATTAAGGCCATAATTAGAAATTACTACAAAGCACTGTACTCCAACAAATCAGAAGATCACCAAGAAATGGAAAAGTTCTTAGACATCTGCCACCTGCCAAAACTTAGCCCAGAGGCAACAAACGACCTGAACAAACCCATAACTGAAGTAGAGATTGAATCAGTGATTAAAGACCTCCTAACAAAGAAAAGCCCAGGCCCAGACGGCTTCACTACAGAATTCTACAAAACATTCCGAACAGAACTGACCCCAATCCTCTACAAACTCTTCAAAACAATAGAAAAAGAGGCAACCCTTCCAAACTCATTCTATGAAGCCAACATTACCTTAATCCCAAAACCAGACAGAGAACTAACAGAGAAGCAAAACTACAGACCTATCTCTTTGATGAACATTGATGCTAAGATTCTCAACAAAATCCTAGCCAACAGAATTCAAAAACACATCAGACAGATCGTTCATCCAGATCAAGTAGGATTCATCCCTGGAATGCAGGGATGGTTCAACATTCGCAAATCCATAAATGTGATACACTACATCCAAAAACTGAAAAACAAGAATCACATGATAGTATCAATAGATGCAGAAAAAGCTTTCAACAAAATCCAACACCACTTCCTACTAAAAACCCTAACCAAGGTAGGCATAGATGGAAAAATCCACAACATAATTAAAGCCATATATGAAAAACCCAACGCCAGCATCATACTGAATGGAGAAAAGCTGGAACCCTTCCCACTGAGATCTGGAACAAGACAGGGATGTCCACTTTCTCCACTACTATTCAACATACTCCTAGAGGTACTCGCTGAGGCCATAAGACAAGAAAAAGAAATCAGAGGAATCCAAATGGGAAACGAAGAAGTCAAACTCTCACTATATGCAGATGATATGATTCTTTATGTAGAAGAGCCAAGAGACTCAATACAGAGACTGCTAGAACTTGAACGAGAGTTTGGTAGAGTGGCAGGGTACAAAATTAATGAACAAAAATCAACAGCCATAGTGTATGCGAACAGCCCCAAGATGGAAAAAGACTTAACCAGCAAGATACCATTCAAAATAACAGAGAAAAGTATGAAATATCTGGGAATAAATCTAACCAAAAATGTAGGAGACTTATTTGAAGAAAACTACAAACTACTTAAAAAAGAAATTGAACAAGACCTCAAAAGATGGAGTAACATCCCATGCTCCTGGATAGGTAAAATCAATATCATTAAAATGTCTATACTGCCAAAGGCAATATATACATTCAACGCAATTCCAATCAAATTGCCAAAAACATTCTTCATGGAACTGGAAACAATGATCCAAAGGTTCATCTGGAAGCACAAAAAACCACGGATAGCTAGAACCATCCTGAAGAACAGGAAGTTAGCAGGGGGAATCACAGTTCCGGACCTCTGGACATACTATAGGGCAGTGGTTATCAAAACAGCGTGGTACTGGCACAAAGATAGAGAGGAAGATCAATGGAGCAGAATAGAAACACCAGAAGGAAACCCACACAGATACAGCCAAATAATCTTTGACAAAAAGACAAACGACAATCCAGGCAAATGGGAAGGTCTGTTCAATAAATGCTGTTGGGACAACTGGTTAATAGCCTGCAGAAACAAAAAAATAGATCCACATCTCTCACCATACACTAAGATCAGATCTAAATGGATAACAGATCTAAACCTACATCCAGAAACCTTCAAACTTTTGGAAAAAAATGTTGGAAACACACTGGAACACTTAGGAGTAGGCCCTCACTTCCTAAAAAAGACTCCAAATGCAGTAGAAATCGAGACCAAAATAAACAATTGGGACCTCATCAAACTAAGAAGCTTCTGTGCAGGTAGAGAAACAATCAACAAAGTAAAAAGGCAACCCACAGAATGGGAGAAGATCTTCGCACACGACATAGGTGATAGAGGGCTGATCTCCAGAATATACAAAGAGCTACAAAATAACCAAAATGTCAAAACAAACAAGCCACTCAAGAAATGGGCACAGGAAATGGGCAAACACTTCACAAAGGAACAAACCCAAATGGCAAACAAACATATGAAAAAATGCTCAAGTTCCCTGGCAATAAGGGAAATCCAAATTAAAACATCAATGAGGTACCACCTAACGCCAGTAAGACTGGCCCACATGAATAAAAGCACCAACAACACTTGTTGGCGAGGTTGCGGGGAAAAGGGATCCCTACTCCACTGCTGGTGGGGCTGCAGGCTGGTACAGCCTCTATGGAAATCAGTATGGAGAATATTCAAACAACTCAAATTCAACATACTGTATGATCCAGCAATAGCACTCCTAGGAATATATCCAGAACACTTGTTTTATGAGAAACCAACATGCATTCCTATGTTCATAGCAGCACAATCAGTAATTGCAAAAACATAGAAGCAACTAAAATGCCCATCAACAGAGGATTGGATAAGAAAGCTATGGTTCATCTACTCCATGGAATACTACTCAGCTATTAAAAAAAACAAAATGCAGTTCTTTGTGGCCAAATGGGCAAAACTGGAAACCATAATGCTAAGGGAAATGAGCCAATCACAAAAGGTTAAATACCACATGTTTGCCTTAATTTAAGATGATATGATCTTATGTATAACATGTTATGTTTTGAATGTTATATGTTGTGTATAAACTAAAATTGAAGTGTAGGTGAGGTGGTCACAGAAGGTGGCTGGGAACTCGCATTTACTTTTAACATATTGGTTACTCATTACTATGTCAATTAATTCCATAATGATGTAAATTTTTGCTGATGGTATGTTGGAGCTTCCAATTGACTGGGATGATACTCTGCTGGCTCTGTCTTCAGGCCAGAGAGGGTATACCTAAGAAGCTGTTGAACTTGACTGGACAATAAGATGCTGGACTCTATGTTTGGTATACGCTTGCAATGAGGGAATCTCAACTGAACTTGAGCTGTGGTTATGCAACAAGGTGGAGGAATCCACCATGGTGGGAGGGTATGGGGAGGGGTGGGGAGAACCCAAGTATCTATGTAACTGTGTCACATAATACAATGTAATTAATGAAGTTAAATAATAAATAATTTAAAAAAAAACTTCATGACACTTTATTCTGTGTTGGAATGAGCTTGTCATTAAGTTACATTTTCCATGAACTTCACTGAAGTACCCTTACATCAAAAGATACATTCTGTATCATTTCAAGGGAACCCAATTAGGAGATTTTTAAAAAAAATAAACTTAAAAAGTTTATTACATTAAATTCTGTAGATAAATGAATCAAAATAATACAGGAACAACTTATGAGCTTCCCCCACACTGATCGGCGTCCATTCAACTGATCAAAAGCATATAGCCCCATCCATCTCTATTCCTGGGGCTTCAACAATGACAAATTTCCACATTGTCTCCTTTAACCAACACTTACATTTAAGCATATTGCAGTTTTATTTTGAAGATTCAGGGTTTTTCAAACATTGAAATTTAAAAATGAACATTTGGATGGGGTTGCTGTTTGATTTAAGCAAAAAATTAAATGAAAATATTCTCTTCCCCCAGAGCACAATAAGAAAAAATGGTTCATATTAAACAAGAGAAGCTAAAGACTTTTTTCCATTTAATGGTGAAAATATTCATGAACAAAATACTCCCCAAAGTATATTTTAGTGAAAAACAGATATCTAAAAGAAT
This sequence comes from Ochotona princeps, assembly GCF_030435755.1. Lineage (NCBI taxonomy): Eukaryota > Metazoa > Chordata > Mammalia > Lagomorpha > Ochotonidae > Ochotona > Ochotona princeps. Next base: position 11,479,373 of record NC_080834.1, read on the forward strand.
TTCTGGGTCACTGTATAATACTTTTAAAAAAAATGTGCAAGCAACCAAGTTAGGAACCTAAAAAAGCTACGGATTGAATTTTTGTAAAATTTCATGATCTAATGATAAGAATCTAAGCAATGGTTTAGTATCATTTAGCAAGCAGGGAATTTTCCTTCTTCCAAAAAATTTAATTTTGAAACATGGTTGTGTTGAGAAAGTTGCACTGTGTAAATGGTGCTTCCATGGGATATGAAAAGATTATGGTTTACTTTCATTAGAAAACAGCCCATTTCAGAAAAAATGGATTGAATCCTGTACAAAGAAGCTATTTAACAGTGATTAAAAACAAAATGTTTTAGAATTATGTACAAGTATGGAAACTCTATCTTAAGCCTTTCCATTGTTATATTTAAAATGTACACACTTACCTTACATTCATATCACTGATCAATGTATTAAAAACACAACTGCAATTATGACGTCTTTTTACAAGCCCGTAGTTTCTGCCACTTAAGACCCTAAGTTGGAAATGAACTAAGTTATCTCCTGAAGGCTTACATGTGCTCCTCTGGCACAGCAAGTCACGGAGAAGTAGACAAAATCACCACTCTTGCGGGGCTATTCTTCGAGCGAGGGTGAGAAGCTGACACCTTGCCCACACAGCACTGGGGCATCAGCTAGGTAGGACGGAAAGCCATAGATTTGGCTGAAGAAGAGCATGTCCAGCTAAAACAAGTAAGCAAGGCTGCGGTTCTTTAAAAAATTTAAGCTATGGTTTCTAAATCTGAAAATTTCCATAATATCAGAAACACATGATGAATCAATTATCACAAAACTGGCATTAACCCCTTCCTCTAGTATATAAATAAATGAAATGATGTGAAGAGCTAGTGCATTGTTTATTCAGAAATTCAGAGGTCACAAAGAATTTTTGCTAGATCTTGTTCAGTGAATTTGTGGACAACTCAGTGAGCTTACGTTGCACATCTTGTTAGTTTCTCATACTCTTGGCTTTAGTAGAGTTAGAGATTGTTTCAAAGCTGGAAAAGACCTGTTTTGCACAAATGGAACCAATTCGAAACTAGTGGTAGGAACATATTATCTTCCTGCAGTCTTTCTGAGAAAGGCAGTGAAGTTGGGTTTTATTTAATGCAGATGTGCAATCACTAATTTTCCATCCAGAGAAAGACAAAGTTCTTGATGGTGGCAAAGCACGTGCGCACACACACACACACACACACACACACACGGTTTTGCTGTGTTAGCATATGTAACCAGCTGACCACAGAGCTCTATGTGGTCACAGAGACTGTCCCGCTTTTTGCAAGTAGCAGAAACACTGAGGAAATCCATGGTAAATCCTTCCATAGAAAACAAATCCCCACTGTTCTTTTGGCTACAGAAGGAGTTACAATTACAGTTGTGTCCAACATCACAAAGTGGACAGAGCTTTCACTCTACAGGGTATGAAATATTCCCAGATTTTTTCAGTGTTTCATGCCACGACAACTGGAAAAAGCGGCTTTTGATGGGAAAACCACTTGCCTAAGTGTTTGCCAAAAATGCTGCAGACAAACCCCAAATGACTCTTCAGGGTGACTGAACTCCTTCACGTATATAGATTTGAGCTAAGACCATATTAATTAATACAAAGGAAAAGTTATATATATTTTAGTCATGGCAAGAACTATATTGTTTTCAATACATTCTGCATTTTGCAGAATGTCTTCAATAGTAGTTAACTTTTGCCCTTTGAAAGAAAGATGATGCTTTTTTTCTCTTTGAGGAAACTAAAAAATATTGAAAGTTAATTTGTTTTAAGACAATGGTTGATCCAGTTGGGTAACTTTTTAAAAAATAAGGACAAGAGGAAATGAACATGAAGTAGCTTACTTTTCTGTGGTGATGAGAAGAATCTTGGAAAAATGTAGGTAATGCATACATTCTTAGAATCCATGAGGGAAACTTGGAAAGACAGCTTTCTGTGGAGTGTGAATGTTTTAATATACTGGGCTGGCATGGTGATGTGTCAAGCTAATCCTCCACTTGTGGCACTGGCATCCCAGTGGGCACTTGGTTCTAGCCCTGGCTGCTCTAATTCTGATCTAGCTTCCTGCGTATGGCCTGGAAAAACAGTGGAAGATGGGTTAAGTCCTTGGGCCTCTACACCTAAATAGGAAATCTAGAAGAAGTTCCTGGCTCCCAGCTTCAGACTGGTCCAGCTCTGTCCCTTGCTACTTCTAGGGAGAGAATCAGTGGATGGAAGATGTCTCTCAGTGTCTTTCAATATTTCTCTATAATTCTGAATTTTAAGTAAAAATAAATAAATCCTAAAAACACAAAAGGTACAAAACATGTCCCATCCACAGTTCATGTGAAGAAAGATAATATGAAATAGACAAATTTGTCAAGATTCCTGAGGGGAAAATGTGAGAACGGAAACATTATTGCTGCCAAAGGTGTTAGGAAAAAATTGTTAGCAGAAATTGGGTTTTGCTTCCAAAAATGGGTATAATTTTTATTTTTATGTTATTTTAGGCAGTGTTCTCATCTGCTGGTTTACGCCCCAATGTCTGCAATGTATGCAGCTGGAACAGGCTGAGCTTGGGAGCTGAGAACCACATCCAGTTATTCTGCTTGGGCCACAGGAAGCCTACTACTGATTATCACGTGCTCCTTCCCATAGTAAGATTTTGATTTGTAGAAAAGGAAGTAAACCCAATCCCATGGATGAAAACAATCAGGGAAATACAGGTGTGCGTGTGTGTGTGTGTGTGTGAGAGAGAGAGAGAGAGAGAGAGAGCGAGCGAGCGAGATGGAGAGAATATCACAAGCATTTGGGAAATAGGGAGTGTATTATTTTGATTGAGGCAGTGTTTCATGAAGGCAAGAGGTGAACAGTAGGGATAATAGACTCTGGGTTGCTAGGCTAAAAAGCTCTAATTCATATGATGGTCACTGGAGAATCAATAGTGGTTTTTGAGTTGAGTCACAGTGTAAAGTAGCACATTGGAAAGATTCATCTGCTAGCAGAATGGATTGGAAAGAATGGAGGAGAGAGGCTGGATTAGTCTAACGGCAGAAGAGATTCGACTTAGAAAGAACCCTCAGTGTGATGGCCATCAGGTGTTGTTGGCTAGGAAAGCGTGATAATAATGTGTACCTCACCCCCTCAAATTTGAGCCAAATATTAAGCATAAATGCACATTGACAGAACACATCTGGAAGCACATATTTCAGTACATATGCGTATCATGTATCATGTATTAAAACATAGGAAAATACAAATTCTGCTATTAAGCAAATACAGTAGAGATTTCAAAACTAAAAATGTCCTTTTATGTCCCAAAACTTTTTGTAAGCAGCAGTATAAATATCATGCTGTATATTTTAATGATTTATTTATTTTTATTGGATAGGCACATTTACAGAGAGAAGGAGAGACAGAAAGATCTTTTGTCCACTGGTTCACTCCCCAAGTGGCCACAATGGCCAGAGTTGAGCTGATCTAAAGCCAGGGGCCAGGAGCTCCTTCCAGGTCTCCCATGCAGGTGCAGGGTCCCAAGGCTTTGTGCTACCCTTGACTGCTTTCCTAAGCCACATGCAGGGAGCTGGAAGGGAAGTGAAACATCCAGGATATGAACTGTCACCCACAAGGGATTCAAATGCATGTAAGGTGAGAACTTTAGTCACTATGCTACCGTGTCAGGCCCATGTTGTTTCTTCATGGAAACTTATATTTATTAGATATTAACCAGTAAACTTATTGATAGTTCTTTACTAGTTAAGACTATGTTAATCTTAATTAGTACTTACTACTAATTTCAAGGCACCATGCTCAAAGTTGTGAAGGAGAAAAAGGAAGTTGCAAATAGAAATTGCATTTATGGAATTACTGTCCAGTAAGTAGGACAGGAAGAGACCTACACCAGGTAAGAAGAATGCAAGTACTAAGGTGCGAAATTCTAAGCTGATTAGGTCAATAAGGTCACATACAGCTCTATAGAGCAGGACAGTTAGAAAATTGACTCTTGAACTTGACTTGAAAGAATGCACAAAACTGGCCATTGAGGTCCAAAGAGAGGACAAATTGTCTTATATGTTATTCCTTTACCATTTTATGAAAAGTGAAAAAAATCTATAAACATTTTGATAGGAAAATATGCATCTCTTTTTTTGGCATGCACAAATAACTCATTCACTGTATTGGGATACTGCTCTTTAAAGATGAAATTTTGATAAATTCAATGCAGTTTGTGCTACCCATAAAAGAAGGAATGAAAAATATTTTAAAGTATGAAAGAAAAATTAAAGTGTGTGTGTCCTAAATCAGTAACAAAATAAAAAGTACAAGGTCTGGAGACAGAACACCTGATTTCAGATCCTAATGCCAAAGTTTACCAGCAGTATAACGTCAAGTAAACACAAAATATTATTTGTGTTATGTCCATTTCTTTATCTGTAAAAATGGATATGTACATGGTTTTCAGATTAAATCACAAACTCAGACTAAGGGGCTGACATTAGATTTACCCTATTTACAAGCAATATGATGCATTAATACTGCTGCATGGTTTTTGGCAGACCACAGAAGGTCCTGTCAGAGACAAAGGGCTTGGTTATTAATGGTATAAGTATTACTGGCATTGGTTTTGTATCAATTCCTTTGCCTCCACGTCTATGGAGGTGAGGCAAGGGATTCAGAAAGACATAATAAAGACAGTGAGTTCGTGTGGCAGAGAAGGACTCCTGGGTTCAGGACATCTGCCTCTTTTATAGCAGGCAGGAAGCAGGCTTGATTTCTGTCCCAGTGAAAGACATCACCCACTCACTCAGGCTTATGTGCTACAAATACTACCCTTCAGCACTGATTTAGGTCAAGAGTGGCGAAGTCATTGCATTACTGACATAACTACTGGAGAGCAAGGCAACCAGGAGAGACTGCCTCCTTCAACAACATAGAACACATGGAAAACATGCTGTGCACCTGTTGAGTGCTCTCTGGCACTCTCATGTTTATTGAGGACAAGTCTACAAACACTAAAATGCCATGCTTTAAAAGATAAAACATTTACAGTTTGAGATTCACAATGTTTAGTATATATTTAAGTAGAAAGAATTAAAGAGAAATGTGCTTCATATAACCACATGCATCTTGGAGATTCACTTGGGAAAACTGTAAGCTTTGTATTGCATCCGTAGCACTTAACTGCTTTGGTCCACTTGTCAAGTTGGCAGAAGTCTAAACATATTGTAAATGTCTTATTCAGCAATCCAAATATAATAATTAGGATACTAAATGTTAAAATGATCCCAATTCAGGAGGCTGTGGCTGCTGGCTGCCCGGCTGGGGAGCTCTGGGGTATTGGTTGTCTGAATCGCTGCTTAGGTAGCTCCAGGCTGATCCCACTGTACTTCTGGGATCTGAGTCAATCCTAAAGATTCGCAGTGGCAGTAACTCTTCTTTCATGCAAAAGATAAGGCTCGGGGCTTGTCCAGCAGGATATCCTTTTACCTGACATGATGATGGATCAGGAGACTGGTCACATTAGGCAGGGCCATAACATTAACTAGCACTTGAGAACCATATCTGGGGGTAGATTCTGTGCAGGATGTGTGGGCCACACCCTGTGGAAAGTCTAGCCCCTTGGTAAGTCCAAAAGTTTGGGTGGTTATGGACTAAGCTAGGTGTGACAAAGGAGCCTGCCATTAATCACAGACAGGTAAAGGGACCCGCAATAGTCTGGACTGGTCAAGGCAGCAGGGCCCGAAAGTGTATCCTGAATAGGGTGTGGGGTGGGCCGGGCTGCAACATGCACCAGCTCATACAAGGCCAAATGGAAGGCCAGAGTACACCGGGCACTGGCCTAAAACCCATTGGCATGTATGAGCACTGGGTCTGGGAGTGGATCAAGTGGAGGAACTTGGGAAACTCCCCTGATGAGTCATAGCTCCTGCTGGTGAAAGTGTGGTACAGACCTGGGGGTCGGACAAGCTGGGCAAAGTAGCTCCAAAATGTGTAAATTGGTAATGGAATGGAATGTACTGGGCAGTACTGAGCAAACCTTAGCCTACAAGCAAAACTAGAAACCAGCATGGAGCACAGGTCATGCCGAGCTAGGCTCTTGCACCTACTGGTCTACTTGAGTCAAGGACACTAAGCCACACTGTCTAAGGCAGAGGCCAAGACAAGAGAGGGACTGAGACAAGCTGAGTCAGAGCAACCACTGGCAGGCGCATGATCTACGGCTAGGAACGGGCCCAGTTGGGGAGGTAAGGGGACACCCTAACTGGGTTGAGGTTCCCACCAAGGGTGCGTACGCTGGAATGGGGGCTGTGTTCTATCTAGGAAACAGTTGTAGTCTCCCTTGGCACTAGTGTGGGCTGGGAATGGATGCACCAGGCCAGGACAGACCCCAACACCATCTGGTGTCCTGGAGAACCAGGGTAGATGTGGGACTGACTAGGCTGGGTCTCAACCCCCTACTGAGCCATGTGTGCGCTCTATGTGGGTATGTACGAGCCAAGGCTGGGCTGAAACATCCAACAACAAGTACCAGAATGGGGTGAAAGCCAGTCAGAAAAAGCCACTGTTCCTGCTAGGACATGAGGTGAACTGAGTAGGGTTTGCTCAAGGACCCCATGGTATGCGCAAAATCTGGCATTGGGAGGGGTTCTGATGGAGGAGCCTGGGCAACTCCTCTGGCAGGACACAGTCCCTACAGGCAAGTGCAAGAAGCATGATAGGAAACAGCCCAGAATAGGCCATGGAAAGTTTCCCACTGGCATACATTTGGCATGGGTCAGGGGCAGACCAGGCTGAATCAGTTCATGTCATTCACTGGCAAATCTGAACACCAGAAAAGAGTGTTGGGTCGAGCTGGGTTTGGTCATGATAAAACCAGTGCACAATAAGGAATGCTAGGGTGAGGTTGCCTGTACTGGATGTGACCGCAGCACCCAACCAGCACGCACAAGACCCAGGAAGGGAGGGGCAGAGCCGGTGGGGGGATTAAGGGGCTGGTCCCCTCGTCGGACAGAGCTTGGACTGGGATGGGGACAGACCAGACTGAGCAAGGCTGCAACACCTGTGCAAGGATCTCAGAGCATGCCCCACATCCGGGACTTGGGGTGGGTGGGAAACCGGGTGGGGCTTCTCCCTCAATATCCCCCTTTACCTCAGATACATGATGGAAACAATATGGACATAATACTATTACCCACTTCCCTATACCCCCGAACCTTTTTTTTACCGTAATTAACTATGTAAAGATTGTCAACAAGAATACAATAAAAAAAAAAGAGAGAAAAAAATTTAAAAAAATTTTAAAAACAATGATCCCAATTAATGTTATGTTGATGTTCTGTGAGGGAATATAGGCTGCTGCCACCATTGGTGCACAGTAAATTTTGTGAATTTTTTTCCTTTCGGTAACAGTGTTCTAAGAATTCACACTTTTAGAATGTTACACTGTACAGCTAGTAAATCATCAGGAAAATATATTTTTTAACCAAGAAGGGCAAGACATTCCCCACAAATATTTGGAAAGAAAAGAAAATTAGAGATCACTTAGGGAGAAGGAAAGACAAAAGGAAACAGCAAACTTAGATAATACTGGGAAAGGCATGCATTCAGAATGTTCAGCGTCTCAGCTGTTAAATCTGAGAAAGAAGTAACATTATGGAGATTCCTGATGAAACTACTCAGAGTAAAGCATTGTGACTCAAGCTGTTAAAGCACTTAGCTTTTGCAACTTGAGTTTCAAAAAGACTAGAAGAGAAAAGGGAAACCACTGATGGGCGCGAGATCTGGCATTGGGAGAGGTTCTAAAGAAGGAGCTTGGGGAACTTCTCTGTCAGGACACAGTCCCCGCAGGTGAGCGCAAGAGTCACTATAGGGAGCAGCCTGGACCTTATCAGGGAATGGTACTCACTGACATCTATTTGGTGCAGGTTGGGAGTGAGAGACAGAATAGAGTTTAGGTTGGGCTGGGTTGGGTCACAATACAACCAAGTGTACGTAAGGGCCAGAACTAGGGGCTAGCTAGACTAGGGGTATGAGTTGGAATTGTGGGTGGACTGAGTCTGGCCAGACTGCAGCATCTACTGGCAAATGCTGAGGTGAGGTGGGCCATGCCAGAATGGGCTGTAGCACCCAGCAAGCACACGTGAGTGGGAGTGAAGCCAGTAGAGGGGCTGTGAGAGGTTCCTCTGTTGGACCACCATTCCCACTGGAGAGTGGGGGTTGGGATGGGGGAAGACCAGGCCAGGCAGGGCTACAACACCTGTTGGCCTCATGTGAGTTGATCAGGAGAAAGCCAGGCTGGGTTGACTGTTCCTTCTGGTGCATGCATAAGGCAGAGTGGGTATGGATTGGTTGGGCTTTGCTGCAGCATCTGCTGGTACATGCTGGCAAGGGAGCACATTCTGTCAAGTTTTTAAACTGCAGAACCACCTGGAAAGCACAAGATCTGGGAGTGTGGGTGAGTCCAGTAGGGAAACAGTGGGCATCTCCCTCTTGGGTTGCCATTCCAACTGGTGAGCATGAGAACCAGGATTAGGGGCAGGCATGACTAGAAAGAGAGTGACATCTGCCAGCACATGTGTGGGCTGGATAGATGGCTTAGTTGGGTTGAACTAGGCTTCAATCCCCATTGACATGTATGGGAGATGCAGGGGAAGTGGGACAGACTGAACAAGTCTGCTGTACATACTAGCAGGGGGTGTCATGGTAGGGGTTATTGCAGGTTGCTCCAGATAGGCTTCAGCTCCCACTGGCATTCGTGAAGGCTGAGTGTGTGGTGGACAGGATTGGGCTGGGCTGCACCACCAATTGGTTTGTGTAGACAGAACTGACCCAGCAATTACAACCACCAGCATGTGCATAAGCTGAGGTGACAGACTGTGCTGGACCCTGTATTGGCAAGCACGTTCAAAAATACGGTCTGGGATCACCTCAGATGAAGTTCCTTTGGGGATCTCCCCAACTGAATTGCTGGACTTAGAACCCCAACCATGGAGAATTTAAGTTCCATGGTCTGACCGTGGAATGCATGTGTCAAAGTTGGGCCTCCTCAGTGGCCTAGATGGAGCAGTGGACAGTATATCCAGGTGCACATGTGGGATATAGCAGTCTATTGGAGTCTGCAGAGGACACCTGGTATCATAACGGAGGACAGAACAAATTGATCAACTTGCCCAGCCAAGTGTTGGCAGTGAATATCTGGGAAAACAGAGACTCTTGGGTAGACTATGTGAACCAGTGGATTCTGGAGAGATTTCATAATGCTTGGAGTGGTGAGATTGGCTATAATTCAAAGCTGTTGATCTATTAAAAGCTCTTGAGCAGTAGCCTCAGAGCATGTCCCACACCTGGGACCCTGGATTGGTGTCAGGTTGCTGTCCTCCATCCTAGGCTACAGAGGTGTTTGGGAGGCTTTGTTTGGCTTCCCAGATGCAGGAAGGAAAAGAGGATGTGGAAATGTTGATCTCACCCACTTATCTGTAGCCCTTGACCTTTATCACCCTAATTAACTATGTACAAATCATCAAAAAATAAAAATAATTAATGGAAAAAATAAAATCATCATTTGGAAAAAACAAAAGAGAAAAGGAAAGGGCTATTGGCACAAAACTTAATGAAAAATCATCATATCATAAGCAAACATAAATTCTCATTAGAATTTTAACCCTGAAACTGAGAAACTGAGGGACAGGTAAAGGAAATGGATGTGCCATAGCCTAGAAAGAGTTTCACCACAGGCATTACAAACTGCGTCAACTATAACTTGTCTGTGGTCTGCTCTGGTTTCAGCCCTTTCTTGGGGCTAAATTTAAGCAGCTTCGATGTGCTCCATATTACACTATATTTAAGACAGACTCATCGTTAGTGACACTTTTTGGATGCTTGTACTGAAACTCAAAATCTCGAGTGACATGCCCAGATTCAGCATTGAAGTGTTAATGGCTCGGCTGCAGGAGACACTGCTAATGTCATGCTAACAGAGATTATTTTTGAAAAATGAGCTGAGAGTTGGATTTCTGGTGTTCCATTAGATAACTGAATAGAAACTCCTTTACTATTTCCATTTACATTTAGTAGGTATGATAACCAACAAACTAGAAATCCATTTATTTGAAACATATTTGAAAACCAAACATAAACAGGACTTGATTAAGCTAAACGGATTCTGCGTATTAAAAATAATCAATAGACTAATAAGATAGCATATATTTTGGAAGAAGTAGTTGTGACTTATATATCTGATAACAGGTTAATATCCAAATATATAAGGTGTTTACATAACTCTCATATCCAAAACAGATAAAAATGAAGCAAAACCCCACTGTAATAAAGGCACAGATGCATTAAAAAGAACTCAGGATCACTAGCCATTGGGAAAATGCAGATACAAACAACAGGGAAGTTTCACCTCACTACAGTTAGAATGGCTATCCTATCGAAATAAAAAAAAAAAAAAAACAGTGTTGGGGAATATGTGGTAGAACGGTATCCTAATCCAGGGTTGGTGGGAGTGTCAACTAGTGCAACTGTTACCGAAGAGAGCAGACAGATTCCTCAAATGTCTCAAAGCACATCTACCAGATGACTCAGCCATTTCATCCTTGGGAACATATCCAACTATTTCATACAGAAATGAAACATGTATAGATACAAGAGGGAGCTACTTACACTCCATGCTCATAGCAGCGCAATTCATAACAGCTAGTATATGGAATCAACCCAAATGCCCCTGCACTGGTGACTGGATAGAGAAAATGAGATACACACACACAGGCACACACACAAACACTGAAATACAACGCACTCATAAAAAAGAATGAAATTTTGTCTTTTGCAATTCCATGTATCCATTTGGAAACCATTATGCTTAGTGAAATGAGACAGTTCACAAAGATAAATACTATATAATTTACCTGTTCTGTGGTAACTAATACACAGAATACAAAAAAATGTATTTGATAGGAGCAAGATTGGCATCTTGAGATCTGATCATTGTTCACAGCCTTTGTCTGTACGTTTGAGGAACAGTAAATTTCCCCCCTACTTTCCAGTTGTTGAGTTCTTCACCTAAAGGAATGTTAAGCCTGTGATTGCAAAGTGAACCGAAACTATGCCAGTGTCAAAATAATTTAAAAAAAAAAAGGAGTAAGGAAGGAGGAGGATGGGTGGGGAACACCGGCAGGTGGGAGGGTATGATCAGAAGTAGTATTATGCTCCTGAATCTGAACTGTGAAACATATAACATTCATTAACTTTATATACAAATAATAATTAAAATATAAAAAAGGCCCAAGTAGATATTTCTCCAAGGGAGATATTGAAATGATTAGGAGGAATATTAAAAGGTGTTCTATGTCACTCAGCCAATAGGAAATGCTAGTTATAATAAGAAGACATTAATCCACACCTATAAGTATGGCTATCAAAAAGACAAGAGATAATATATATCAATGAAGGTGGTGAGAATTAGAAAACTTTGAGCACTGTTGGTAAAAATGCAAATTAATGCAGCCACTTGGAAAAGAGCATGGAGATGCTTCAAGGATTTGAAAACAAACTGCCATATTATCCAGCAATATATACATACACATATTTCTTATTTAATAATAATTAAGTATCATTTAATATTTACATAATGCAAAAATACATAAATAAAATTATGTATATGTATATATATTTACTTGCATGTTCACTGTAGTCTCACTTATAATAGCCTAGATAGGGAAATTACCTAGGTGTTCATAAATGAATGACTAAATTTTAGTACACACACACACGTGTGTGAACTCACGTGCACACGCATGTATACATGTACAAACATGCACTTTCAATAACATCATTTTGCCTTAGAACGGATATCCTGTCAGCCAGACAGAAAAAATATTGCATGCTCTCACTGATATGCCACATGTTACAAAAGAAAACTTGGATATATACAAAATAGAATGGTGGCTCCCTGGGGTGGGTGGGGTGAGCAGAAAGGAGTGGAAGATGGAAGTCACACGGTGCAAAGCTGTAGCTCCACAGGAATAGGAATTCTATAGGATTAATGTGCAGCATGTAACTGTACTTACTAGTATTTTATTGTACACTGGAAATTGGCTGAAAGAAGATTTCAGGCATTCTTATAAAAATAGTGGGCACTGTGTAAATTAATGGGTGTGTTAAATTACTTAAATACAGTGAACTCTGTTATATGCCAGAACATTACACATCAAGCTGAATACTTTAAATGTACACAATTTTAAAATATAAGTAATAAAAGCAACTTGAGGTTGTATCCAGTGAATTTCACTTGGTGTATATATATTTTCTTTTAGTTTTTATTTTAGTATCCACTGTCTTAATTTAATAAAAAATCAGTGGATTTTAGCTGCTACCCTCTACTATTAAAGACTAGTACCATAAAGCAATATGCACAACATTGTAATGGGAGTGGGCATGTAACTGAATGCCCATTACTGAATGACTGGGCTCCTCCATGCGAGATGCCTGCTGTGACACTGGTTTTCTCTTACTGGTTGCATTGGGCACAATAGATCTTTAAAAAGTTATCTGCATTATTGGTACATTTAAAGACAAACAAAAGGCAAAATAACTCCACCCCGAACACCCAAAAGGATCTTGTCTAATTAAATCCAAACTAAAAACTCTTAGGAGTGAGATTATGTGGTCTGTGTGAATGTGTGTTTCCTGTGCTTATCTTTCTGCAAATTGGCCTTTTTGCAATTGTCTAAGCATATTAAATGTATTCTTCCCTACATCAGCATCTTGAAGACATATTCTCTCTATCTACAACCCTAGCATATCTTATAACATACTCTTGCTTTAGACCTGGGATTACTAATCAGAACTGAAAAACAATACTCAGTATATAATGATCACATTTTCTCTCTTCCTCATAGGAATTGGAATTCAGTCAATTGAAACAGGCATTGAGATGGCGGGTGGGCAGCTGGGTGAGCTAAATGAACAGTTTGTGTCAGATTAAGTCACAGTAATGGCAGACAAACCAAAGTGGAAGAGAGTTTGAAACCATGCAGAAGGCTGATGATACGATAAGGCAGCACCAATGGAATGGCGGAGATGGAACTTGTAAATTCAGCTGGCAATTAAGACAGAACATCCATAAGGTATGTGCCTCTTCTGAGTTTCTGTTTTTCGGGCAAAATAAATAGGTTGAATTCTCAAATCTCTGTGGCTCCTGTTATTTATCTGTCCCCCAAAGACATGAAAGTCTCAGAAATAAGCTATTGAGGAAAGAGTGATCTTCCTTGTTAGAAGCAGTAATAAAACAAATCAGTGATGTCACTCTGCCTCCATCCGTTTAACAAGTATTCTGGAGCATAAACATATTTAGGCACTGTATAGGTATTGTGCACACAAAGAGGAAAATAAAGATTCTACTTTTTGTATACTGTGGATGAGGTACACTAATTAATTACTCAATTTCCTAATCATGGACTTTGGCAAATGCCACCAGGGACAAATATGGAGAACTATGGAAACACCCATTGAGGGGCTGGGATGTTTTGCCAGTTTGGTGAGAGCCAGCTCCTCTGGGGAAGTAGCATCTGAGCTCAGAGTTGAAGGATAAGTGATCAGAGAGGTCCAATGTTTCTGGAATAAGATTTAGCTTTGATGAAAGTTACAGAATTCCTTAATAGTTATGAGTGCAAGACACTGCCACAGTAACAAGGGAACTTTCCTTGTATGCCATTTCATTGTGGGTTGGCACATAGCAACCCACAAAGGAAGGAGAATCCTCTTTCTGCCACAGTCCTAAAAATTATGCTCCACCTCTGGACCCCCACCCTCCCTTGCAATGACCATCAGGATCACTCCGAAAACCCCTCACAGCAAACAAACAATCATACAAACTAAAAAAAAACTAAAATAAATAGACAAACAACAAAAAGTAGAGCTTGGAATCTGACAGGAAAGAGCTGGCATGGATTGGCTAATGCCTCGCTGGGTAGGACACGAAGATTAGTCACTCTTCACCGTGGTGTTGGGGACTTTCCTGCACACCCCCCCCCCAAAAAAAATGTTCTGCACCTTAACTGTTGACAAATGTCTTGTTAGAGTTACAAGCCAGTCTAGATTATCCTAAAATCTGCCAAGATCAGCAAAATTATACTTCAACACAACAAATGGCTAAATACTAAAATGAAATAGACACGAGACAGCTGAATGGTACCTTATAGCCATTTTAAGGTATATTGCAGCTGGTACTGTATATGAACTAAAATTGAAATGTCAACGAGCTAATCATAGGTTGTGGTTAAGAACTTGCTTCTTTTTTTTTTTTTTTAACATACTGGTTACGCAAAACCTTGTCAATTCCATAATGTTACAAATTGCTGTTGATGTTATATTGAGACTCTTAATTGACTGGGATAATATTCTACCAGCTTTGACTTTGGACCAGAAATGGTCTCCCCAAGAAACTGTTCAACCCATCTGGACAATAAGTAGCTGGACTCTATGCTTGGTATATGTTTGCAAGGAAAGAATCTTGATGGAATTTGAACTGTAATACTGCATCAAGGTGGAGGAATCCACCAGGGGGGAGGGGCGTGGGGAGGGGTGGGGGGATTCCCAGAGCCTATGAAACTGTCACATAATGCATAATAATTAATAAAAAAAATTTAAAAAAATAGACTAAAAAAAAATTCTGCGTAACAGGGCCATAACTATAGGGAGACCCTCAACATACTGATGAGAACTTTTTCCCTGAACCCCACACTAAGACTAACAATGACAAAATTTTCTACATGTGTAAATGAGTAATGATTAGCTTGCATGAGTGCATATACATTTTTCCAGCACTTTAAAAATATTGTTTTTATTCCTCTCACTCCTATTTATATCTCTTCTGTGTACTGGTTTGGAGAAAACTTTACTGTATTGCTAGGGTAGGTATTTAAACTTAAATTCTTCCTGAAAATATTGTACACATTGGTGAGCAAACAGTCATCCTGGGGAACTGGTGATTGCAGTTATTTGTTAATATCTACTAAGCCATAGAAGAATAAATAATTAATCCCCAACTCTAATAAAATTAGATACAAGCAGATATTCTAATGAACTGGCAGATTTTATTACCCAATATTCCAATATCCAATCATTAACTTCTCTAAACAGCTGGATGAAACTGCCAGGTTGGTCATTCCATTTCTGTGTTCTTGCTGCAGTCTCATAGTGAATATTATGGTTCATCTACTCCGTGGAATACTACTCAGCTATTAAAAAAAAAACAAAACGCAGTTCTTTGTGGCCAAATGGGCCAAACTGGAAACCATAATGCTAAGGGAAATGAGCCAATCCCAAAGGGTTAGATACCACATGTTCGCCTTAATTTAAGAAGATATGTTATGCATAACATGTTATGTTATGGATGTTATGTCATATGTAGTATATAAACTAAAATGGAAATGTGAATGGGGTGGTCACAGAATGTGGTTAAGAAATCGCATTTATTTTTAACATGTTGGCTGCTCAATACTATGTCAATTAATTACATAACAATGTTAATTGTTGCTGATAATATGTTAGTGCTTTTATTTGATCGGGATGATACTCTGCTGGCTCTGTCTTCACACCAGAGAGGGTCTCCCCAATAAGTAGTTGGACTTGACTAGACTATAAGATGCTGGACTCTATGCTTGGCATATGCTTGCTAAGAGGGAATCTCAACTGAACTTGAACTATGGTTACACAACGGGGTGGTGGAACCCACCATGGGGGGAGGGTGTGGGAGAGTGGGGGGAGAATCCCAGTTCCTATGAAATTACAATACAATGTAATTAATGCATAATTTAATAAAAAAAAAAACAAAAAAAATCAGCACAGATGACTATGGAAATTCTAACTAGGATTGTTTCACACAAAAGATAAGGTTATCAGTTTTCTTATAAGTGCTTTTCCTTTTTAAGAAAGAGCTCTGTATATTTTGAATTTTGGAACGATCGTTAAATGTGAAAAATAATAAAGATCAAGAATCCTATACAAAATACAGTATTAAAATCCCCTTAATTTCACATCTGAAAATGGCTAGTTAGAACATTCATTTGTTTATTCAATAAACTCTTAAAAACAAAACAAAAAAAAAGAAAGCTCAACATTAATTATTTCTCAAAACCTCCCTGTATATACCTCACTTCTTTCCAGGTCTTTTTATCCCAGCAGGCAATTTCTGTGCATTCGACCACCGTTTATAAACCCTCCACGCAGCCTCCAACCAAACCTGACGTCTAGACATGTTCCTCTCTTGGTTTAGCTATTGAGCTTGTGATACCCATCCTGGCTCCAAAGACCTTCCACACGACTGTGAAGACTACTTGATCTATTCCTAAGCTCCTTTCCCAACACCTCTGATCCCTCCTTACCTAAATCCACCTCCCACTGGGTAAGACCAAGGGCTCTTAGTGGGCTCTGTCATCAATACCATAGACTCTGATATAAAACCCAGTGCTTTACTCCCAGGTACTACCTTACAACAGGCACAGGTTGTTGCTCTTACCTGAATCCTTACTCTGGTTAAAAATCTAAAACATAAACACTGACTCCGAATATACCTATCATATCTTATATTCTCATGCCCCATTTGGTGGGACCTTGCACTGGTATGGGAGACCTGGAGGAGACTCCTGGCTTTGAATCAGCTCAACTTTGGCTGTTGGGACCATTCAGGGAGTGAATCAGTGGATGGAGTAGCTTTCTCTTTCTACCTCTCCTTATTTCTGCAAAATTGCTGTTCAAAAAAATAGAAATGAATACACTTTTAATAAAACAAGCAGCTAGGTATTACTTCCCAAATGCTTCATTTGGACTTGCAACCTTCCTTCAACAATGATTTCCTGTAGGAAATGAACTCCTTTTCCCATTTCACAAACTGTCCTTCTCTGTGACCTGTTATTATCCAGTCCTGCTCTCTCTTCCCATGTCCATCTCAGAGCCCCCAGCCAGAAGGTAGGACTGGCAAACAGACTTCATGGGTATGCCTCCTTTCAAAAAGATAAACTATATATATGTCTTTTAGACACCTTTTCTGGGTCTGTGGAAGATTTCCCTTTCTCAATAGAAAAGGCAGGTATGGTGCTAACCTTTCTTATATAAAAAATTATCCTCTGATTTGGTCTCTCATCTGTATTCAGTCAGGTAACTGGCCAAATTTCATTTTTCAAATTATCCAGGGTATATCCAGCACTCTAAATAGGAACTGCAAATTTCATCTCTCCAATCTCACATCCTCAGGCAAAGATGGAAAGATCATATGGTCTCACGAAGGTCCTTCTCACAAAAACTTGCTTGCCTTCTCTTCTTCCCAGCGAGCCTGTGTACCTTCACACCACACCCCGCTTCTCATATTAGCTCAGTCTGCTTGAATGCATGCACAGCTGCCTCTTCATCTTACGTAAATTTCCCTCATCACCTTCTTCATTTGGAGACTACAGCTGAGAATTAGCCCAGACCTAGCAATCCCTATCGTGCTTTGCAACTTAAGTCTTATCCCAACTACTGTACACGTTAACTCAGTGCACTGGTTTTGTACAAAAACATTGAGCCCAAAGCTACTTCAACCCATTTCAGTGGGCCTTATTTCATCTCTTGAACTACTTCTATTATTGCCAAATTGTGGCCACTGTATTAACATGTCTTCCAATAGGCAATCTCTATTGGTTCCTCTAATCACAAATCTGTATCATAGAAAAGCAGTCACCCTAGCATTGCTTCTAACCAGCCAGGGGATTGCTGCTGGGAAGTGAATGGTATTAGAAACTTGCCACATCCTTCTCCTAACACCATTCCTTTTCTCAAGGTATGCAAGACCTAGATGACATATCTTAAGGACTATTTGAGTTTCAAATCAGGTCAACTCCCTTGCAGCAGCAACCTTACAAAATGGACAGGTCTTGGATCTGATAAGAGCAGATATTGTTTCTATACCCACAAATCCAGTTTTTATCAGGAATACTTCTCACAAGATATCAGACAGGTCATCCACAATTTGACCTTCAATGTCTGACACTTGAGGTAACTGGTCAAAAAAAAACCCTTGTCTATCTTGTCTTGCATGCTTTATCACTCCCATTGTAACATTTTTTCTTCTTGTATTCCCCCAGTTACTAAAGCAGTTCAGTCAATAGTCCCACATTTCACTGAAACCTGTTGTGACATCTTTCTGCTATGAGATTTCTAATACTGGCCATTGCTCCAATGATCTCAGCACCAGCAGACGGAGAGAGGCCCCATTCCCTTGCCCATGTCCCCTCTCTGTATGAAGCAGGCATTGAGACTGTCTTGATCTCTGCTCCCTGGATTCTCCTCTCCCAGAATCCCTTCTGTAAAAGATCAAATGTTCTCTTGTCTAAGACCATAATTATGTGCAAATACATATCTATCTATCTATACGTGTGTGTGTCTTTATGTTTATCCTACAAGGCTGGATTTGTTATGATCCATTAATTTGTTTGAACACAAATAATCAATTCCAAAAAAAGTCACAAAATTAGGCACAGATATACTACCCTAATGAGCTGGTGGAATTTTACTGCCCTGTGTTCTGTTGGAGCTGCACTGACTTTTGTGACTAAAACCATATATAAGCAGCTTTGAGAAATAACTGTCATAAGGGGATTTCTGCCTGCTCAGATTCACCTAGCACAGTTGGTTGCTTCCTCCAACAAGCAGCTTAAAAGTGTAACTTTCACCTGCTGCTGGGTGTGCTAAAATTTCACTTCTGACCCCATAGTTTTGCCTCTCTTGAAATAGTTTTCTTTGCCTTCACTGGCTGTCTCTGTGCCGTCTTTGGATCCCATACTTCTAAACCTAATAATCACATGTGTAAACAATCTTTGATCTTTATAATTATATTTGTGCTTTGGCATCTCAATCAAGAGGCTGTTGGCTTGAATACGACTGAAAGTGTCCATGTGTCTGAGGTATGAGAGGAGCTGAGAAGTGATGGGAACGAGGCTGACCAGACCACACTAGGAGAGCTTTGCAAGGAAGCTGGCTTTGCCCTCCAGTCTAAGTGATGGGAGAATGCTGTAAGATTTTAGCAGAGGAGTGACTGTCTTAGGGAGTAACATTATCTTCTGCGGCAGGATAGATTTGATTGTAGAGATAACAGAGACAAGACAGGCTCTTGAAGTCAAAGGTAGAAAATTCTATTCCCTGGGTCAAGTCCAATTTACCTATCACTTCTTTTGGGGGATGCCCATGAATTAAGAAAGGATTTCACAGACCAGCATTTTCATCTGACTTGGTAATCAGGCAAACTGATTATGAAAACTTGTTAGGCAAAATCTTACAGCTTTTTGCCAAAATAGTCTTATTCTTCTCATTACTAAAAGCATATCCAAATTTTCCCTGTTATTCCTATTATTGTTATCATCCAACAATAGAGATTATTTTCTAAATTCCACTAATAAATAATTTGTGAATATTGTCTTTTTTTAATAGTTGCATATGCTGATATGCTTGTTTTTTTGCTTTATGACTCACGTAACCTAACACATCTGCTATCTTGCTTTTCATGGCCAGTCTCTGTTACAAAATGAGAGACAGTGAAGACAGCAGGTAAGGAGAGACAGAAAAGGAATTTATCACAACATCTAAGTGTGAGTGATTGACCAAAAGTGATCATCACTGCCACACATGATAATCAAGCTCTCTTCACTCGAACATAAAGAAAAGATCCTTAAATATACACCTGAAAAAAAAAAAAAAAAAAACAATGAACATTTAGAGGAACCTCGATCAGACTCATAGCTGACCTCTTAGAGGAAACTCTATAGGCCGGAAGAGAATGGAGCAACAAATTCCAGATTTTAAAGAGGGAAAAAAGTCAGCCCAGAATAAGTTACCCAGCAAAGCTTTGCTTTGTCTTTGCAAAGAGGATACTGTATTATCTGAATGCATATGTATTTATACATGTAGAAGAAACGATTAAGTTGTCCAAATTATTTGTTGTCAATGGCAGTGTTATAAAACTATATTAAGATCATTAATATGCATTAAATCTTTCTAACATCCTTTTCAACAAATTTAAAGTTTTAAAATTAATCTGTCAGAATTTTTAATTATTTTCAAGCAGCTAATGACACTATTGATTTTCAATTTTGAATGGTATTTAAAACAATACATATAATAGTGTAGATGGTTAGAGGGAAGAAATAGAACAGTACAAAGAGCCACACAGTAAAGTGTGAACTAATATTTTACTATGACTTTTTGGTTTTTCCTTTGCCTTTGTTTCTAGAAGTTTTCTTTTGCCAGTTTATAAACTGCATATCCCTGGACTCTAATGACTGTGTCCTGAAAACTCTCTTTTGTTCTACTCATACACTAATGAATGTCACATACTGCACTACGTGTTTCTAACACCAGGTAACATTACTTGGAATTGGATTGTGTCTCTTTCTGCTACTGTTTCTCATTCATAGCTGCGTAGTTTTCTAGTACAGGTATACTGAAATAAACAATGGCACACACACATTATTATGCATGCATGAATTTCTATTCTAAGAAATTTCTGTACCTAAGATTTCAATAAAGTGGGTTTATGTTTTTTTTTTTCATTTTGACAAATCTTATAAAGTCTGCTTCCAAAAGTTGAAGTAATTTATGTTAACACCAACTATGTATCACAGTGTATATTTTCTTACACTGCTACAGTAGTACAGTAACCAACTTTTAAATCTTTGTACTGACAAATTAGAAAAAAAAAACAATAACACATGCATTTGAAACCTTAGAGTGCACTTTCCCTATTACCACAAAATTGAAAACTTTTCAAAACATTTTTTAAACTTAGTTTTAAAGTTTTTTAAACCTTAAGGTTTTTTTGAACTTTTAAAGTTTTTTAAACTCAAGTTTTTTACAACTTAAAGTTTTTAAGCTTTTAAAATTTTTTTGAAACTTAGTTTTAAAGTTTCTGAAAACTAAAATCTTTGAAGCTTTTTTTTAAACTTGAAGGTCATCTTGCTTTCTTTGAATTGTCTGAATTTGCTGTTGGGTCATTATATTCAGTTCATGTTTTGTTTTTAAAATAAAAATAAATTTGAAAGTATTATAACAAGAAAGGAAGTCCTATTTGATTTTTTAAATGATTTTCCCCTATCTATGAAAATCGGCTCAAATAGGACTTCCTTTCTTCTTATAAAAAAATTTAATGATTTTACCAGAAAAACAAGAATCCTCCCCAGTCAACTTCCTTTTTTCCCACATCCTGTGAGCAATCCATTTATGTATATGTGGTCTATGGTCAATGTTCCCTATTGAACAACTGATTGTTGTCCTAAGATGTAAATTAATGACTTCAGAGGTTCAGGTCTAGGGTGG
Source organism: Ochotona princeps (assembly GCF_030435755.1). NCBI lineage: Eukaryota > Metazoa > Chordata > Mammalia > Lagomorpha > Ochotonidae > Ochotona > Ochotona princeps. The sequence continues at coordinate 11,500,731 of NC_080834.1, forward strand.
AATGAAAGGTGAAGTAAAACCCAGCTTTTGTAATAGAGCTAGTCTCATACTATTGTTGAAAAACACATCAAAGACAATGCTGCCTTACCTTGCAGGGCAGATGCTTGAGCACTGAGCTGCTTTTCCCATGACCTGTGTTCTTTGTGCATAAAGGTTTACAAGTTTTCTAACAGAAGCTAACCTCCAAATTAAAGTTCCTCCGAGGTGTGAGTCTCAGCTCTTTTGTCAGTAAGCCACTGAGAAATTAGAGCTCTGGATATACACTTTGGCAGACACAGAATTGAGCACAGAGATCTGTGTGACACAAGCTCTAAACTTCCATGCTTACATGAAGTCCAAGAGCAGAGCATCAAACTCTGACATGTATCCCTGAGTAGCAGTGAGTGATGGCCTTCAGAAACTTCTTGTTTCTGGAGGAAATGTTATTTAATATCTTCTCAGGTATTTGTTTGTCTATTATCTATCTATCTATCTATCTATCTATCTATCTATCTATCTATATCTATCATCCATCTATCCATCCATCCATCATCTAAGAGGCAGAACAAACACTCCCACTCACTGACTGATTTCCTAAATGCCTGCAATGGTGGGCACTGGGCTAGGACAAAGCCAGCAATTCAATCCAGGTCTGTCATGTGACAAGCAGGAGCACAGCTATTTGCATGAGCATCACTGCCTCCCAGGTATGCACCAGCAAGAAGCTGGAACTAAGAGATGGCTGAATATTGCACCCAGGTATTCTGAGACACACATGTACCACTGAGCTAAATGCTTACTCTCCAGGGATATATCTTTGGTGGAATCTTAGAGGCTGAACTCCTGCTACCATTTAAGGAGTGTTGCTGTAAATAAACTACAATCTTGTTAAGAGCTTTCTACTTTTATCAGTAGTATTTAAGAAAGAAACTAAAGTGGAAGCAGTCTACCGCCATACGTGCTACAGTCTTCTCTGTTACATAAAGGCTTTGTTGTGGATTGTAATAGGAGGAATGGTTAATCTGATGTTTTCTCTATAATTAAACATTTGACATAATTAACTACATGTTGAGGTTATCTTAAAGGTGTTTATATTGTTTGGAATGTTTGCTTTGGATATTTTCTGGAATTATTTAAGTGAATTATAGTTGTTCAGGTAAGATAGTGAAAAAAGAAATTTTGCATTGTGGTAAAAATCTCAGCTTGTTTCTCTCTGTTTCATTTTCCTTCTGCAAATATTTCCCACCTTTTCTACAACTACAAAAAAGTCAAATCCTGCCACTCCTCTTCTTTGTCTTCCTCTGATTCATGTCCTTCATCTAAGATGGATGGATCTTGAGTTTGCTTTGTGGAGCTTTGTTTATTGCTTGTTATTTCTTAACCTAGAACTTACTCTCTTTATTAGTTCTCTTTGTAATGAGGAACCCCAGAGACTAAGGCTTAGGTGTGCACCCTGGACATTCCTGAGCCATCGATGTGACCTTGTACACAGCACTCAACCTCTGCACTTGCTTGTTCTCACCTACTTTCGGGGATAATAATTGAACCTCCTTTAGGGAATCATTGTGAGGATTCAGTAGCATGACCTGTGAAGGGAGGTTAAAGATGTGACGTACAAATGTGTGCTATTTTTTTTAATTTCATTTCTAAGGTGATATGGCCTTTGCCTCCAGGTGTTTATGTTTACTCTTCTTTCTTGAAAGAACTTTCTTTAATTACAATGCTCAGGGGCAAGTGCAGTAGTAGCATATGGGCTAATCCTCTAGTCTATGGTGCTGGTATCTTGTATGGGTGCTTGTTTGTGTCCTGGCGGCTCCACTTTTGGTCCAGCTCTCTGCTTTCTGGCTTGAGAAAGAAGCACATAAACGGCCCACATGCTTGGGACTCTGCATCCACTTGGGAGACCTGCAAGAAGCTTCTGGTTCTTGGCTTCAGATGAGCTCAGCTCTGGCCATTGTGACCATTTGGGAAGTGAGTCAGAATGGAAGACCTCTCTGTATCTCTCCATGTCTTTCTTTAAAAATCTGCCCCCCACACACCCACACACTAAGGGAAAAAAAACCCAAGATAGACTAAGTTACAAGGGCAAGGGCTAGAAAATGGAGGAGAGAGAAAATAATCAGCTAATCGCTTCAGGCCAAAAATTCTAAATGTATGCTGAAATCTTGGTCCTAAACCCCAAGGCATCCACCATCAAGGAACCATTCCATTCTGCTTATTAACTCAACCAATCCCGAAGCAGAAAGCACCTTTCATAATCTGTTCTCCTATTCCGACTCCCTGCGATGTGTTGTCTCATCCTGATTTACTGCCAGTGTTGGTTCAATATAAGTAATGTATGCTTTCTTTAAGAAAATCAGTTAATCAGAGGGAAAGGGAAGACATTCACCCTTGTGTTAACACACTAATAAGCTCTCTGCCTTATCAGAGTGCATGGGTCTAGCTTCCATCTGTCATTCCTGGTTCCAGCTTCCCAATAATGCAGATTCTGGGAAGTAGCAAGTGATGGGTCAAGTCATTGAGTCTCTGCTATGCACATGGGAGATAAGGGTTGAGCTTCTTGCTCCTGGCTGAGGTCCCTGGCCATTGTGGACATTTGGGGAGTGAGTTCTCAGAGGAGAATGCACTCTTTTCTGCTTAAGTAAAACTCAAAAAAAGCCATTCTAAAACATTCTTTTCTAGATTTAGCATTATGAGGCAACTCTGATCTGCACATGTTACAGTTAAAGGCCTGGTTGCAATGTGTTCTGGGCAGCTGCAGCAGAGACCCTGAAAACACAGTACTTTTTGGGCAAAAGAAACTAGTATGGCCTTGTGAATTGCTATGCAACATATACGCAAAGGACTCTTGCAGGATATTAGTATGTTAGGAAGCCAGGGCACGGTATCCTTTGTTGTTCAGTTTCATGAATACATTAGTATGCAGGAAAGGTTTATTTAAATCTCACTGTACTATCAAATGCAATTCTGGTTTTCTTCCTCAGTATTGGGAATGGAGAGTCTACAATTGTGAAAATCATGGTAAAATTATTTTGAAAAGTTTGATTAGGGATGGGTGTTTGGCCTAGTGGTTACCTAGTGGTGTGGAAGCTGGAAGGCAGTGACAATATTTTGATTAGTTGGATTCCTACTGCCATGAGGGAGACACGGATTCAGTTTCTAGCTCTTATCTTCAGCCCTGTGGCCATGTGATCATTTCAAAAGTGAAGCTGGAGACACAGGCACCTCCCCAGCACCCCTTTCCTTCTTCAGCTTTTATCCGTTTCTCCGATTGTCTTTTTCTGCCCTCTACACACCCTCCCCCATTAAATACAATCAAATCAATACAAATCCTGATCAAAAGCTGTCAGGTATCATTCCAAGTTTGAAAAAAATCTAGTGAAAGGCATGCATTCAGGCTAAGCCACATGCTGCTATGACAGTACCGGTTCACTTGCTAACTGCTCCACTTTCAGTCCAGCTTCCTGCTAATTATGCACCGAGGAAAGCAGCAGACAATGACACCAGTAGTGAGTCCCTGCCACCAACCTGGGAAACCCTGATTGATTTCCTAGCTCCTGGCTTCAGACTGGCCCCTCTCCTACTGTTTCAGCCATTTGAGGGGTGAACCAACAGATAGAAGATTTCTCTTTGCTTTTCGGATAAATAATTCTTTCTTAAAAATGCTGAGATAATATTTCCCATTTTCTTTTTTTTTTAAAGATTTATTCATTTTTTATTACAGCCAGATATACAGAGAGGAGGAGAGACAGAGAGGAAGATCTTCCGTCTGATGTTTCACTCCCCAAGTGAGCCGCAACAGGCCGGTGCACGCCGATCCGAAGCCGGGAACCTGGAACTTCTTCCGGGTCTCCCACGCGGGTGCAGTGTCCCAAAGCCTTGGGCCGTCCTCAACTGCTTTCCCAGGCCACAAGCAGGGAGCTGGATGGGAAGTGGAGCTGCCGGGATTAGAACCAGCGCCTATATGGGATCCTGGGGCGTTCAAGGCGAGGACTTTAGCCGCTAGGCCACGCTGCCGGCCCCCCCATTTTCTATTCTAAAGATAAAAGCCTAAGAGTTAGAAAGACATGATGACTTGTTGAAGGTCATCCTCTAGACAAGAGCAGAACAAAGTCAAATTCTCTGCAGGCTTATTTTGTCATTTTGTGTATATACATAGAGATGACAAACTTCTATCATATCAAATTATTAGTCCTAATCTGAGTATCCGCTATTGTGAAAGCACAGCAGGAAGCCATTGTCTCACATTAACTTCCTGTTCTAGACACCAAAAGATCAGGCTAAAAACCAAAATGGCATCACTCATGCCAAAATTCCACATTTCTCTGCTGAAACTAAGATATCAACCTGACCTTCCAAGAAATTTCGCAATACAATGATTTCAGTCAGCCTATATCTTACACAAAAAAGCATGATCTCAAATCGTCTGATATTAATCAATTTGCTACTTTCTATTTTTCTGGCTCCTTGTTTTTGCCTTCCAAAAAAAGTAATTATGAAATGATGCCAACTAAGATCTGTAAGCCACATTGTTGTAATTTTGAAGTTGGAAAACATCCTAGTAGTTTTCCAAATTTAGAATATAATGACATCAACTAAAAAGCTGTTTTAAATACAGAATTCTGGCACTGGGGATGAATTCTGTCAAGTCAAATCACAGAACCACCTAAAGAGTGCATAAACTGGGGTTGAGAGAGACTTGGGAGGGAAAAAGTGGGTTCCCCCTTCATTAATCCCGCAGGAGGGCATGAAAACTAGGACGGGGGCTGGGGTAGCTAGACAGAGAGGCACTCAACAACATCCATGAGGGCTGGATGGTTGAGTTGGTTAGATAGAACTAAGCTTTAATACCCACTGACAAGTACGAGAGCCAAATAGGATGTGGGACAGACTGAACTAGTGTGCTATACATACTGGCAAATCAGGGTAGGGGGCGGGCCTGGTGGGGGTTATTGTGGGCCGCCCCGACTAGGCTGCAGCTCCCACTGGTTGATGTAAGGGCCAAGTATGTGCTGGGCAGAACCAGACTGGACTGCAACACCCATTGGTTACAGTGCAACTCAGGACTGAGAACCGAACCAACCCAGCAATTGCAACCACCAGCTGATCAGGGTGATGGACTGTGCTAGGCCCTGTGCTTGCTAGAACATACAAGAATCTGGTCTGGGAATTCCTCAAGGTTTCTTTGGAGATCTCCCCAATCGAACTGCTGGACTCAGAACTCTAACCAAGAAAAGACAGAAGACAGAACAGGTCAATCATTCATCTCAGCTATATGTTGGCAGCGAAATATGGGGCAAACAGAGACTTTATGATGGACAATATCAATCAGTGGACGACCTCATTGAGTGAAACTGGCAGCGATTCATAACTGGAGAACTATTAAAATCACTTGAGCACATATCTCAGAGCATGCCCCACATCCGGGGCTTGGGGTGGGTGGGAAACCGGGTGGGGCTTCTCCCTCAGTATCCCCCTTTACCTCAGATACACAATGGAAACAATATGGACATAATAGTATTACCCACTTCCCTGTATCCCCCAAACCTTTTTTTTTTAACCTCAATTAACTATGTAAAGATTGTCAATAACAATACAATAAAATTTAAAAAAAAAGAAATATATCTCAATAAAATCCAAAAGTTAAATGGCAAAAAAAAAAAAAAATAAATAAATATAGAATTCTTGGCTTCATGCCCAGGACTTCTGATTCTATAGTCTGGGCTAGAGCCTGAGTATTTCCGTAAATTCCCAACTGATGGTGACGCTGCTGGTCTGGTTACCACTTTGGACAATTCCTGTTCTGCATAAGTCACTTTCTCTGTGTGACATTGCCCAGTGAGGCTGGACTTCTCGCTCTCCTGGGTTGTTACCGAGCATGGCTGACTCCACATGCATGTGGAAATGTTTTCTCTGTTATTACATTTTTGATCGATTCAGTTTTATGCCATTTATTTAATTCCAAAGAAGAAGAAGAAAAAAAGAAATCCTAGGTCTTGCAACAAAATGAATGCAACTTGAAGCCATTGTGCTTAATAAAATAAACCCATCCCCAAAAGACAAATGTTTCCCTGATTTGTGGTAACTAATATACAGAGTAATGAAAAGCAATGTATATGAATGAACTTGACATTTTGATATTTGATTATTGTGTATAACCCCTGTTTATACTCTTAAGGAACAGTTCCACCATCCTTTTCAACTTTATGCCAACATGAATCCTGGGAAGCAACAGGTGACGGCTCAAGTACTTAGGTCCTTGCAGCCACACAGCAGACTTAGGTTGAGTCCCAAGATCCAGGCCTTCGGAAGAGTTAGACTATAGTAGGAGGTCTTCCTACCTCTCTCCCTGCTTCTTCCCTGTCTCCTGAAAGTTAACCATTTAGAAATAAACCCCTCCAGGTGACGGTAACCAGAGACAAGAACAAGGGCCACTGTGAATTCACATATGTGTTTAAGGAAGGTCATTATTAACCTAAAAGCTCACAGCTGAATGAAAGCAAGATTAGCAGTTGGAGCAAGCTATCACAAAAACTGAGTTCCTACAAACTTAAAACTTCTTAAAAGAGTTGAGAACTATAAAAATCCTCTGCTGTGAGGACTTTTGTAATAATGGGCTATGCTTAGGACTTAATTATGATTGCAGAGGTAAAATGAGATACCAAATGCTATTTGATATTCAAAATTCTATATAAGGATAATATTAAGTTTTCTTCAGCATTGTCTTTTGAAGACTATGTGTAATCATAGCCTAATTTTTAAAAATATATAAACTATTAAAACTGACTTCACTAAAAAGTATGTTTCCGTGTTTAAAAATAGACTTTCCCATGAAACAGTTCAGCAATAAAATTGCCTAAATTTGAATGTGTCAGGAAGAGAGCACACAGTTTACAAGACACGCAGACAACTTGGAATATCTCAGGGGTTCACCGAAGAGACTCAAATCTTACCATTTGCATATCAGGTTTGCTGGAGTGGCCTAATGTTCCAAGGTTCATCTTCATGCTTCATTCTTACAGTGTCGCTTCGGTCGCTCTCTCCGTTTCGACCACCTCCTTCCTCCTTCTCTGTTGTCGCTACCTGATGATTGTCCGTTTTGTGCTTCAGGTGTTTCCACAGTGTAGGCAGAAAGTTTCACTCCCTCGTTAGAATGATCATTTCAGGGGAAGCAAAAAAAAAAAAACACCAGGAAGTAATTAGCAAACAAAATGCTTATAAAATTCTGTATCTGTTGCGAGGGACACTATTGGGTGGATGTGACAGAGAAAAGGTTTAGGTTCTTTCCATCACCAATACAAAATTGGGTGAATACCAGAATCATGTAGAGAATTTTTGCTTTGTTTTCTTTGGGTGCAGATGTAATTACTTGTTGAGGCCGAGACATGGTGAGCTGATTTGTTAGCTTGCCTGCCAGGTGACCCCTACATATAGAAAAGATTGAGAACTACTGTGTTGGAAGAAAACTTTCTAAAGAATTAGGTGTTTGGGCTGATACCCGAAGGAAGAAGGTGAAGACAGTCATACATAGGGAAGAGGGGAAGTGTTCCAGAGGGGGTGTTGTAAAGCCTGGGGTGGGGGCATCTCTGGCACCCCTGAGAACAGAATGAGAGCCTGCACGGCTGGAACACAGTGCGTGGGGTGGAGAGGGCACAATAACAAGCCGGCAGGTAGAACACAGTTCATGCCAGAGTTCAAATTGAGTTTATACAGATCAGTGGAACAGAATAGAAACACCAGAAGGGGATCCACACATGTATAGTCAACTAATCTTTGACAAGAAAACAGAAAACAATCCAGGTAAAAAACCTGGTCTATTCAATAAAAGCTGTTGGGACAACTGGATAGCAGCTTGCAGAATAAAGAAGCAGGATCCGTACTTGTCGCACTATACAAAAATCAGCTCTAATTGGCTCAAGGACTTAAATCTATACCCAGAAACTATTAAACTACTAAAGGAAAACATAGGAAGCACACTCCAAGATATAGGAACAGGGAAAGACTGTTTAGAAAAGATGCCTAAAGCAACGGCGATCAAATCCAAAATGAACAAATGGGACTATATCAAACTAAAAAGTTTCTGTACAGCAAAAGAAACAATTTAAGAAGTGAAGAAACAACCTACAGAATGGGAAAAAATTTTTGCATTCTACACAAGTGACAGAGGACTAATATCTAGGATCTACAAAGAGCTTCAGAAACCCAAGGATAGTGAAAAAATAAACCCTGTAGGAAAATGGGCAAAGGAAATGAACAGACGTTTCTCAAAAGAACAGATACAAATAGCTAATAAATATATGAAAAGATGCTCAGGCTCTCTAGCCATCAGAGAGATACAAATGAAAACCACTTTGAGGTACCACCTAACTCCTGTGAGACAGGCCTACATTCAGAATTCGAAAAACAACACATGCTGGCGTGGATGTGGGGAAAAGGGTACCCTCCTTCACTGCTGGTGGGAGTGTAGGCTAGTACAATCATTGTGGAAATCCATATGGAGAGTGCTTGGAAAATTACAAATAAAGCTGCCATATGACCCAGCAATCCCGCTCTTAGGAATATACCCAACAGAAGTGAAATCTGCATACGAGAAGGGGATCTGTAATCCTATATTCACAGCAGCACAATCCACAATAGCAATGTCATGGAAACAAACCAGATGTGCGTCTAAGGAAGAATGGTTAAAAAAACTGTGGTACATCTATTCAATGGAATATTATTCAGCTGTCAAGAAGAACGATATTATTCTATTCAAATCCAGGTGGTCCCAACTAGAAACTATTATGCTCAGCGAAATGAGTCAATCACAAAAGAATAAATACCATATATTCTCTCTCATATAAAAAAGCCAACATGGAAAGGTAGAGTTCATCAAGTGCCCATGGAGTTCCGATCTAAATATAGATTGCTGCAAGTCAGGTCCCACGGCAAGAGATGGTGAAAATTCTCTGTTCTAGGCATGTTGGCATTTCATGGATGAAGTAACAGCAGAGTATATTTAGCATGTTGTGAACATGAATATGGCAAATTGGCAGTTTTCGTCAGTTGCTGGCAATAGTTTAGAGTGATGACAAATATTATTATGATTTTTTTGTGTGTTATTTAGTTATGAGGAAAGTGTATGGTAAGCAGCCCATTTGATGGTTTACTAATTTCCTTGTTGTTGAGAAGTCCAAGTTGATTATGTATTTAATATGATAACAATTTGTGTGCTGTGAATTGCATGAAGAGTTAGGTAGGGCAGAGATGATGCCTACTAAATGTACAAAATGGATTGATGAGATTAGCCAGTTAAATCTTTTCACCAGTAAGGCACTCAACAGCCCATGAGATATTTATTAAAAATGTCATGTAAATCCTCTTATTTTTGTATCATAGTGTCAAATAGCAGTAAAATAAACATGTTAAGATCCTTAATTTACTGCTATGTTTCACTGTAAAATTTACCTTTGTTAAAATTTGCTTCTGTTCAAATTTGTTCAGATCGCACGTAAAAGTATCCTAATATTACTTTGGCTGGTATTTTCTAATTACTGTATAATATTTTGGGAATGTAAATTTTATTTGAATGTCAACTACAGTTAAGCATGTGCCATTTGTTTTTCTTGCTCAGGTTTTGTAATTTGATTGAATGTTTTTATTATAGTTTAATAAATGTTTGCTTTATTTAAAAAAAAAAAAGATATCATCAGAGAATCTCAATCTGCTGTATGTCCTGATCTTACATAGTCTTAGCACACTCCGGCTGCTGTATGAATATGGATTTCTCCCATTACTGGTGGTGAGAAGACTAAGCAGCAAAGCAGTGGCCTCAGTCCACTATAAAGGTGACAGTGGCTTGGTTAAGGTGATAGGAATGAGATAGAAGGGGTGCACGCACAAGGAGAGCAGTGTGAACAAGATGTTGATGGCTCTGTCAGAGATCTGGCACCTAGCTTCACTAAGAAAGAAAACCGGAGTAGAAACATCACTCAGATATTGACAGACCCTCTGCCACCACAATGAGAGTACCATTCTGTCTTTCCTGACTAGTCGGTGGCCGAGTATCTTAGAATCTGGAGATTAAATGAGTCTTGGCCTCAAGGGCAGCTCTTACAGGACAGAGCAATTAATTGGTTCAGAAAGAAGAGCCGGATTTGGAAGGGATCTCTAGGTATGATTGCTATTCCTACTTAGAGACTCCCCTTTAATGATCACTTTTATAGAAATAATTAACTTTGGTGAATGTCAGAAGTGTCAAATATATAAATGATCCAAACTGAACTGACACAAAGGTATGTGTCAATGTGTTGCAATTAGACTCAGAATAAGTCTATTTCCAAGGAAGTGAAAATTTTTGTTCAAATTCTGCTGGCTACAGGCTGCCCTGCTGAACTGTGACTTTGTAAAAAGTGCACATACGTTAGTGATTATAAAGAAGAAAGAAAATATCAAGTAATTTTTATTAGAATGTTATAATTGCAGAAAACAGCTGAGAATTTGCTTTTCAGAGTAGCTTTTTATATCCCCAAATTGACAAACGTTCAAATAAACCTTGTAAATGAGAATATTTTTTAAAAAGATTTATTTATTTTCATTACAAAGTCAGATATACAGAGAGGAGGAGAGACAGAGAGGAAGATCTTCTATCCAATGATTCACTTTCCAAGTGACTACAGTGGCTGGTGCTGTGCTGATCCAAACCAGGAGTCAGGAACTTCCTCCAGGTCTCCCAGACAGGTGCAGGGTCCCAAGGCCTTGGACTGTCCTCTTCTGCTTTCCCAGGCCACAAGCAGGGAGCTGGATGGGAAGCAGGGCTGCTGGGAGTAGAACCCGTGCCCATATGGGATTCCAGCGGGTTCAAGGCGAGGACTTTAGCCGCTAGGCCACGCCGCCAGGCCCCTATTTTTATTTTTCCTATTTTCACAGAGCAACCTCTTCTTCCTTGTTTTTACCTCTGTGCTTTCCCCCTAAGCCCCAGCACAGGCTATTTGGGTATTGGCATTTTTCAAGCCATCCTTTGGCAGCTGGGAGGTAAGTTGTTTCAACAGCTGAGAGATAAAGGCGTTTCAAGAACCACTTTTCTTTTTTATTCCTAAAATTATTTATGTAGTTCACCACTTTTCTGGTGCATGAATTGTAGCATTTCCATATTCAGAAAAGAATCAATAGTTTTACTGAAACCAGATTTTTGCATATAAAAACTGCAGAATTCTCAGTTACCAGTTGGCAACTCTGAATTTGTGTTTTTTATTTCAATAAGAGAACTACCCTAGATTATCTATCTATCTATCTATCTATCTACCTAGCTACCTACCTATGTATACTTTATTTTTATTTGTTTGAAAAGCAGAGTCATGTGAAGCCAAGAGATTGGAACTTCATCTGGCTCTCTACCACAGAAGTGGCTGATGGCCAAGTATTTAGGCTATCATTGTTGCTTTTCCAGGCACATTAATAAGGAATTGGATTGGAAGTGGAGCTGCTAAGAGTTGAATATTTGCTTATGTGGGGTGCCAGCATTACAGGTGTTAGGTTAATTTAATGTGCCACAACAGAAGCACAGATTATGCATTTATTGACTCATTCATTCAACAAATACTAATAACATGTATCCACATATTCTGGGCAATGATAGAATTTTCTAGAAAAATTAATTTCTATGCTCATTGCACTTACATTTTAATTGAAGAAGAGAGAAACATGTAAAGTAGCGAAATACAGTTTATCATGTGATAGTAAGTGCTTTGAAGAAGCACAGGGTAACAAGGTTGAAGCAGTTGTTGAAGGAAGACTCAGTGCCTGTGGAAGGCTGCTGAGGAAGGCCTTGCTGAGAAGCTGTCTTCTAGAAAAGTCTTGAAGCATCGGAGGAAGCCACCTGTCTGAATTTCTGAGGGAAGAGTGTTCATTTGACTAAAGCAGTAACACCATGAATGTTTCTCTAACTCCTCCAGTAGATTCTTCTTCCCAGAAGAGCCTTTGTGATGACTAGCACAATGATGGAGACCACTGGCATCCTCTTTTCCAGGAATTGCTCCAATGAGCCAGAGTTCATATGTTCCTAGCACCGAGGCCATGCATCACGCTTGGTGGAATTTTCCTCTGTAAATTTCCAGTGACAGGAACTGCTGCATCTCCACACGGAAGGAACCGCAGCAGGAAATATGTCTGCAGGGTTGTAGATTCTGGCATCTTCACTCAATGCAGGTTAGATGTTCATTTTCATAGTCTGGGTTCTGAGAGAGTGAAACACACACTAAATGTTAGCCCTTCCCGTCAAAGGAGACAATCCTATGTTGTGTCTAAGGAGTCTTAAACCTTTGTGACAAATTTATGCTGCCTTAAATATATATGTGTCTGTATGGCCAGAAAAGCCTCAGTCTGTACTGCTGCTTTACTAACTTCCTCAGGAAACAGTGGCAACTTCTCATGTATGGTTTGAATTTTTTGACAAAGAATACTATTTTTATCCTGAGTCTTTTCTGACTTATAAAAAGTTGTTCAAATCTCTCATCCAGACCAAAGACTGCCTCCCAGTGAAGCAGTTGAACTTTTCCTAACAGTAGGATGGTGGAATCTCTGGCATGGTCCATGCCCACAATGTCACGAAACACCTCAATAACAGCATGAAGGACTTACGTGTGTTCATGAAGGACCACCCATTGTGATACTAGAGGGGAAATCAATAGGGGGAGAGGGGAGTGTGGGGAGGAAGATGGGGAATCCCAGAGCCTACAGAACTGTATCAAACAACAACAGCAAAAGTTACTCAAAGAATGAAATTTTGCCAAGCTTGAGGCCCTCTGGGTTTCTGTTCTAAGCTTGCAGGAGAAACAGCAGGCTCCTGACAACAGTAAATGCAGGTTAAACTGGAAACTTGTAACCTGCCCTAACCAGTGTTTCTCTTAGAAGATATGATGGACACTGAATTTATGTGATGAAGTTTGAGAGGGGCTGAAAGCCAGCAGAGTTTTCTCTGGTGTAGTTTGAGCTGCTTTAATCTATTTTATCAAATAATCATGATTTGAAATAATTCTTATCTAGAATTTTCTATTGCTGCCCAGTCATAGTAAGCTTTGCCACCTTAAAATAGAGGGCACCCTTAAAGATTTTGGTGAATTTGGCAGCAAAGAAAAGGGAAGAGATTTCTTTTTCACTTCATTGGCAGCTGAAAAGGGGGTTATCTATTTGCTTCCCAATGCAACTCTGAGCATATCTAATTGATTTACTCCCTATTATTTACTATTTTTTAATAGGAGTGAAATGTCTGGAGTTGTAAGTCTGGCTTTGGTTTCTTTAGGGTTGCTTTTTCAGAGTGGTGTTATTCACTAAATACAGTGTGGACAGGCATGATAAGGTAGAAAAAGTTGAGTAAGGAGATCACTTTGTACTTTTAAAATTTAAAACTATATTTTACTTATTTAAAATGGAGAAAAGAGGAAGCAGGGAGGAAGAGGGAAGAGAAAGAACACACACAGATACCTCTCAATCACTGATTTATTGTCCAACTGTCCACAGCATCTAAAACTAGGTTAGGTTTTAGCCAGGAGCCTAGAACCCATGTTTTTCTGTGTGGGTGGAAGGAACAAAAGGACTTACTCCATCGCCTACTGCCTCCCAGGGTGCTCATTAGCAAGATGCGACAATGGAGAGAGGCACTAAGGCTCAAGTCCAAGGATGTTAATACAGGAATCAGGTGTTTCAAGTGGTGGCTTAATTCATGATACCAAAAACCCACCCAAGTAATCACTGGTTTTAAGGGCCTTATAGAGAAATAGTAAATTGAGAAGAGAGGGAGTTTATAAACTTCATTCAAAATAAGACACAGACAGCAACTGTGGAACATCAGTGGAGAAGGAGGCTGCAACGACACTGGTTTGGAAGATATCCAACAATATTGAAGATTCCCCATGTGTTTACATTGTAGCTTTAGAGTTGTTTGTGTGACTTTGAATTTCATTATTTCTTCATTTGAAGTGTAAGCATGTTCTTTCCTAACTCACAGTAAGGAGGCTTCAGTTATTCAAGGGATTGCGCACAAAGCCTTGTCCTCTTCCCCAGGGTAAGGTGGGTGATACTAGCTTTCATAAGGGAGGTGATGAGGAGGCTTGAGAATGGAGTGCCCAGCAACTGGAATTTCAAGACGCAAGTTAAGATGGGATTCCACCAGAGGTTAGCTTAGTGCCAAGGGGCACTCAGCCTGGGCCAGACTACATTGTTTGCAGAATGTTACATGGGGTAATAATAATACTAATAATTGCCCCAAGTTGGCTATAGGGTCAGGAGGTTAAGATACAATCATAAATGTGAAAACACTTGAAGAGGAAATGTTAGGCACACAAATCTGAAATAGTTTGATGTTGTGTACGACAGATGTGTCAAGAACCTGCAGGCTAATCTACCTGTGGGTAAATTTGCAGCTTATGTCAAGCAATGAGAGAGCTGACAGGGAATGCCTAGGTGGGAAAGCAAGAACTAGAGAAAGAGAGGGAGGGGGCAGAAACTGACTTTATAGTAAGAGAAAATGTCCTAAATGAACAAATAATTGGAAGAAACACTGATATTTCTCAGAAACTAAATTTCAGTATCAAGTTAGCTTTCTTAATTTTGAAACCAGACCCCCAAAATTGTGGCCCAGACACAAACTCTTTCCCCTAGCCGCAAATATCCCTGCCTGCTCTTTATCAGAAGGAATTAATTCACTGGCTTAAGGGAGTGATCTAACTGACCTTACAAGCTTTTCATCTTGGGACTCAGGAGTAATTTGTTCCTTTGTAGATAAGAACCTTAATGACCAGTATTGTCCGGAGGACTTCATCTGAGGGAATTCCTGGAGAAACACAACTACATTCAGGTAACACCCATATGGGCTGGAGCCCACCTGACCATTGTAGATTGCCTAAAGATCACAGCATCACTGATCAATCAAAGGAAAGGTCATGAGCTTCACTGACCAGCCAGGCATCTTGAACAAATGTACCTTTCAGCCCCAGTTTCTGGCTATCAAAACCTTCATCCCTAACTCCTCAGGGAATCATGGAGTTAAACCTGACTCCTTGCTCTGCACTTTGCATTAAAGACTTACGTTCTTCCACCGCCCTGATGTCAGTGATTTGTTTTTTGTGCTTCGGGTTAGTAAGCCCAACTTGGGTGTTCCACAACAATGTCTCCAACCATTTTAGGATGTTGTTGGGTAATGCTTTCATTGAACCATATCATTTCTTCATTTGTAAAATAAGCTAATCTTTCCTAATGTGTACAAAGCACTTTTTTGTTCAGGACAAGATGGGTGATAGTGTGCTTGATCCAGATAATTTTTTTTTTTTTTCCGGTAGGAAAGAGGAACAAGAAACTTTGAAGAAAAGCTAAAGAACCTGAGTCGAAGAATACAGAACTCACAAGAGGCTGATCTGGGATTTGAATGCAGATGTGTCCACTGGCAAGGCCTGTCCATGCGCTTTCCAGGACACCAGGCTGCCTTCCTCTTACCTTGGCACTATAGCTTGACTTTGGATACTCCTTAAAGATGCTTTTACATGAGTGTACCAGACTTGTTTATTGCTTTTGAGGTCACGCACTATTTGGCATGTAACTTGAACTCCATCTTTCAGAGAAGTGTTATATGTTATGAGCAGTTGTGAGGGCAAAACAAAATTAAATGATGTTTTTTTAGTAGTTTAAGTAACTTCCTGCATCCCAAAACATTTAATATTGAGTTTGAGCATCCCTATTGTAAACAATCTAATTCATGCATATTTTTGACAGTGCAGGCTAGAGTTTTCATTATGATTGTGAATTTCTCAACAGGCAACAAATTTCTGTTTTCTTCATTTGTAATTTTTTTTTTTTTAAAGATGGTGGATAGGGCCTGGCGGCGTGGCCTAGCGGCTAAAGTCCTCGCCTTGAACGCCCCAGGATCCCATATAGGCGCCGGTTCTAATCCCGGCAGCTCCACTTCCCATCCAGCTCCCTGCTTGTGGCCTGGGAAAGCAGTCGAGGACGGCCCAAAGCTTTGGGACCCTGCACCTGCGTGGGAGACCTGGAAGAGGTTCCTGGTTCCCGGCATCGGATCGGCGCGCACCGGCCCGTTGCGGCTCACTTGGGGAGTGAAACATCAGACGGAAGATCTTCCTCTCTGTCTCTCCTCCTCTCTGTATGACCAGCTTTCCAATAATAATAAAAATCTTTTAAAAAAAAGAAGATGGTGGATATTAGAAGAATTTACTAGCCTAGTTAACATTTAGGAAATTTCAGAAGAAATTAAGTGCAGTATGATTTTCTAGTTTTTTTTTAACTCAATAATTCATAGATAACAAAGGCTATGTTGGCATCGACCCTGGCAATGAACAACAGGCAGAGAAAGAAACTCAGTGGGTTGGAAGAGAGGACAGGAAGTATACAAAGCCATTGAGGATAACCAGGTACATTTTCAAGAACTCAATTTGCTGAATGTTTTGGAGGTTTAAGGAACAGAGAAGTATGCATAATGGAAACACTTCCACTGGAGTCTTTGATGGAACTACCGACACTGTGACAGACTCTTCTTCTCCTGCTTGGGTACACACAATTGGTAGCATATTTCTGTGGGGAAACTTGTACTTACGAGCAGCTTGTATATATGAAACTCAATTCTCACATCCGTGATGCATCATCATTTTTCCTTTCTCTTTTTCTTTTTTATTACACAGGTAATCATATCTGAATTCACTGAGGTTACCCAGAATGACCTCTGGTCTCTAGTCCCGAATTGGACTCATGGGCTGAAGTTAATATAAAGAAGACTGTAAAGAGAATTAAGGTTTAAATACCAAAACTGTTTTTGATATTTGGAACTATTGCTAGCCAAGGGAATGGAAGAACACATGGTGCAAAGCTGTGCTTCTCACATAAACTCTGAGGAGCACTGGACGCGGGAAAATGACCTGACAGTCCCAAGATCTCCCATGAATCCATTCTACCATGCATCCCAGACACCACTGCTTTCCATTCTCTACCCACATCAACCCCAGTCTCATCATAACCAATGCCTTTGGTCTCAGAGCCCTACTCGCTAAATTCAAAACTTTATATCCTCAAAATTCTGAAATGCTTTGAGTTCCTGCTTGGCATCACAAATGAAAGATTTACAGGTCACAGAATGCAGATGCACTCGAAATATTGCAAAAAAAAAAAATACCTTCTGGCTCTATGTGTGGGGTGAAAGATTGTAAAAAATTACCTTTGGGCTCTGTGTGTGGGGTGAAATATTGCAAAAAATTACCTTCGGACTCTGTGTGTGAGGTGGCTAGGAATCAAAGTCCATGTTTATTCTTGGGTTCTTTTCTTAAGAAATCTTTTTAGTTCATGAAATATTCCAACATGCAAGAATCCCGAAATCAAAACACTTCTGGTCCCAAGCGTTTCAGAGTATTCAACTTGTATGAGTGTATCCTAGATGACAGTTAAGAAGGAAGAAACTCCACATGGAAAAAAAGCAGTTGTTTAAAGGTTAATGTCCTTTTGGATTTAGTTATGCAATTTGTTCTTGCCAGTTAGTTACAGGATGCTTTATTTCAAAGGGTATCTTTGTTCTTACAGTTCCTAAAATTGACATTCTCTTCAGTCGAAGATGGCTGGTGTGCAAGCACTTTAGAAGACCTGGGGCTGGAACAGAGGAAGGAGTTGGTGGGAGTCAACAGGAAACTCTAGCTGTCCCTGGGGTTCTCAGCCAGGGAAATTGGTTGACAGCACCAGGAAAAGTCGTATGGTTACTCCTTTCACCTATTTCTAGCTTCTTCTAGCTTCATCGACTGCTTGCTGCTGACCCCACCCCAAATCAGTCATCTGATTTGCACAGATAACTGTTGGCTTTGAGGTCTAACTTTTTCTCCACAAACGAAATCTACAGGTAATCATAAGTTGGAAATATTCATAAAGAAACTAGTTGAATAGGCTTAAAAAGCAGATGTTAAATTTGAATCTCACATATGGCCAGTGTTGGGCCTTTGAAGACCAAATGCTAAATGACATCAACAGTGTATTTTTAGTTTTATTCGCAACATGAAGACAAGTTCACCGCCTCCTCATTGTCCATGGTCCTTCCAAGGGATTATAAAAAAAGACATGACTAGTATTAAACTCTTGACTTCGAACACAGCACATGTTTTCCAAGAGGAAAGCAATAAAATTTGAGGATAAATTCAAATAACATATTTCATTTCCAAGGAAGCCTTAGATGATTCAGAGTGCTTTCCTTAGAAATTTTCAAGCTTTCTGGATTTCTACTTTTTTTTTTTTTTATTGTTCATGAGCTCAACAAATATCTATGGAACATTCATTATGAGCCAAGTGCAGTAATAAATTGTTGAAGATAAAAAAGATAGCTAGGAGGAAACTCATTATTCGAAGAAGGAGACATTTCAGGAGGAAATAATGAGAGCTACAAGGGTATCATTACTATAAAAAGGTGTGAGCAAAGTGTGAATGTGACATGGGAGAAGCTGAGGAAGAGTTCACTGAGGATCCTAGTTTTGGGGGGCCGTAGAGATTAGACAGCAAGCAAACAAAAGTCATTCTGGGTTGAAGGGGAGCACTCCTGCAAATAAGTGACAGTGACCAGCCTGTGTCTGACATCATAACAAGGCAGCATATGTGCACAACTGCTTCCAACGGATTTGTGCTGATTTAGCATCTGCCGCTGTCATCAGTTTGAGCAACACTGGGTGACTGTGTTGACTTTTGCATTTGACTCTCTAGTTCCTAAGATTTCACAATATTGGTGGGATATTTTGCTTTGTTTTTTTTATTTTGTGTGATCCTTGTGATTAACTTGGTGGTCTCAAGCTCTAGCCTGTGAAAGAATCAACCTGAATTCATTAAACATGACTGATTCACACCATCTTTCCAAAAGGGCTGATTAAGTGGCTCTTCGATATAATTGGGATAAACTTATAAACCTGTTTGAGAAAAGACATTTACTGATTGTGATACAAGCTAGCACAAAAGCTAAAAATGCAGGGACACTGGGCTAGGGAGACATTGGAGTTAGGACTTTATATTTCCATCTTAGGGTTTTATATTCAGAAGAAGAAAATGAGGGAGAAATGGTTTATGTTCAGAGTAGAAAGAATGAACATGGAATTATTTGGAAGAGTAATTGACAACTGTTGGTCAGAGAAATTCAAGATGAGAAAGACAAGCTGTTGACTGAAGTGGCGAGTGGGGTTTACAGGAAGCAGTAGGTACCTGGACTGTGAGATGACAATAGGACTGTGTAATGGGAAATCTTGCTTGTTTCAGGGATTCCTTCTTCCCTCTCTTCTTCCTTCTTTTTTGTTTTGCCCTTCTGCCGTTTCTTCCCCTGCACCCCCATATTACCACAGAAGTACAGTCCTTTAGTAACAGCTGCAAGTGTAACATTCTGCTATTTAAGTGTATCATGACATTGTTGATATAGGCAAAGGAAGAAAATGTAGCATCATACTGTCAAGGTAGATGGAACTGTTTCATTGGGATTCCTTTTATTTGGGAGAAGAGACAGGTACAGCAGTGTGTCTTGCAGTATGCTAGCTACCATTGTATGGTACAATTTATGCAATGAAATCAGCCAGTCTCCCCAAAAAACAAATAACATGTTATCTCTGATGTAAGACAATCTTCATGCAAAATACAAAATAAAGATATATTGGTAAACAAGCATATGCATATATGCTCATAGATGAGTTGTATGATGGGGATATTCTTAAAGATAGGACGCAGCAACACCTGGTTAAAGCATTGTTTTACATATTCAATAGAGGAGGTGACTATTGACAAGAAGAATGACTGCAGCCCCATGCTATGTTCTTTGGCTGTTAAGTAAGGGATTGGTTTCCGAAGGGTTTTTCTCTGTTCAGGCTTTATCTCTGCCCTATTCCTTCTGGAAACCCCCGTTTGTGTTTATTGTCTCACTATGAGGTAGAATCCCTGTGATCATCAGCAGGAGTACGTGTCTGGTCACTGTACTGGCACCTACGTGTGGGCCAACAGCTTGGAACCCCAAAGGGTGAGCTCTGAAGCTCTTCAGAAGCTGCAGTTGGAACCAGTGAATAAAAGAGCATGGAAAAGCATTTGGAAAAGAAGTACTGAGGTCCAGGCCTGGGCATTGTACTCAGACGTCCCTGTAGGACCTAACTGATCTCATGCGACTAAAGGAGACAGGAAATGCTGAGAGAGGCAGCCCAATATGTTGGGAATTAAGGGACCTCCCTAATCAGATCTTGGGGTACTACAGTTGCATGGGTTCAGAAATCCAATTCTAGTCATAAACTCTTTGTTTCTACACAAGTTACCCAACTTATTTTCAGTTTTGAAATAGATAAAAAATAAAGTTTTTTGTGATTATAAAAATAATGTGTAAACAATTTAAAAATTACACAAATGCATTAGTTTATTCAAACATACCTATGAAGTCCTACTCTGTGCTCTAGTCCTGAGTTTGGACACTGGCGATCCAGCAGTGAGCAAAACTGATAAAATATCTGTCCTCTTAGAAGAGAATTATCACTGGTAAGCGCGAAACCTGGCATCAGGAGGGGTTCTGACTGAGGAACCTGAGCAACTCCTCTGACAGGACACAGACCCTACAAATAAGCGCAGAAAGCAGGGAAGGAAACAGCCCAGAAGAGGTTATGGAAAGTGTCCCACTGGCATACATTTGGCATGGGTTGGGGGCGGACCTGGCTGAATCAGTTCATGTCATCAGCTGGCAAATCCGACCCCCCGAGCAGAATGTGGGTTGGGCCAGGTTCGGTCGTGACAAAAGCAGTACACAGCACAGAATGCCAAGGTGAGGCTGCCTGTGCCAGATGTGACCGCAGCACCCAACCAGTACACGTGGGAATCTGGAAGGGAGGGGCAGAGCCCACAGGGGAATAAGGGGTGGTTCCCTTGCTGGAAAACTACTCCCACTGAAGAGCATGAGCTGGGAGGGGGATGGACCAGAATAGGCAGGGCTGCAGCACCTGTGCACCTCATGTGGACCAGGTCAGGGAAGAGCCAGGATGGGCAGACTATTCCTACTGAGGCAAACAAAATTAGAGTGGGTGAGAGCTGTCGGGCTTACCTGTAGCAGAAGCTGGCACTAGGGGCTGATACTGTCAAAGTCTAACCACAAAGCCACCTGGAGAGTGCCTAATCCGGGAGTGAGAGAGACCTGGGAGGGAAATAGTGGGCTCCTTTCTCTTGGGTTACCACTCCCATTGGAGGGCACAAAATAACTAGAACAGAGGCTGGGGTGGCTAGACAGAGAGGCACTCAGCAACATCCGTGAGGGCTGGATAGCTGAGCTGGTTAGATGGAATTAAGCCCTTTGACATTTACGAGAGCCAGATGGGATATGGGGCAGATTGGACTAGTCTGCTACACATACTGGCTAGCCAGGGTAGGGGGTGGGCCTGGGGGCAGTTATTGGGGAATCGCTCTGACTAGGCTGCAGCTCCCACTGGTCTATGTGAGGGCCGAGTATGTGATGGGCAGAGCCAGGATGGACTGCAACACTCATTGGCTCCGGTGGAGATCGGTGCTGAGAACAGAACCAACCCAGCAATTGCAACCACCTGGTGATGGACTGTTGGCAGCGAAATACTGGACAAAGGGAGACTCTATGATGGACTATATCAATCAGATATATGAAGGAAACAATAGGGAAATAGTGGTCTTGCCCACTTTCCCATAGCCCTTGTACCTTTTTACCCTAATAAACAATGTAAAGATTGCCAAAATATAATAATAAAAAGAAGAGAATTAACAATTTAATAAATATATATGCCATATAAAATATGTCTCATACAATAAGTACATATACATACCATGTAAAGAAATTTCTACAGAATGTCAGATAATGATGATGATGATGCACATAAAGCAAAAGCAAATCCTAGGAGTGTCAAACAGGTTTCCAGGAGGTTTGGAGGAAATGCTTTAGTGGTCAGAAGAGGTCTCACTGCAAAGGTGACTTTTGAGCAATGTCTTAAAAAAAATGAGGGAATACACTGTGTGTCTTAGTACCTATGAGCCATCATATCAAAAATGCCATGATCTCGGTGACTTATAAGTAAGGAACATTCATTTCTCACCATTTGGGGGACTGAGAAATCCAAGGTCATGGTGTTAGCCTATTCAGTGTCTGATAAGGACCTATTTCTTCATAGACAGTGTCTGCTTATTGTGTTTTCATATGGTAGGAAGGATGAGCTTGCTCCCTGGGATCTCTTTTAGAAAGTTATAAGAAAAAAAAAAAGGTTATGAATGCCAGTCATGAGGGCTCTTCTTTCCAGAACTAATCACCTCCTCTAGTCCCCATTTCCTAACAACATCACTTTGGCGGTTAGTACTTTAACAGCAATTCTGCGTGGATACAAATATTCAATCCATAATACCAAAAGAATATCTGAAGAAAGTGAGTCCCAGACAGAAGAAAGTAAGACCAAGGGTCCTGAGAGAATATCATACTTCTCATGTGTGAGAGATGTGGAAGCGATGGGAACAGGAAGACCAGAAAGGAGACAACCAGAAGAATTCAGGTGATAGAGAGTGGTGGGTCAGGGTAGTATTGTGGTATTGGTAAAATGTCATCCACATCTGATTATATTTGGTCAAGTATGGTGAAGGAGTGTGGTGATCAGGAGAGTAATGAGACAAACATAGAAAGACATTGGGGCTAGAGATGCTGATAGGAGAGGACCTTATAGATTTTGGATTTTATCCTGGTCCACATTATACACCATTGCTGGGTGAACTTCTCCACTAATGTCCATGTCTTGCTGAATATGCCGTTAGTGCAAGGACTTGAAAACTTGCTACCCAAGCTGTTCTCAGGGTCCAGAAAGAAGCGTATGCATAGTGCTTGCTATAAAATGATATTTCCTGAGTTCAGGTTTCCTCTCCTGCGGTAGCATACTACAACATGCACATTTATTTAGTCCACTTGCCTTGTCCTCATAGGACTTGGAGGACACAGAGAACTGATGTGAACACGTGGCCTACTGGATTATGAGTAGCAAAATATTTTCTTGTGCACACACATCTGCCTTTGTACTCCACCTATGGCACATTAGTAGGCTAATTGACTAGTAAGTAGATGAAAATCCAGTCTCAGGCTTTTCACAGTCCTTGGAAGCCAAGGCAAAGCTTTGGTCAAGAGCACATGCACCTTATGTTTTAACTGGATTGTGCTGGTTACCCTGGAAAATATAAGGAAATCTTAGAACTAGAGACAAGCAAGGAGGTTACCCCAAAATGAAGGTGAGACAGTTGACATATGGTGGTCTGGATTGTGGTTGTTGGAAAGAGACTTTGAGTACTATTCTAGAAAATAGAGTTAGAGGGCAAGGGTGGAAATAGAGACAAGCAAGGAGATAACCCTAAAAATGCAGGTAAGAGATGGCGGTGGGCTGGATTGCGAGGTGTTCACGGCACTGATAAAAAGAAGTGGTCCTGTTTCTGAAAATTGTTTATAATTTGTGAAGGAAGAGAACAGCACATGACACATACAGAGTTTTTTGTTTTTCTTTTTCACTGGGATGGGATTTGGTGGGAGAAGGATAGAAACGGTGTGGCCTTTTCTTTATATGCTATGTTTGAATTGCATATCAGAAATTTAAACGAATGCTGGGTCATCAGAGCTGACTTAGGTAGCTGACTCTCTCATGCCCACAGGGGAGGCCCTGGCTTTGGCCTCATGTCCACTGGGGTAGGGGTGGGGCGACAAAACCGAACTCTAACAGCACCATCTGTGATAAATAGGAAAAAGCTTGATTACTTCTTACTCTGCACATATTTTATGTGCCTCATAGGTAATTCTCAGCACAGAAAAAATGAGTTATAAAAGTCAGAAAAATTGAGCCGCAGGTACTAAGTCTTGCTTGGTTGATACCAGATATAACTACAGAACAGTGAATCACGGTTTTCTGACCTCAAATGTGTCCACAAAAGTCGGTATTATAAATGCAAGCTTTTTCCCTCCTCTCCTGTTCCCCTGTGTCTATTCCTACTTTTGCAAAACCTAACATCAATACAGACATCAAGATATAGTTATGAACAAAGTATAGCTGACACATTTTGTCTGTCCTTACTTCTTAGCTGGTTTTCCATTCAGGTGTTGATTTTGTGCTTGGAGAATTTGTTTATATCTTCTTACATGAATCATCAATGCATCGTTTTTCTATTTGCAAGATTTCAAGTGAAAATGAAAAAAAAATCCAGGTCACACAGCTGCTTGCTTGTCTGCAGCTGCTGTGTCAGATTCCTTTTTCCCTTTATTTTTATTTTTTTAAATTGCACCTTCAGCAGTTATTTGATCCGCTACAACTGCATGAATTCTTACACAGCCATAAAACTTTCAATGCTTGCATTTATTCTTCCCTATTACTTTTGCTTCCAAGAGGAGAGCCTGAAAAATGCATAATAGCAATTCTGTATGTAACATGCTATTAAGGAGGTAACCATGTGGCATTTAGGAATTTTAACTCAGTCCAGGAGCAGAGATGTTGGGGAAGATATTCCAGATCTCTTATACAAATCTACCTGGGAACAAATGAGCAAAACCATAGTATGGTGAAAGTGAGAGGAAGCCATGAAAAATAAACATATAGGACATAGTTTGCATTCCTGAAATTCCCCTCTTTACTTACAAAGTCTCTAAATATTAATCAAGCCCTTAAATGCTTTTTTTCTTTTGTGACATGGGTTATTCGTTTGTGACATTATTTTGGAAAGTTCTGAAATATGAAAGGAAAAGAATTTTCTCAATATTGTGCAAGTCTTTCATGCTACAGAATGGGTGAACTCCTCTTGAAAGTTGGTGGAGAGTTGGAGAGTGTAACTGAGGTTAACTTGTGCTTTTAAGGCCTAACAAATTTACGAAACCACAGGAAAGCTAATGATTTCCAGAACTATCCTGAATTATTTTGCTTCCTTTCATTTTTGGATTCCAATTGCAAGTGTTGGTTCAGTCTCTGTCTGAGACTGACCAATTTGGGACTGGTAGACATACCTTAGGAGTTTTATGCTCCTAAAATGAGTACACATTATTTCAAAGACCTAAAAGGTTTATATGGTTGGACCTACCAAATTATCAAAATAATCTGGATATATTTTGCTAAGCAACTTGATATTGGTAGTATTCTTTTTCTAAAACCCATTTTTGGTAGAATTGTAAAGTATCATCTTAGCACACAAATGGAGCTGAAACATTTTCTTCTAGTTTTAGAGGACTGGCGTGAAACGTCGTTCTTAGAAGGAAAGGAAAGACGAAACAGGCGAATGGAAGCTCCTGAGATTGCAGACCATTTGTTGACATTCCTAGGCGACAAAATTAACTTGGTGTTAAGAAGACCAGGAGATGCTCATTAAGAGGATCACATGTGAAGGGACAGTCAAGAATCCCTTTTCATAAAGCATCCCTGGCAAAGCCACTTCTCATTTAAATAATTTTTGAAGAATTAAATTGGTCCTACCTAAGTTTGAATTTTTTGTTCTCTGTCAATTGACCTTCCACTTCTTTCTCTGGTTTTTTTTTTTCAGTAGAGTATTCATCATCCAATGAAACAGTAATTGTTCAATGTGCAAACACAGTCTATTTGCATAAGTGAAATGAGAGCAAACTGATTTACACAGATAAGTTTCATAGTCTTATATGGAAGGACAACAAAGGCCTTCAAGTCTGGTGTTGAGCCTTTTTTTTTTTTGCAATTTTTCTTTTTATAAAATCTTAACTTGGTTTGCCATACTAAAATGCTATAGTCTGGATGATTTTATTCTCTGGAAGCTAGAAGTCCAGCATTAAGCTGCTGTCAAATCCAGTTCCTAGGGCCTGGTGTGTGGCATAGCAGGTAAAGTCACTGCCTGCCGCACCGGCATCCCACTTGGGTTCAGAGTGTCCTTGCTGCTCTGCTTCTGATCCAACTCCCTGCAGATGGCCTGGGAAAAGCAGTGAAGGATTGCCCAAGTGCTTGGGCCTTACAGCCATGCAGGAAGTCGGAATGATGTTCCTCTCCTTTACCTGGCCCAGCCCTGGGTGTTGCAACCATCTGGGGAGTGAATCAGTAGATGGAAGGTTGATCTCTCTGTCTCCCTCTTAATTGATTCCTAGTGAGTGCTGTCTTTTGGGTTCATCTAGAGAAGTAAATGATCACCGTTTTCTGTCTTCATATGTCTTGCCTCCAGGCTTGTGGAAATGAGAGAAATCAGGTGTTTATTCCCCCGCTTAAGAAGACACTAGTCTTGTTGGGTTAGGAACTCATCCTTATGACCACACTTAGCTTGAATACTTTACTACCTGTCCTCAAAAATGGTCACATTGGATTTAAGTTTTCAATATCCAAATTTGGACAAGAAAATAATTCAGTTAATATAATTAGTTTTTTTTTTTTTTTTTTTTGGAAAGTCAGATATACAGAGAGGAGGAAAGACAGAGAGAAAAGTCTTCCATCTTATGGTTCACTCTCCAAGTAGCTGCAACAGCTGGAACTGAGCAGATCCAAAGCCAGGAGCCTCTTCTGGGTCTTACATGCGGGTGCAGGTTCCCAAGGCTTTGGGCCATCATCAACTGCTTTCCCAGGCCACAAGCAGGCAGCAGGATGGGAAGCAGGGCCATCGGGGTTAGGACTGGTGCCCACATGGTATCCCGGAGTAGAAGATAAGGACTTTAGCTGCTGGGCTAATGAGCTGGGCCCAGTTAATATAAATTTTTAACAAAAGATTCTTTTAATTAAATAAAATTAATTTTTAGAAATGAAAATATTAGAGTCATGCTTGGCAAAGACATACCTCAACTAGTTTAATATCTGCAATAATTTTTATTTCTTGCCATATAGCTTTTCTGAACCCCAATGCTTTCCTCTACCTGTTGATTCAAATACTGTAGCATCAACTGTAAGTAATGACTGTAAGGAGAGACAATGATTAGAGTGGAGTAGAAGCTAATCTGAAGAAAATTACTTTGAAGCAATTTGGAAGTGGAATTAAAATGATCAAAACCAAGATACAAATATGGTCATTCACTCCTTCTCTACACTTCCACAACCACCTTAGCGTTGAAACACAAGTTGTGAACAGCAAAGTAAGCTTCAAATTGAGCCTCAGCAGCTTCTGTCTTTATGAACTATTGGAAATTGTTTAATTTTTTATTTGAATGGCAAAGAGACACACAAAGAGATATGGATGATACACACACAGGGAAACAAATGAGAGACTGAGAAGAAGCAAGTACACCTCCATATAAATATCAAAAGTTCTCAACTTGCAGAGCTAGTGCAGACTGAGCCCAGGATCCCAGGATTCAACCTGGATCTCCCAGCTGGGTGGCAGGAACCCTGTATCTGAACTGTTACCTGCTGCTTCCAAGGGTGCACATAGCAGGAAACTAGATTTGGAAGTGGTATCGTATCTGTGATTGAACCTAAACACTATGACTTGTGATGTGGACATGAAGCCTGCTCTGTCTTCTACTTTTTTGTCCTGTTTTGTTTTGTTTGTTTTCCTGCCAGTAGTAATTTCTATGATCTGTTTATATAGCATCCAAAGATGAATTAAACTAGATGGTAAGAAAGAAAAATATCTTAAAGACAGAAAAGAATACTCTAAAATGCTTTATCTAGGTTCACTGAATAGTAGCAATATAAATATCAAGAAAAGCTTTGGCTAGGTATGGA
The DNA here is from genome assembly GCF_030435755.1 of Ochotona princeps. Taxonomy (NCBI): domain Eukaryota; kingdom Metazoa; phylum Chordata; class Mammalia; order Lagomorpha; family Ochotonidae; genus Ochotona; species Ochotona princeps. The sequence continues at coordinate 11,528,360 of NC_080834.1, forward strand.
AGAGCTGAATAAAAAAAAATTCCTTACTAAACAGAAACAGTAACATATGAAGCTGGTATTTGGGCGCTTGTCCTTTGCTTAGTAAGCACTGAATAAATTATGCAACAAAGGAAAAGGGCTCTAAACTGAGTGGTAATCAGGTATGGGTTAAGAGGGAATTACCTACCCATCTTGGGAGTTCTGCTGTTGACATCAATTTTGGAAAAGCCATTCTTAATTCTTCTAGGAGTTTGGCTCATAAGTTCTGGAAAGCTGTAAGCAATTTCCTTGATTTGAATGTCAAATTCCTATTGAAATTTCCTTAGACTTTCTGCCTGGCAGATCATTTTGTTCCAAAGCTATTTATAGACAAATGAAAATTGTAGCTGACGGTAAGGGTGTTTTTGATTCCCTTTTTCCTCACATAATGGAATCAAAGAAAGCAGAAGCCAGCAGAATGGAGGATCAACGACTCCCTCTGTTGGCTTTGGGCTCTTGAGAGACTGAGAAAGGAATGCCCCAGAGTGACAAGGCAGGCTTTGAAAATTTTCTGGGCTTGGTTAAGAAATCATCAAATAATGGGGTTCCCAGAAGTCTTTTGGAGAGTGGTTAAACCTTGCAGAGTAGGGGTGGTCAGAGTAAAAATATTGTTTGCTCAGTCAAGTTGATGTCATGAGCTATGTGGTGAGAGTTGCCTCAAATGTGTATCCCAGCTGCAAAGCACAAGGCAGTAGTCCTCTTTTCCGTTCTTATCCATGGAGTCTCCAAAAAAAGCAATCTTCTCTTAATTCTGGATGTAATTAAATAAAACAAAGCAAAAACAAAGCAAACTCAGTTATTGGCACAATTTCTACTACCATTTTCAAGCTCACATTTTGGGATTGAATGTATCAATTATATAAGTAATTCATGTTTGTGTGTGTATATGCATATTATACTATGTGAAGTATTCTTTTTCTGAGATTTACTTATTTTTATTGGAAAGTCAGATCTACAGAGAGAAGGAGAGACAGAGAGGAAGATTTTCTGTCTGTTGGCTCACTCCCCAAGTAGCTGTGACAATCAGAGCTGAGCTGATCTGAAGCCAGGAGCTAGGGACCTCTTCTGGATCTCCTACATGGGTGCAGGGTCCCAAGGCTTTGTCAGCAGAGGTTGCCCACTGTTTTCCCAGGTCGCAAGTAGAAAGCTGAATGGGAAGTGGAGCAGCTAGGACAGGTACCAAGTCCGTATGGGATCCAGCGCATGCAAGGCGAGGACCCTAGCCACTATGCCATAGGACTGGGCCCCTACAAAATATTCTTTTTAATGCAAGCAATATTGTGCTTTGTAATTTCTATATGCAACAATTTGTTCTAAGAAGGCATTTATAGTACTCATTTGTTAGACAATGAATTAAAACAATCATTGCATATGTAAGAAGAAGGTACCCATGAGACAAGACTTCTCAAATCTTCTTGGTGGCTTGAGAGACAGTGTCTGGAGAATAACATACATATACCCCGCTTTATTAAGCCACAAACTAACCAAGAAAGCCATTTGGCAAATATTTGGCTACTACTAACTACATGCCAGGAGTCATTTTCCCTACACCACAAATGCAGTGCTGTCCTTTGTGTAAGAGCATTTTGAAAGAATGTTATTAGAGGAACGCCCACAGCTCAAGATGAAGTCTTGAACTCTTCCAGGCAAAGCTATGCATGCCCAGACCCCTAATATGTCTTCTTACTCACTAAGTTGTGATGGGTTAACAATGAATTACTTTTGGTCAACACTTGCCTACTGACTTAAGCTTTGTTGAAGGTGGATGATCCATAAGTTAGTATTGTACTGTTTATATCTTGAAGCAGGAAACAGATTTCCATTCCAGGGTGGCAACAGAAACTTAGAAAAATAAATGAGCAACAGAGTCCATAACCAAGATTTTTGTATTTGAAACATTTGTGCTTTAATTCATGTTTGGATAAAATTAGTCATTTCTTTATCCAATATGTCCTTTTTCACTTTAAAAATGCTTCTTTCTGTTTACTTCACTTATTTGGGGTTAATTTAAGATTTTTCTGGAGACCTTTCTAATAGTCTGAGGAGTGAAAGTTTGTTGATCATGGAGTTATTCCTTATTTCTTCAAAATGCAACGAGCCAACTCAAGACTTTACCTATATTTATAGTTAGAATGTTGGAAAGCTAACAATAACAACAACAAAAGAACGAACACACACATATGTACTCCTACAAATAAAGGATGTAATGGAGACTAGGCTACCAGGAATCAAGGATAAACAGAAGACATCTCTACTAAGGAATGAAGGTAGACTCCCAGTGAAACTTCTAAGTATACCAAGACAACAAAGTATTACAATCCCTACAGTAGACCATGCCAGCAATTTCATGACCCATGTGAAGAGCAAAAGTTGGAACCATGTCTCTTCCATCTCTAATTTTAAGTGAGCATTGCCTGGAGAAGCTAAACGCTAATATGGTTGCTTTGCTCATCTTCTTAGGAATGGCTCTTTCTTGTTTCAGTTTTTTTACTTTGCTGTCAAATCTAATTATTTTTGCTGTGAATTTTACCTTTTTTATACTTTCTAGTCATTTATATCTTTTTCTAGAAATTCTTGTGATTCATTAATTGATTATGCATAAGATACTTTGTGATTGCTTGTAAACTTCCGAAATTGTTAAATGTCCCTTTCAACACTTTTTTTTTCCTTTTTGCTACATCTCTTGGGTAATGATGTTTTAGTTTTTATTATAATTTCTTCAGCATCACATGGTTCAGGCAATAGCACCATTTTCTACAAGAGGGTTTTTTATATTATTGTTTATCTAGCAATGCATTGGTATGTTTGTGGCATGTTTGCTAACCTCATGTTGATGAAAATTCACAATACTTCTCTCTGCTATGGACTGTATTCACTGGCTCTGTATTTAAGGGGTTGTATAATAGAAGTGTAGCAGAAACTGACATGTTCAGATGTGGAGACAGAGTGCAGTATGTGCCTCTTTGCATCCAGACCAAAGATGAACTCCCAGTGAAACAATTGAAATATCCTGACAGTAGGATGCTGGAATCTCTGACACTATCCATGCCTATGATGTTGGGAAACACTTCAATAGCTGCATGATAGACTTATGACTGTTAATGAAGGACCACCCATTGTAAAACTGGAGGCAAAATCAATGGGGAGGAAAATTAGTGAGGGGGATGGAAAATCCCAGAGCCTGAGGAATTGTGTCATAAAGCAAAAATAAAAATAAAAGAATGTTGGAAAACATAACTAGGCAATAATGATATGTTTTTTAAAACTTCTTTACTACTTTTTGTATTTAAATTTATCCTTCAATAATGATATATTTTTAAAACTTCTTTACTATTTTTTGTATTTAAATTTATCCTTTTTGTACTCTATTTCTGAAAAATCTTTTGTTGTATACATTGTATGTTACTATATTTCAACTTCTATGCCAAGTTCTTGGATTCTGTATATTATATGAAATACAGTTTCTACACTGAAGCCTACCAAGAAAAAAGAAATACAGAGAATTATAATGCTTGCTGCAGAGTAGAATAACATTACCATCGTAAGTATATTGGCATTAGTGAGAGGAAAGATTTTATATATCTGGTCAGAAGGCACGAGTGAGGCCATGGTAGAGAAACTGAGTTGTACTGGGTATGGAAGGACAAATGGGTCAGCTTTAGCAGGGTAGTGGAAGCAAGCTCTGTGTTGGGAGTATGGCTTTTTTCATACTTGTGAAAAAGACAAAGAGACAGGAAAAAAATCTATTTGTTCAGAGGACTGTTGCTTTTTTTTGGTCTTTCATAAAAAAATAAACTAAAACAAAAAAATATTTTAATTCTGCTTTTGCCAGAGCAGATTAGCAAAACCAAGGTGTAGAAAGATAATGATTAAGACTTCTGTCCTCTAGGGTCCTCCTATCTGTGGAGCAGGGACTGAAGTGAGTTTTCAAAAGATTGCATTGAAATCAATCCAGAGGAGTGTTAAGCAGTTAGGGAGAAGTGGAAGAGACTGAGCCCACCAAGGGAGCATTTCAGAACTCAAAGGACAGATTAGAGTGGAGATGACAGCTGAAGTAAGCGATATGTTATTTGCTCTTCAACTTGAGATAAAAGCAGTAACACTTAGGGAAGGAAAGGATAAGGTACTGAAAACCAAGATAAATACAATAGCTTTCACAAATTTAGAGATATGTGCATTAATTGGGATCTGTTGTTGTATCTGCTGTACATCCAGGAAGACGTTAGATAAGAGATTGTCAGTGGAGGGAACTGGACTGGGACTGAAATGCAGAGGCTGAAATTCTATGAACATAGTCACTATGTGAAATAATAGCCACGTGGTTAAACCATGTCAATAAGTGATGGTCATGAAGAAAATGGAATAAGAACAGAGAACTTAATGTAAGGTTCAGTGAAAGTTTAAAATCTAAACTAAACTCTATCCTAATTCACGAATATTGTTAAGATTAAAAATAGGTTGTTGGGCCTATTGCAGTAGCCTAGCGGTGAAAGTCCTCACCTTGGTTGCGCTGCAAGGATCCCATATGGGCACTGGTGCTAACCCCAGCTGCTCCACTTTCCATCCAGCCCCCTGCTCGTGACCTGCAAAAGCAGTGGAGGATGACCCTAAGCCTTGGGATGACCCTGTACCTGCATGGGAGACCCAGAGAGTCTCCTAGCTTCTGGCTTCAAATCAGCTCAGCTCTGGCTGTCGTAACCACTTGAGGAGTGAACCAGCAGATGAAAGATCTTCCTCTCTGTCTCTCCTTCTCTCTGTATATCGGACTTTTCAATAAAAATAAATAAATCTTTAAAAAATAAAAATAGGCTGTTTAAGAGTATAGGCTCTGTTTTTCTTTTTATAAAAATACATTCTCAAACTCATCTTGTGGCTGAGTACATTTCCAGCATTGCTCAACAAATTCAGCAACTGCTTTGCAGATGGAAAGTGTGACAAATATTTTGGGACCTATAAAATAATTTTAATATTTTTTCTGAAGAGGATTACATTGCATTTGCATCTCTTTGATGAATCTCATATGATCAGGAAAATAAGTATTTTATTTCAATTACCAATTTTTGTCAATGTTATTATGTAACAGTTTCAAAGATCACTTACAGTAATTTGGGTGAAATTTCTCTTACATAAGCAAATAATTTTCAAGAATCTAGTGGCATTGGTTTTTAACATATGGTAAGTGTTAACTTTTATTCCTTCTCTATTTTTTTTTCTTCCATCAAGTTGTTTAGTAAAAATGGTACTGTTTCAACAACTTAAAAAAATAAATGGAAATAAATGCTTGAATCTCATTTTGAGACTTAACTTAATTTTGTATGTAATTTTGGAATTGAAAGGCATAAAGGCTAGCAGGGTCTGAAACTATCCTTTTCTAGAGGAGGCATCTGTCACATGCCACAGATCTTGCATAAGGGTCAAGTTCAGAGATACAGACCTTTAGAAGTTGTATAACAAATGGTACTGAGGAAAAAAAAATCCAAGAATAAGCTATGTTTTATATAACCAGCTAGTAATATATCTTGATGTCATTCAATATGTGTGGAAAATCAGAGGCTCTCAGGGTTTTGACCCAATCACTCTTTCATTCATTTGTTTGTTAATAACTCACTTGACTTACCTAATGTTAAGGGAAAAGTCCGCTTCAAGTGTCATGCACTTGAATCCTAAGATGAATGCCAGAATATATCTAACACTCATGTGCTTATCTCTTACAATGAACAAAATCACAATATTTTATTATAATTGTTTCAAGTTGCTTTACTCACATCAACGGAAGATCCAGATAGACTGCCCCTATCATATTTTCCTTTTGCTATACTTAGATGTTACCAATGGCTTGGCGTGAATCCAGAGATCATCCACACTACATTTTTATGCTTATATACATGTGCCAATAGAGGAAGTACAAGCTCTGTGTTTTGCAACTGTAAGCTGCAGAAAGATAGTGAAACATGTGCTTTTATTCACAATAGCACATACTTTTGATGCATAGCAAATTAGTTCATAAGTTTCCCAGTTATATGTATTCTATTGTAGGCTATTATACAATTGATACTTTCACTTATTAAATGTTAGAAATTTACTTTGATTCCAATTTTTCTTTACTGTGAATATGGTCACACAGACAGCACATAGGTATGAGAAGAGAAAGAGAAAAATGCTTCCCTATATTCTGAAACTTATAGTGAAAAGCAGATTTTCTGGGTCTCAGACTAAATTCAAGGTGAAGAATGCTAGGATATAAAAAGCATCTCAGCAGTGGCTGAAAGTTCCTGGTTCCCAGGTACCTCCCTATCTTTGTTAACAAAACTTAAAATGTTAGCATATTTGTTAAATATGAGATAATATGTGCTTAACTTACATATGCACATGATTATTAATGACTTTGAGGATATTTTCATGTATTTATTAGCTTTGTCAGCAAGTAGCTTCTGTGAAGTGCAAAGTCTTTTCTTCTGAGATTGTCTTGTAATAAAATTTTAGAAATTCTGTAGTTCTATAGTTCTCTTGTTGGCTAATTAATTTGTATTAAAAACTATTCTATGTGTGATATGTCATTAGGGTTTGAGCGGAATGTAGGAGAAAATTATGATTAAATGAATTATTCCAAGGCATTTTGTTCTGGATGAATAGTTCATTGTCAGTGGTGAAGACAGAGCCCATGACATCCATCCTTCCTCATTCCCTAGGCTCACAACTTCCCTCCAACTGCCTTGAGTCCATGAGGACCATGGTCATGCCTCCTTCTTGTCCACACCCCATAAAGTACAGTAAATCTATTGTTCCGTATGACCTGCTTTCCCAACGTCTAGAGGTCCTTAGATTTTTCTCAGTGGAGTTCATGGTTCACCATCATCAATATTCCCCAAAGCTTCAGATGTTCTGAAAGCTCCCTTGAGCCTTCCTGGCCTGAAATAAATCTGACATGGCTCAAGTGCACCAGCTCCAGGGCCTCTGAAGGATGTGCTGTGCTACTTAGTGCCCTGGGGAATGCTTTCTCTTGTTTTCCCAGGCATTTTCTGTTCATCTTTTGGTTTCTGCATTGTAACATTTTCCACTGATATTTCTTGAACTTGCTTCTTGATGCTTTATTATATAAAAATATATTGCATGTTTTATATTTGAATTAATTCTAATTTCCAAATTTTGCTGTTTGATGTATAAGGTCCATTGATGTGTACACATCTTGTATCCTGTTATTTTATGGGACAGTTTGTCAGTTTTTCCAAATGAAGTCTCATGAAGGTGGAAGGTCTGGTTCCTATGTGCTCATTTCTAAATAGAGGAACGGCTAAATTCATTCCCTGTGAAGTAGGTCTATTCACTTTTATAGGTAGGATTGATAGTCTCAGTTGTTGTAACTTTTAAATTTATTTATTTAAAAATTTTGATTTATTTTTATTGGAAAGTCACATTTACAGAGAGAAGTAGAGACAGAGAGGAAGATCTTCCATCCACTGGTTTACTCTCCCAAGTGGATGCAAATGGCCAGAGCTGAGCCAATCTGAAGTCAGGGGTCAGGAGCTTTTTCTGGTTGCTCCTACATGGGTTCAGGGACAGCTTTGGGCTGTCCTTGGGCTGCTTTCCCAGGCCACAAGCATGGAGGTGGATGGGAAGTTGGGCAGCCAGGATTAGAACCGGCATCCATATGGGACGCCAACGCACACGTAAGGCAAGGATTCTAGCAACTAGGCTGCAGTGCTGAGCCCAGGTGTTGTGACTTACTCCCTATGCATTTTTTAAAAATGAAATGTGCATTCTTCATACTATTTATTTACCAGTGTAGTATTTGTCTCCACGGAGTTTTGTCTTTTGTTCTGTTGCTAACATTTGTATTTATGTATTTGTTTTATACATGTATTTTCAATTATTTGAGAGAGAGGAAGGGGAGAGTTCTATTCACTAGTTTACTCCCCAGGTGCTTTGAGTGACTGAGGTTGGTTCTGATTGAAAGTAGGAGCAAGGAGCTCCATCCGGTTCTCCAACATGATAGAAGGCACTCAACTATTTGAGTCATCACGGATTCTCCCCAAATCTGTATTACCAGCAATCTGAAACAGGTAGTTCCAGTTGACTCAAACACATGTAATCCATCATGGGATGTGGTGTCTCAATCAAATTGCCCAATGTTTACTGCTACATTTTTCTTGGCTTCTTATTAATCCTGTGTTATTTGGTTTACATAATTCCCCCCAGCATCTTTAAATGGTTTCCTGCAGCTTATACAGAAACAAACTTTTTCTATTTTGCTCTGTACTCATTAGTTCTACATATTGTTTTTCTGCTTAATTTCTACTTTGTCACAATATATAACATTTATATCTTGGTCTTACTCCTTTTATCTCACATTTTCTTCTAGCATATACAATTTCTGTAATCTTCGATGTTCTGCATAAATTCATTTGGATTAAGTTCATCCTCCAGTGAATATCTCAAAAAAGGTTTCTAAGTGAATAGTTTCCTTGTTCATATATTTCGGGTGATTTTTTCAGAATGCTGGATGTGTAAATAATAATTTGAGTAGTTACAAAAATCTTTGATTCATGTTTCCTCTCATCCAGTATTTTTTCTAACAGTGATTCATAGTGGTCCTCTCTGATGCTTGTTTTGTAAAAGTATGATATCAATCCAGTACTTTTGAGTGTATCAGTTATTCAAAAATGTTGCTTGCAGATCTTGGAGATGTACCTTCTCCATTGTTATATAATGACTTTATTAAGATAATGTCTCTGAATTAATCATGTTGGGTTACTTTTTTTCAGGTCCCAGGGGAAAGAAACCTTTTAAGGTATAAATTCAGATGATTCTAGTTTTTTTCAACTTCTTCAACCAAATTTTACATATTGTTTCTGTTCTATAATTTTGTTTTTTTTTTTTCCCCAGGGTCTCTGTTAGAGTAGATATCGTTACCACTTTGCTGTCTTTTATTTCCAGCATGTTTTTTCTTGGATTTATTTCACTGCTTTTCTAATATAATTTTCATTATTTGCCATTTTTCTTGCTTTCCTTAATGTGTCTTATTAGATTTTTATTTGAAAATATTCTACCTTAAGCACTTTGTCAAATAATTTCATTTCTGAGATAATTTTGCCATTTTCTGTTTATTTATTGAGTTGTTAGCTTTTTTACTTCTCCTTCTTTCTCCCTCCACTCCCACTACATTTGTGCTTTTTGTTTCCATTTCTAAACTTAAGGTAGCTTTTCCATTTCTCATTTTTTTTTATTATTGGTCAAAAGGCTGGCCTCTGTATGTTGGTTTTAGGGCTAGACATTCGGGGGGAATTATCCTCAGTAGATATGTTTAAAATTTGTTTTCTGGCATTTTGCAATAGCTATGCAAGAATTTATTTTGTTACATTTTTGATATTAGGATATTTATAGCATTCTTTATTTAATCTGAAACGTCTCAGTTTTTTTTTTGGTGGGTCTGCTTTTGTTTCTGTGTGGACTCAAAAAAACAAAGAATAAAATGAAGAAAGGAGAACAAGCCTTAGAATTCCAGCAACAGAAAAGAAAAAATACCAAAACATTCATTGTACAACTCCCCAACAACAGTGAATCAGAGTAAATTAATAGTTATGCTGAAAAATACCCAAGGTCTTGTTTTATGATTTGCTGGATTTTATCAGTTACTCACCTAATTGCTTTGGGAAAATACTTGTTTCCAGGTGACACAAGCTTTTCTTGCTGTATCTGCTTTTATTTTTTTTTTAACATTATCTTCAACGTTTACATAGGCAGATTTATTAGTTGATTTTTCTTATTAGAGTGCACTGTTAGACCTTTCAAAAAACACCATTATTTAACACAGATTTTAAAAGCATCATTTTTATTGGTTTAGAAATATTATTTTTATTTTTGAAAGGTAGATATGGGATTATCAGTGGAGTCCAGGACTGGAACCCAGTACACTGACACAGGATGAAGGGTCATATTAAAATATTTACCCTGCAATTGCCTTTTGATAGATAATTTCCCATTTCTGCTTTTCTTTGTTTCTTTTAAAGTCTTGGTCGACACCCAAAGATTCATTGGACACGTGTCAGCATTGAAATACTAAACAAATAAACAAGCAAAAAAGAAAAACCCAAACCCAAAACAAACAGCAACAAAAGGAGGGTAGGAAGAGATAGGCACATGAAACAAACGAGTACACAGGGTATGGAGTCCTGAGTGTAAGCTGTTTCACTTCCCCCGGCAGTGTAAGCTTACTGCTTCTGGACCACTGAAAACAGGTCCTGAGTAGAGTTTACAAGCATGGGGGCAAGGGAGAGAAATGTTTTCAAGAATCGGAAAGTTCTAGGCGGTCTCAGATAAGCAGACTGTATGGCTGCATTATTTAGCAAGAAAGGTTGGAAAGCAAGGCAAAAATCCAGTCCAGAGAGTAGGTCAATAAGGTAGAATTAGTTTGATTAACGGGGAGGAACACGTGTTTCCAGACTTCATGCTGGAATTTCAGTGCCTTTTTAACATCAGAACTGACACAAAGCTCAGCGCTGTTGCAGCTATTCTTACCCTCGAGCCTGATACCTTGCATCAGCATCTTACCCATTACCAAGATCATGCCTTGTAAATAAAATCTTCTCCAACATCAATACCTCCATTACAAAATGTAATATTTCAAAGGAGTTACAATTCCTTTAGTGAAAAGTGACAGGAAATTCAACTCAAAAGACCTTAGGCCTAATGATTGCAAGTATAGCTTGACACAAGGCTTGGTTTTATTTAGCTCTGATTTCTCTCTCTCTTTCCAACCTTGCTGAATACACTCATCTTCCTTCCTTCCTCCCTCCCTTCCTTCCTTCCTTCCTTCCTCCCTCCCTCCCTCCCTCCCTCCCTCCCTCCCTCCCTTCCTTCCTTCCTTCCTTCCTTCCTTCCTTCCTTCCTTCCTTCCTTCCTTCCATTGATGTAGACAGTAATTATAAGGGAAAGAAGGGGGGAGGGAGACGGAATTTACACCTGCCTTTTCAATCTTAAAATCCCTGTGATGGCTCAAAGCTCGTGTCAGTACATCTGTCTCGCATGGTGGAGAGGGCTCATCACCTGGGCCGTCACCTATGACCCTCTGAGGTGCATTAAGAAGAGATGAGCAGGAAGAGAAACAGTCAGGGCCCAAATTGGTGCACAGATATGAGATGTTGGCATTTGAAGTGGCAGCTTAACTCCCCACACCACAATGTTGGCACAGAGAAAAGAGAATTCTTTCTAGTAATTTATGAACAAGTTTTGGAAGTCAATTTGATTGAATTAACTTAAATCATGTAACCCTTTTTAATGCATGCTTTCTGGACTGGGCGATAGCAGCCCCAACTGGAATCTTAGGATTTTTAGCTGGTTTCCAAGTGGAGCATAGAAATTCTAATGACATGAATTTTGAGATATCATTTTCAGAATAAAGGTAGAAAAATGATGATGCAGAGGAAATAAAACTCAAATGAAAGTAAAATGTACTGAATAGTTTTCTGTGGGTGTATTTGGACTTCTGATCAGTGCAATCATATTCTTCTGTTACATTGCTTTCATTTTCCTTATTTATACCATAATTAGTATATGTTAAAATATGCCCTAAATCTCCAAATTTTCTAGAGTTTAACATGTATATATTAAAATATTAAGTGGTTTCTTAAATATGTTTGTGGAATGTTCAATTACTATATTGCGAACTGTAGCTTAAGGGAAGAAGTGAATATTGATCACCTCACTCTGAAATCTGAACCGCTGAGAATGATCTACTCCTATGCTTTTGTTGATATGATCTCATCTAACTTTTTGTGTGTTAAAGAGTTACCTGAGAATCTTCTTAACTGTACAATCTGATGCTATAGAGTGGGATATACTTGTTAGCTGGATTTTTTTTTTCTTTTTTCATGGCTATGCCCACACTGCTAGTTTGAGGACCATATTTTGAATAGCAAAGTCTAGGTGTTATATGCTTCAGGCTTCTAATGAGCAACTGAAATGTCATTTATTTAATTTCAACATAATCAATGTAATTTTTTTTTTTTGCCTCCATAGTGTGTTCTGTAAAGGAAGCTGATTTTAATGGGTGCCATCTGAGCTGAAAGTTGAGGAATCCACTATGTTTCCTGTCTCAGTGTGTGCTTTCCGTTTGTGTAGACAGGATAACTGGGCCATGGGGGTGGCCATGGTGTTCAGTTACGCTTTGTACTTCCTGACCAACATCTCTCAGGGCATTTCCCATTGATGCAGCAGGTTCCAGGAGCTCCCATTGGAGTTCTGCCCCTCCCTTCCTTCTCGTGTTACACTGCAATCTCCACATTTCCTTTCCTTGTGAATTGGTACTCTGTGGTATCCAATACCTTTTCAGCTACCAGTTTAGTTGACTTGGAGAATATTAGAAACACTTTTAATGTTACAGTTGCTCAGAAAATGTCAATACTCAAAAGTATCTGCACTTACTGCAAGTGAAAAGTGCAGTGGTTTTGGAGCCGGTTATCCTGGATGAAAATCTGAGACCGTCTCTGCATATTATCAGGTAAATTTAATTTTACATGTAGTGAAATGTAACAACTAACTTCAGAATATTCCTACACCAGGGAGAAGACAGTCTTCATCAACTTTGTGTGCATAATGGATCATACTACTCTTACAGCAATGGTAAATTAGAATTTTTATAGATGCCCTAATTTATTTGTTATAAATCACTATAGCAGCATGTAAAGTTTCTGCAGTCAAATGTGAACATTTAACTAACAATTTCCATTTTTAAGACTTGTGAGGCAATAATTTCCTTTTCAAATATTGATGAAGAAAAAAGGCAGTGCCTCAAATTCTGGAAAACTAAGCCTAAAATGCAGTCGCTGTGCATTTGTCTTTCATGAGACGCATGTGTCTATGCAGCCAACAGTAATTCTGCTTTTCTTTTAACCTTAATGTTTGTCTTTTCTTTTCTATTGAGATGCTAATGTTCAATAATAAAATTATGCTTTCTCAGCCATAAATCAAATTATTTGCACCAGGAGATAGCGAATAACGAGTTAGTTTGAGATAATAAAATAATTCTAATAGAAAAGTACAAACTCATAAAATACACTTAAATTTTTCTAAATCACCAAATCTGCTTGAGAAATGTATTCAATTATCTGCTAAGTGTGAATGAGTCAGTAACATTTGGATTTGATTTCTCCTAAACTGAATGCAATTGCCTCAAAATGGAGTACTGCCTAAAAATGCATTTTGAATATTAATGGTCATTTTTGGAGCTGCGCCTAAAATTATGTAATTCATTTAATGATCATACTTAAAGAATAAATTTGCTGTTGGTGACTTCAAAGTTATAAACTTAAAGTCACTTGAGGCATAAGTTTGAAGAGATTAACTTGAATGAAATGTTTGCATATTTACTCAAGAGCAACACACATAAATGTTAATTATACAAGGTTTATGGAAAAACTACTGTACCTTTTTTCTGAGTCAGGATATCTTGCATGATCCATTTGTTTTCTTAAAATCAGATTTTAAAAAATCTTTAATGTTAGTGCATATTAATTACATAGAGTTTTAATAACTCAGGCAAGTTATTAGTTTTTTTTAAGAATTTTTCTGTTTTTCCATATACATTCATGTATTGAGATTCTGTAAAGTTATTGTTATTCACATTGTTTTGATTTAAGATTTATCCTATGGGTCTTTTCTGTTTTATGAATAACTCATTAAGATAATTGATTTGTATGTGACTCTATAGCAATAATCTGTGCCCAACACTTTTTTTCTGTATATAAAAGCCAAGTCTACTTTCCCACATCCAGAACTGCATGTGTATTTTTATTGACAAAAGAAATATTTTTGAAATTTTTTTTTAAAAAATTATTATTAATACTTTATGATACAGTTCAATAGGCCATGGGATTTCCCTTAGCCCCATCTCAAGTCCCCTCCCCATGCTCCACTGAATTCTTCTATATCATTATAGTATAGTTCTTCATAGACAGTCATGTGTCCATCATTGCGGGCAAGGGCAATTGTAGAGTCCAGCATCCTATTTTCAAGATATATCCAACAGTTTCATTGGGAGTCCATCTGTGACCTGTGAGTAGAGATGCATACTACATTGTATCCTCACATCTGGATATGATAGTCTCCATTACACAGTTACCATGCATCCCATTAAATGAAAAGCCACAAAACAAAATCAACAACAGAAAGAAAAATAGAACTTTATAATGCCATGAAGTTAAATGACATGCTACTGGATATGATAGTCTCCATCATAACAGTTACTGCACATCTCTTTAAATGAAAAGCCATGAAGCAAAATCAACAACAGGAAAAGAAGAAATTAAAAACACCCCAAAGTTAAATCACATGCCACTGAAAGACTAATGTGCTGCTGAAGAAACGAAAAAGAAAATTAAGAACCTTCTTGAAGAAAATGATTCCTCTATATGATCTATGAGTCATTGAATGATTTAATCAGAAGAAAGTGTTTTGAAGAGATGAAACTAACAAAAAAAATCTGTGAGATATAGTTTCCACTGATCCTTGTTGGTAAGATATGTCTCCTTTAGGCAACAAATAGATGGGTTTTGTTTTTTTAAACAAGTCTACTAATTCATGTTTGATTGATGAATTTAAGCAATTTGCATTCAGGGTTAATATGTATGGCTGGTATTTTGGTCCTGTCATTTTAGGAATGGTTTGTTCATTGGTTATTCTTCTGTTGTCATTTTACTGGGATGTTCTTCCCATTTGCCTTCGGTTTTGGTGGGTGCTATTCCTCTTCCCTGTCAAGAGAATATCTTTAAGTGTTATTTGTAGGGCAGGTTTGGAAGAGGCAAATTCTTTTAACTTTTCTTTACTGTAGAACAAAGTTATTTCATTTTCAAAGACAAAGGAAAGCTTTGCTGGATACGTTATCCTGGGCCAACAATTTTTTTTTCTGTTTGAATCTGGAACATGTCTTGCACTCTTTTCTTGCCTGTAGAGTTTCCCCTGAGAGGTCTCCTGTGAATTTAATTGGCATTCCATTATATGTCAGTTGATTTTTTTCATGTGCACATTTAAGGATCTTTTCCTTATGTTCAATTGAAGAGAGCTTGATGATCATGTGTCTTGGTGAAGATTGCTTTTGGTCAAGCCTGTTGGGAGTTCTGTGCCCCTCCTGGATCTTATTTCCCAATTTTTTCTCCAGACTAGGGAAATTTTCCTTTATTATTTCATTAAATAGATTTTTAAACGCAGCTTCTTTTTTGCACCTTCTGGGACTCCCATAACTCTTATATTTGGCCATTTGATAGCGTCTTTCAATTCTTCAGTACATTTTTTTTTTTTTGGCCTGATCCAGCTGTGCTTCCAGCTTTTTGATTATTTCTGCATTGTGGGAAGAACTATCTTCCAGTTCTTAGATTCTTCTGCCTCACTCATTCTATTATTGAGGCTTTCCACTGAATTTTTTAATTTGCTCCGTTGTGTCCTTCATTTCTAATTATGCAGCTTGATTTTGTTTCAGTGTTGGTATTTCCTGTGTGACTTATTTCTTAAACTTCTGGAACTCCTGTGTGTACTTCTCATTGTTGATAAGAAGTTGCATAACAAGCTTTTAAAACTCTTTTATCTCCCATTTCCTGGAGTTAACTCTGAGGCTCACAAAGGCTTTTTGCTCCTTTCTTTGGGAAGAGGCATCACTAATATTCACTGTGCTTCTGTCTCTCCTTTTGCACTTCATCATAGCACTTCTGGTTAGCAGCTTCCTCTCCTTGGTGCTGGTTTCTAAGCTGTGTTGCCCACTGGTCTACAGTCCCATTTTACTGATTATGTTCAGGACCTAGTTCTTCATTTGCAGTCACTGTGCCACTCCCTGCAATGAGTTTCAGCCCCAGCTCTTGTGCTGGACGTCCATCATGATATTCCCTCATAGCCTCAATTCATGGCTCACCACACTACACCTGCTATAGCCTTGTACTGTGGCCACACCATTGCCTGCACAGCTTTTCTGACACTCCGCTTTGAGTAATACCCAGATTTTGGGGGACACCAGCTGTCTTAAATAACTAGGTTGTCTGGTGCTGATCTTACTGGAACTTGCTAGCCCTTAAGTCTGATGGCTACCCTAACTTATTTCAGATGGAACCTATAGGATGCCAAGTTGGTACAGTTTTCCTGGTAGAGCCATTGCAATGTACAGAACTGGAAGTGATTTGCATCCAGCTAAGCCTACACACAGCACACTGTTGTCCCTCCCGTCCCACAGCATTTCCAACACTTTATAAATTGGCACCTGGCGTGCCATTGAGTTGCTGGAGTTCTGGGTCTGCAGGCCATGAGGTCCTCTGCCACCCAGATCTATGTTGTTTGGAATCTATTGGATGCCATGTCTGTACTATTTTTCCTGTGGGGTGAGGGCAACTTGCTTAGCTGGAAATGATTTTTCTCCTGGCTTAGTGCATGCACAGTTTCCTTTTGTCCCTCTAGTCCAGTAGGCTTTGCCTCACTACACAAAATGGAGCTTGATGTAGCACTGCTGGGGGTCTGGGCTTTGAAATCTACCCTGTTTTTGCACCACCCTCCTTGGGGTCTGCTGCCATGTCTCTGCTCCTGGTCAGTCAACTCTTTGCCTGTGTTTACCTCCTGAGCTTCTGGTGAATTCCCTTTCTCACCTGGCTATTGGTGGAGCTTGGGTTGCTGCTTACCGACTGCTTCTGGGGTATCTGGTCTCTGCAATACCACTTCGTTGTCTGAGCTGCCTCTCCGTCTCCATCAGCCTCTGTTTTGCCCCTTTGCCATCAGCCTGTCCTCTCTTATTTCCTAGAATATGCCCTCTTCTTAACCCTGGCTAGTGAGTCTCCATCACTCTCTACTGCCATCTTGCCTCTCTTTGTACCTTTATTTCTATACTATATAAGGATTTGGACATGTTTCAAAAACAGCCAGAACATCTTGGAAAACACTATTTTATAAATTTATAACAACAAAACGAAGAAAATCATACACACTTTTCTTTTTTGGCTATGTATATTACTCTTCTCTACCTGACACACACTTTCTGTTTTTGTATGTGAATTTCTCCTAATGGGAAAATACATTGTGCATTCCCTCAGATACACAAGAAATTGCATCTTGCTTTAATTTTCTTTTCAGGAGTTTTTTTGTTGTTCTTCTTCATTTTATTTTTTTATTTTTAATTTTATTTAATTACATTGTATTATGTGACACAGTTTCATAGCTACTGGGATACCCCCACCCCTCCCCAAACCCTCCCACCATGTTGGGTTACTCCAACTTACTACATAACCACAGTTCAAGCTCAGTTGAGATTCCCTCACTGCAAGCATATACCAAACATAGAATCCAGCATCCTGCTGTCCGGCCTAGTTCAACGGCTTTTTAGGGAGACCCTTCCCATATACCATCAGCAAAAATTTACATCATTATGGAATTAGTTGGCATAGTAATGAGTAACCAATATGTTAAAAATAAATGCAAGTTCTTAACCACATTCTGTGACCACCTCATTGACATTTCAATTTTAGTTTATACACAACTTATAACATAACATACATAGCATTATATGTTTTACATAACATCATATCATCTTAAATTAAGGCAAACATGTGGTATCTAACCTTTTGGGATTGGCTCATTTCCCTTAGCATTATGGTTTCCAGTTTGGCCCATTTGGCCACAAAGAACTGCATTTTGTTTTGTTTAATAGCTGAGTAGTATTCCATGGAGTAGATGAACCATAGCTTTCTTATCCAATCCTCTGCTGATGGGCATTTTGGCTGTTTCCATGTTTTTGCAATTACTGATTGTGCTGCTATGAACATAGGAGTGCATGTTGGTTTCTCATAAAACAATTGTTCTGGATATATTCCTAGGAGTGCTATTGCTGGATCATACGGTATGTTGATTTTAAGTTGTTTGAATGTTCTCCATAACGATTTCCATAGAGGCTGTACCAGCCTGCAGCCCCACCAGCAGTGGAGCAGGGTTCCCTTTTCTCCAGTATGATGCTGGCGTTGGGTTTTTCATATATTGCTTTGATTATGTTGTGGATTTTTCCATCTATGCCTACCTTGGTTAGGGTTTTTAGCAGGAAGTGGTGTTGGATTTTGTTGAAAGCTTTTTCTGCGTCTATTGATACTATCATGTGATTCTTGTTTTTCAGTTTTTGGATGTGGTGTATCACATTTATGGATTTCTGGATGTTGAACCATCCCTGCATTCCAGGGATGAATCCTACTTGATCCGGATGAATGATCTGTCAAATGATTTTTTGAATTCTGTTGGCTAGGATTTTGTTGAGAATCTTAGCATCAATGTTCATCAGAGAGGTAGGTCTATAGTTTTCCTTCTCTGTTGGTTCTCTGTCCGGTTTTGGGACTAAGGTAATGTTGGCTTCATAGAATGAGTTTGGAAGGGTTGCTTCCTTTTCTATTGTTTTGAAGAGTTTGTGGAGGATTGGGGTTAGCTTTGTTCGGAATGTTTTGTAGAATTCTGTAGTGAAGCCGTCTGGGCCTGGGCTTTTCTTTGTTGGGAGATCTTTAATCACTGATTCAATCTCTGCTTCAGTTATGGGTTTGTTCAGGTTGTTTGTTGCCTCTGGGCTAAGTTTTGGCAGGTGGTGTGAGTCTAAGAACTTTTCCATTTCTTGGTGGTCTTCTGATTTGTTGGAGTACAGTGCTTTGTAGTAATTTCTAATTATGTTCTTAATGGTTGCAGTGTCTGTTGTTATGTTGCCTTTTTCATCTTTGATGCTGTTAATTCTTGCTTTCTCTTGTTTTTTCTTTGTCAGTCAGGCCAGTGGGGTGTCTATTTTGTTTATCTTCTCAAAAAACCAGCTTTTTGATTCATTGATTTTGTGTATAGTTTTTTTTATTTCTATCTGGTTGATTTTTCTCCCTTTTTTGATGATTTCTTGTTTCCTGTTGTGTGTGGGGCTCTTCTGCTGCTGTTTTTCCAGATCCTGGAGGTGTGTGTTTAGTTCCTGTATTTGGCGCCTCTCTTGGGCCTTGACATGAGCTCCAATTGCAATGAATTTACCCCGCAGCATTGCTTTGGCCCTGCCCCACAAGTTTTGGAATGTTGTGTCAGAGTTTTCATTAGTTTGCATAAATTTTTTAATCTTATCTTTAATTTCTTCTCTGATCCATTGTTTGTTTAATAGCATATTGTTCAGCCGCCAAGAGTTTCTGTATTTCCTTGAGCATTTTGAATTGCTGATTTCCATTTTCATTCCGTGGTGGTCTGAGAGGGTATATGGTATGATTCCTATCTTTTTAAAGTTATTTAGATTTGCTTTGTGTCCTATAATGTGGTCAATCTTGGAGAAGGTGCCATGCACTGCTGAAAAAAATATATAATCTGTGGCCTTAGGATAAAAAGTTCTATAAATGTCAACCAAGTCTAGTTGTTCTATTGTTCGTATGAGCTCTGTTGTTTCTTTGTTGAGTTTTTGTTTTGTTGATCTGTCTATTGTTGTTAGTGGGGTGTTAAGATCACCCACTATTATTGTGTGCATATCTATGTCTCCCATTAAGTTTGTAAGTAATTGCTTCATGTAGCTAGGTGCATTGGGATTTGGTGCATATATGTTCACGATGGTAATTGCTTCCTGATGGATCATTCCCTTCACCAATATATAATGTCCTTCTCTGTCTTTTTTGATGTCTATCAGCTTGAAGTCTATATCATCTGAAATTAAGATAGCTACCCCATCCCTTCACTTTCAGTTTCTTAGAGGCTTTTCTGGTTAGATGTGTCTTTTGTAGGCAACAGATAGTTGGATCTTGTTTGATGATCCATTCCGTTAATCTGTGCCTTTTGATTGGTGAGTTTAGACCATTTGTGTTAAGAGTCAATATTGAGAGGCTGTGATTTTGCCCTGCCATACATATGTGTCCTTGTGGGTGTTGGTGTCTGTGTAATTACCCCTCCTTGTGTGGACTTTAGTGGGGAGATCTTCCTGTTTGCCATCTTTGCTTATGGTTTGCCCCTGTTTTTTCTGGATTTAGCACATTTCTAAGTAGATTTTGTAGAGCTGGTTTTGTGCTGGCATATTCTTCTAATTTCTCTTTGCTATAGAAGTATGTGATTTTGTTCTCAAATATAAATGAGATCTTTGCTGGGTACATTAATCTTGGTTGACAGTTGTTCTGTTTCAGGATTTGGAAGATCTTTGTCCATTCTCTCCTTGCTTGTAGGGTTTCTTCAGAGAAGTCAGCAGTGATTCTGATTGTTTTTTCCCTATATGTGATCTTTTCTCTGCTTTGTACTTGCCTCAGGATTCTTTCCTTGTCCTCATTGGAGTGGAACTTGAGCACCATATGTCTGGGTGAGGATCTGTTTGGATCATATCTAGTGGGAGTTCTCTGTCCTTCCTGGATTTGGGCTGGATTCATGTTCCAAGTGTTTTGGAAATTTTCCTGTATAATTTCGTCGAGCACCGTTTGCATTCCTAATTCTCTTTCTGCTCCTTCGGGAAGTCCCATAATTCTGATATTCGATTTTCTTAGGTTGTCTTTCATCTCCTGCATGGTCTTATTGGCTTTGTTCAGGCTTGTTTCTAGCTGTTTAATGAGCTGGGTACTTTCATTTTGCGTGTCTTCTGTTTCAGAGATCCTCTCTTCTGCTGTATTTATTCTGTTAGTTAGGCTCTCAACTTTGTGCTCTAAGTCAAGGATTTTGTTTTTGACTTGCTGTATTTCTGTAACTGAATGGTTCTTGAATTCCTTGAAGTCTTCCCAGTTCTTCTCATTGTCTGACAGCTTTTAACATTATTTTTTTAAATTCTTTGTCTGGTAGAGCTTCCATGTCTTCATCTCATATCTCCGAGATAGATATTGGCTTTTGGTCCTTTTTTGGTGGGGTGCTGGCTCTCTCGTCTGGATCATTGCTTTTTCTGAAGTTTCTTCTCATTGCGTTATTTTTTCTTGTTGATTTCGGGAATGTATTCTCTGATTTGTTTATCCCCAGCTTCTAGTCTCTGTGCAGTAGTCTGGAGTACGTGTGAGTTCGCTGCTTCCCCTTGGTTTGCTTACGGAGGAGAATTTCTTTGAGTCCTATTGGAGATATTTGATGGGGGGGTGGTAGCTTTGTCAACCCTTGGATGTCTATAACCACCTGTAGCTTGGTTTCTCTGAGGTCTGTTGATTAGACCTTGCGTCCTGTGAGCGACTTCAGGGGTAGAGTGTAGTAGCAGCACTTTGTAGCTTCAGGGCTCCTTGTCTCTAGTTCTGGGGCAGATTTGGAAGACCTCTAGCGCCCCTTAGGCCTGTGAGGGAGTATGTGTCAGGCCTTCGGGGGCTCTAGTTATGTGTATCTAAGCCACTGTCTCAGAGTCTGCAATTGTGAAGCTGCCCAACCCTGTCATGATATGAAACTCAGGTGCTGCTGTGCTGAGGGGTTAGCCCAGCTGGATCTCTCAGAGGAAGTGAAGCTGAGCTCCCACGGCTGGCGCCCACCTCTCTGGGACCACAGGCGTTCAGCAGTGGAATGCTGTGCTTGCGTGCACCCCAGCTGCTGATGTTGTACTGAGGGGTTTGCAAAGCGGGATCCCTCAGAGGAAGTGAAGCTGAGCTCGCAGCCGCTGGCGCCCACCTCTCCAGGGCCACAGGCCTTGAGATGCTGTGCTGGCATGCACTCCGGCTGCTGTTGTTGTGCTATGGGGTTTGCCCAGCGGGATCCCTCAGAGGAAGTGAAGCTGCGCTGGCAGCCTCTGGCACCCCCCCTCTCCAGGGGCCACAGCGTTCAGCAGTGGAATGCTGCTCTGGAGCAAAACTCAGGTGCTGGTGCACTGTGTGGTCTACCCAGTGAGGACCGGTAGAGAAAGTGAAATTGCACAAGTCACTTGTGCCGCACCACTGGGGGACCTGTAGGAGCCCCACGCCTGGTCCCCACACAAGTTGGAGTGTTCAGCTCTCGCACAGCCTCAGACCGGGAGAATTCTGAGGGGAAGAGGGGCACTGAGCAGGGTCAGTCTCAGTATGGTTCCCTCAGAGAGCAAGAACCAAGGGGCTATTCACCCCTGGCGCACCACGCCTCTCTGGGTCCCTAGGCGTCCCCGCGCTACCGGTGCCAGTGCCACAAAGCCACCAAGCCAGGTGCCTCCAGGGGCTCGTGTTGCTCTGAGTGCCAAGCAGTCTCACAGCCTTGGTTGCTTGGTCACTGCTACTGGTGGGGGCGATCACAAGAGGCAACCCGTCCACTGTCTCAGTCTGCCCTGGGTCATCTGGGCTTCCCGCTGATGCGCCCCTTTCCCGGGATGACTCACCACATTTTAATCGGGTCTTGTGTTCCCTGCGTTCCTTCTCTGGATTCCTTCTGAGTTATGTGTTTCTTCTTGGATGCTCGATGTCCAGGGAGCTTCTGGCACTCCTCCCTGTGGTTCTTTGGTCCACCGATTTCTCTCCAGCAGTGCCCTGTCCCTCTCTCAGCGCTTTCCTTTCTATGCTCATCCTCCCAGGTCGGCCATCTTCGTCTAGCCCTCTTTTCAGGAGTTTTGTGTTTTTTGAAGAGATGACTTATGAAATGTAGCCTCCATTTCCCTTTGAGCAAGTCTGAATCTAGTAATTAATAACATATTTTTTCAAAAGAGAATAAAAATTATTCTTTTTTACATGTATACTTTTCCATGATAAGTAGGTTTTAAAATATTTTGATCTTATTTGAATATTTTCTGTTTTACAAACATTCCATCTTTTAAACACTTCTCTGCTTTCATTGCTTTCTCTGTGTAATGAGCTTTCTTTCAATGACAACAAATTTTATCCTTTCATTTTCCCCTCCTTTGTGCCCCCCCTGTACTGGAATGTTAAAATCCCCCAAATTACCATCCATTGTCGATGTGTATATTTTGATTTCTGACACAGCCTTGGCTACCTTGAATGGCTTGTTGAAACTCTTAGATTTGTTTTGCTTTGTTTGCTTAATACTACTCTCTGGGGAGGACTCTAAATGTATACAACATACTCATTTATATTAGGCAAATTTAGTACAATGTTTTTTGCGTTTTCAAGCCTCAACAGAAACATTATGGAAAGGATATTTTCAAAAGAAATATGTGCAGACAGCAAGTACGGCACTTAAATAGCAGATCTGCCACTTCCACTTAAAATTCTTCCACCCTTTCTTAACTTCCTGTGTGTGCATGTGCACCATACACAATTTTGGTGTATTCCCCTCTTAGGATTTCAAGGAACCTATAACTAAAGTGACTTGATACTTGGATAAATGTCAGTAGATCATTAATTCCTCATCTATCACGTACTACAAGATACTTGTGTGTAACTTCTGCCTCCTATCATTTTAAAACATTTTGATGTTGCGGGTGTTTATCCTAAGTGATGCTGCTCATGTTTTTTTTTCCCCCCATCTACTGATTTAAAGGAGCATAAGCTTCCTACATTGACGATAGCAAAATTGCATTTCACACAGGAAATTAAGCATTTGTAATACACAGGGCAAGAAATGTTGCCAGATTCCTCCTGAAGTAGCCCTTTCTTTTGTCTCTAGTTAAGGAGAAAAATTGACCCTTGTACTACCCTTGTACATTTTGACCAGATATGTCTTTTGCCAATGAGAACAGGCGAAAACTCATCCTCTAAGCGCTTTAGCAACATGTTTGTTGGTGTCCATCTAAAATATATATACTGAGATTTTTAAATTGTTAAGCAAAGGATGCTTATAGATAGTAAAGAGGGGAAAGCAAATTGTTGAAGGTAAAGTTGATCGTTGAATATAAAATCTGCCTCAACAAGGAGCACTACCTGATTTTATTCTTGAATACAAAGGGGCATTAGTATGTCAAAACAATTTCATTCAAGAGGCTGTGGAGGGTTTTCTGTGTTTGTTCTGCACATTTTAATCAATTTTCATAAAAAATTTATGTTCCAAAATGCTAGAGTGTGTAATATAATATTCCTTCTTACTCACTGCTCTCTTTAGTTTCAGCCTAATTCAAGATGATGACTCTTTCCTATAACCACTTATTATCTTTAAAATCTTATGATTCATATATTACCTCTTTTTGAGTGACAGACCAGACTAATAGCATTTTACTAACCCAGAAAGTTATTAGGCAACATCAATGCTTTGCTCTTTCATTTGTATGTGTATATGATCATGCTATAATTAAAAAATAAAGGTGTTTGGAGAGGCACACAGCCAGTGGAGAGACAGAGATCCCTCCATCTGCTGCCTCCCTCCCCAGCCTAGAATGCATCTGGAGGGCGAACTGGTAGACGGCAGCTCTCGGCTTCTTTCTTAAAATAAAAAAGGTTTATAGCAATTGGTTGTATATATACCAAAATTGAGATGTCAAGGAAGTGGCTACAGGATGTGGTTAAGAACTTGCAGTATATAGTGATTAAGCATGGTTTTACAGAAGTTTGCATTTTAT
The DNA here is from genome assembly GCF_030435755.1 of Ochotona princeps. Classification (NCBI taxonomy): domain Eukaryota; kingdom Metazoa; phylum Chordata; class Mammalia; order Lagomorpha; family Ochotonidae; genus Ochotona; species Ochotona princeps. Next base: position 11,552,736 of record NC_080834.1, read on the forward strand.
CAATTGAAGAATACAAAAGTTTTAGGCAGGTGAGCAGGGAAATCCCCAAGAACCTAGTGAGTGAGGAAGAATTTAATTCTACATCCTACCTAGTAAAGTCCAGGAGAAGCAAATAGGGAGCCTGACCAGTAAGTACAGGCTGAGTGATTATAGGCTAGTTGGCCTTTTCCCTGACTGTTCCAGACTTCTATATCTGTATCTATGTCTCTCTCTGTCTATCTGAAAAGTCAAATGGGAAGCCTGATCAGTAAGGTACAAGCTGAGTGATTATTAACTAGCTGACCTTTATTAGTCCCTGTCTATCTGAACTAATTTTGGGGCTCACAAGCAACCCTGACGGTTGGTGTAAGAGAGGCTGAGAGTCAAGGCTGGAACCAGAGAAAGCTCCTCTCCTGAGTTCAGCAGGAAATTCCCAAGCCTTTTTTTTTTTTAATGTTTGAGTGCCACCCAGGGTTCCTGGCTATAGTTCCCATATCACCAGACCCTATGAGAGGGTTTTGGGCCGCTACCAACCCGTGTGGGGAAACCAATAGGAAATGACTGATCTCAGAGTTCTTGGCTTCCGAGGGAATTCATATTCCCTGTGATTTCCTAGGCAGTCGGGATATGCTTCTTGGTGTTCATACTGACAATCCTTGACAAAGTATCCATTGCTTCTCTTGTGAAAGCACTTGGGAGGCCTCCGGGAGTCTCCAAACTAGGATACAAACCTCCTCGTATCCTCCTGTTCCACCCTGAGATCCTCTGCTGCTCTGTACGCTCTGTACACACATCCTCCTTTTAAGAGGGTGTCAGGGTTGTTCTTGGATCCCACCACAAATTTCTATGGTTTTTCTAATTTCTAAGGCCGTTAAGAATCTATTATCTATAAATAGTAAGTTACAGCTAAAGTTTTCCTCAAACATTCTAAGAAGGTGGAGAATTTCTCTGCACTCTTGACCTGTAGTGGAACAAGAAGAATATTAAACAAATTTAGTTTTTCAGTTCTTAGAGGCAGGTCCACTGGGGGTTCCATCTTCTCCAGTAGCAGTGTTGTATTCAAGGGAGTTGCTGAACTTCCAAGATCAGATGAGCCATAGGATCCATCAGGAAATTCTAGGGATAAGGGCATAACCTTTCCCATGGATTATTAGTGTTCCAGAATGTCAACCATTCAGTTGCTTTATCAAACACATTATGATGTCAGGGACAGTTTTGCTTGATGTGCCAATCTCTTAAAACCCCCCATGTCACCCGGTGTTGGAAGGGGTCTGGCTTCTTCCTCCTCCATTGTCTCCTTGATGGTGATGGCTCTTTCAGGATGAGGTCACAAAGTTGTCTTACTGGAGGGGCATCCTCCAGTGGATGGGGTCTAGGGCTTTACATTACGAGCAGGTACCCATACAGGCTACATCTCAGTTTCTGGGAAAACACAAGCAAACCCTCTTCTCATAGTTAGTAAGTGCTCAGGACCTCTCAACTTTCGGATGGCTGGGTCCCTCCAACGAATCAAAGGCATCTGTGTTGGGCCTGCAAGCAGCCTCCAGTAACGCACAGCTGGTGCTCATCAGAAGGGAAAATCTGAAGAAAATTTAATGTGAATAAGGCCAAATTAATGCATTCACATGGGTAGCATAACTTTAATATTTTGGTGTTTCCTTTTAACTATGTCCCAATCTTGAGGATATTAGGAGAGGCCTTAGATCTGTGCTACCATGTTGTTTACTCTTAGGAATGGTATAAAGTGAAAACTGTTAAATATTAGTGAAATGAGTCAATCACAAAAGAAAAAATACCATATGTTCTCTCTTATATAAGGAAACCAGCATGGAAAGTGTAACTTCAATAATCAGATCCATACTGTTTTTGTTTTGTTTTGTTTTGGCTGCATTCCATGTGTTTTGATGTTTTTTATTTCCGTTATATTTATTTCAAATACTCTCTTTTTTCTTGTCGAATTCATTGCTGGCTCATGGGTTACGCTGGTGGCATAATTTTTTTCCCAAGAGACTTTGGTATCTCCTTTTTGTCACCCATGTGTTGGCTACTCAGTGGCGTGTTTTTCATGGAGCTGTAATTAGTTGTTGTTGTCATTGTTGTTGCTGAGGCTGTTGTTCTAATTCATACCAGTTGCTGGCCTTGTTTCATGGCTTCTCAATAATGGAAATGTATAGTAATGGATTACTGAGGTCTACCGTATCCAGATGTGGGAGTATAATGTGAGTGTATATAAAACAAATAGAACCCCTACATTCTATCTTGTACAAAATTCAATTCAAAATGGATCTATGAGCTAAATCTTTGACAATATGCCATTAAATTACTAGAGAAAAACATCAAGGAATTCTGATTGGCTTTATAAAATTTATCTGAGGATTTGAAAATAAACAGAAGTGTTCAACAGAGATACAGAAGGGCAAGATCATATGTTTTCACTTATATGTGGCAGCTAATAAAGAACACTAGCTCACTGCAGGTTCAGACACCTGATCTGTATAAGTGACTAACATTCATTCTATATATTTTAAATAAGGCCCAAATGACCCCTACCACAGCCTATTCTAGGGTGCCCAGTGGTGCCCACATCATTGGTGGGCAGTGGCCAACAGACTTAGTTTGTCACTAATCATAATACTCTATAAATAAAAAAGAAAATACCACCCACCCATTTCCACTGAAATATAAACATGAGTTAAAAATGACTACCCTATTACAAAGTGACCATTTCATTCTTGCACTCCACTCTCTTCTTGCCTGTAGAGTTTCCTGTGAGAGAACTCCTGTGAGTTTAATTGGCATTCCATTATATGTCAGTTGATTTTTTCACATGCACATTTAAGGATCTTTTCCTTATGTTCAACTGAAGAAAGCTTGATGATCATGTGTCTTGGTGAAGATCGCTTTTGATCAGGCCTGTTGGGAGATCTGTGCCCTTCCTGGGTCTTGTTTCCCACAGCTTCACCCACAACAGCCACAAAAGGTACAGCTAGTGTAGGCCAAAGCTAGAAGCTTGGAACTGCATTTTGGTATGGAGTGGGCAAGGGTGCAAGTTTTCACATCATGTTCTAAGTTTTGCACCTTTTTTTATACTTACCGTGTCATGATGCACTTAAATATAAGAAAATTAAGCTCGTAACTGTGAACTCTGTGATTGTACTTTCATGAGAATATGGGGAGAGAGAAAGGGAAGAGTATGAACCCCTATGCTTATAAACTGTATCATGGAAAATAATGTATAAATACATAAATAAATTAAAAGCAAATTTACTGGAGCTTTTGTCCCTTTTTCTTTTAAAATTTAGACTAAGTAGTGACAATACAGTTTTGCAAAGTCACTTTGCTTACTCATTTCCTTCCTACTCTTTTCAGTGAGGTTGTGTTACAGGATTTAAATTATTTAACTGTACATACAAAAATTTTACTGATAGAAATGCATACGTATATATAAATACATCTGATGATATGTTATTCACTATGATAGAAGTTTGTAACAGCCTAAGTAGGTGCAGAACAAGGAAATGGTTAATGTAACATGTGATTTAAAAAGCTAAGCAACCCTTACACAGAGGATTAAAAGCTGTTTATGCACTCCACAAAGGCCCTACGTGGAAAGCAGGTGAGAAGCATTCTATTGCAGACAGGGAAGTGTGCCAAAAGCAAAGAATATGTCATTGTTACATGGTGTTGAGTAACTGCTGATATTTTCCTGTTTGTCTAATGTAGTTGTTGCCTCAGCATTCATTTATAATCCTGACATAATTGTTTGAAACTCTTATGTGTGTATAACCTTTGGCTTTTTTGAAGTGTCCCCTGCTTGTGTATTGTTTGTGACATAACCTGCTTGACTTTAGGCTCGCTGACCCCAACCCCACACACAGTATAGCTGATGACCAGGATAAGACCTAAATGTGAGCATGAATATCATGTACGAAAGATCTCTATTTTGCGCATTTTTAAAATTAGCTACTTCAACCCATGAGAAAGTTAAGACTGAATACTCCTTCTTCTTACTAAACATACAGTCTCCCAGAATCTCTTTCTCTCTGCTCTCCTGCTTCATTGCACCTGCTGGCTGAGCTTCCAGCCACTTTCATATTTCCCATCAGCTTTCTGGTGGCACTTCCAATCTCCCTGGAACCTGTGAACAATAAAACGAAGGTTTTTCCTCCTTATTGTCTTCATTTGACACACACACACACACACACACACACACACACACACATGCATGTGCGTGCTCAAACACACACACACACACACACACACACACACACACACACACACATTTATATTGTGTTGCGCTTGAGTCAATGCTCCCCCAGGCAGTGACTTCTTGGTTTAAGGCATCCTCAAAAGAGAAGCCCAAGACAAAGTGAGAAAGCAGCTACAGCATGGAAACAAACAAGGACAACACTACGTGGTGTTAGGACTTCACCTTAGAATACATGTTCTTGAACATTACAAAATGTTGGGACTAGGGCAGGGCTGGTACATTCCCAGTGTGTATTTTAGGCTGAGATGTGGAAAGGGCACTCAGATCTCCACACAATGGCATTAAAAACATACACTGTTTAAAGAATGGCCTCACTTCTCCCCATGCCTTGCTTATGTTATTTTGCAACTTCAAAAGAGAAAAACAAAAATAAAAAAATGCCATAGACTGCTCACCACTACTGCCAAAATTAAAATGTCCCTGGATGTGGCAGCAATATTTTTCCCTTTTGTTGAGTGAATGAAACAGGCCATCTTAGTGGCACAAAAGGTTAAGCTGCCTCCTGGATTCTGGCATTCCATGTCGGAACAATAGCTGGTGCTCTGGCTGCTTTTCTTCTGATCCAGCTCCCTGCTGACATGCTTGAGAAAGCACTGGAGGAAGGACCATGTACTTGGACTCCTGCCACTCACATGACAGACCCCGATGGAGTCTTGGTTGCCAACGTGGCGATTTGGCTAGTGAACCCACAGATGAAAGATGTCTCTCTCTCCTCTCTCTGGTTCTCCCTCTCCCTATGTCATGCAAATTAAAATGTTTGTAGATAGCTACAGAATAAACTTACTTCAATTCCCAGAACTGGGAAAAATGGAAAATGGTCACATGTCTTGAAGTTGGAACAAAATAGTATATTACTGCTTTGATATTTGGTGTACTCGATGCTTTATTTTTTGGTACCTGAGGACGTGTGCTATAAGAAGCAGCATAGAACATCTTCAACAGTACAACAGCTGAGCCTGGTTTGTTCCAGACTATCAGATTTTTATCTCTTCTGAGGCTCCCATGTAACCTTAATTATAGCTTGATCCTGGACCCATACACTTAGTGTTAAACAATCTAAAGAGAGCCTGTCCTGATCAAGAATGAAATATAAAAGGAGTACCAAGAATGAAAGGAGATATTAAGAGGTTCCAGAGCTTGATTTGCAACATAGAGTCCAAAATGCTGAAGCATTACTTTCAATATGTGCCAGAATGCCCTGTGGCCTCTCTAGGGGGAGACATATTATCTAAATATAGGATCTCATTAAACTGAAAAACAAAAAGAGGTCCAAGTCCCTAGAAGTTGAGGGATTGAATTCATGGAATGATTACAGAAGATACCAGTTCCTGAGACAGAAGATTCAGAAGATTCTTCCAGGCATTTTAAGCTAACTTAATTAAGAAGTGTAGGAACACAGCCAAGTGGGATGAGTAGCCAGTGTCATGCTGGAAGGAGTAAAATTAAAACAATATCTTTGATCACAGGAAAGGCAGCCTGCCATGCAGCCATATGAAAAATTCTTTATTTGATCAATAGACAGAAGAGGAATTGAACAAGCCACAGCGATCCCTATGTAATATCCAAATTCTATCTATTCAAAAGCCAAAACATAGGGGCCCGGCTAAATTAGCAAAATCCTCACCTTGTAAATGCCAGAATCCCATATGGACATTGGTTTGTGCCCTGGATGCTCCACTTCCCATCCAGCTCCCTGCTTGTGGCCTGGGGAAACAGCAGAGAATATCCCAAGTCCTTGGGACCCTGTATCCATGAGGGAGACCTGAAAGAAGCTCTTGGAACCTGGATTCAGCTTCGATTGTACTTAAGAAGTGAACAAGATTTTTCTCTCTTGCTTTCTCTATAAAATGAGCTGCCTCTCCAATAAAAATAAATCAATCTTCTTAAAAAACCAAACATAGGAAAAGATACATTTATTCAAATCGGATTACTTTCAACAACTGTCTGAGGTGTACATCCTGTGATATCTAACAGATTCTAAATAACATAGTGTGGTAGTCAAAAAATGCTTTATCTTTTACACATGCTATTGAATTTTGGATCCAGGTATATAGTTGCTTTTGAATTAGAGGACACCAATTTGAATCAAAAGCAATGGTACTGCTTGGTTATCTCAATCTGACCATTAAGAAACACTACATCTCATATTGTCAGAATAATTCTAGTGAAGATTTAGGAAAATTAAAACTACAACAGAGCATAGTATTATAGTATGTAGATAACATCTTCATGCCCAGCCTTCCAAAAAAAAAATCTTTGATAATGATACCATCACCATGTTAGACTTAGTAGCCAGCAGTGATATGAAATGTCTCAAGTGAGGCACAAATATGTGAAAACAGTAAAATACTTGGTGCTCATTAATTCAAAAGGTCACCATAGTCTTCTCTGAGAGAGAGAATTCTTGGAGATGGCTGGCTTTTCTTGCATTTGGATCTGTAACTTTGAGTTGAAGACTAAACCACTCTATGATAAACTATGGGGCAAGAAACAGATATATGAAATGGATTAGTTAAGTAGTGAAATTTGCAATAAACTTTAATTACGGTTTGCTTATGGAAGAACCTGCCTTGGATGTAACAGACTTCAAATAAAGCTTTAGACCTTTGTGTTCATAAAAGGCAGAGAATAGCTGTAGGGAATATTAACCTGAAGTTGGGACCTTTAAAAAGAATGATAACCTATTCAAAGAAGTTGAAAGTCATGGTAAACCATGGCTCCGTGTATTTGAGGTCTATAACTTACAGTCACCTCTTAGTCCAGGAAACAAAGAAACCATGGAAAAACTTGTGATGATGTCGGCTCCTCCCCAGCAAGTCTGTAAACTTTGAGAACATAAAAGACATTTTTGACTATTTCCAAATGAAGCACTACCATACCAAGCTGTGTTGTCAGACTGCCCTCAGATCACCATAAATCTCTGTTATTTCCTGAACCTAGCTGTCCTCCTCCCTCAACCCAACTGGCCTATTAGCTTTGTTTACTCACAGGTGAATGAACAAGTTTACTGTAGCTAGATAGTGTTCCAGAGTAAACCATTATCTAATACAGAAAAGGAAACATAGTTCACAGATATGAGTACCTTTGTAACAGACAGAACAGGCATTGTGGTAGTGTCCCTGCATCCCCTCATGGAAGCTCAGAAACTATCACTGACTACTTCACCTCCAAAGGTAAAACTAACCACATTAACCAGAGGGTTAGAAATCGAAAGATAAAAAGTAATACAGTGTAGATTGCTTCTAGGTATCCCTTTCCTGTTATTCACATTCATAAAACCATTTAAGGAGAAAACGGTAAAGAGATTAAACACAGGCCAGTTTTTAACTGCTAGAACTGATTCATGCCCCTAAGGACATAGCTGTGATGCACAATGGAGGCCATTGAAGGAATCAGAGACTAGAAGGGGAAACATTCTAGCAGACACCACTGCTCTGGCTTCCATGTCGGCACGGTTTCTTTAACTGCCATTCATTTCCACTCTAAGTTTATATCAAAATTCTTTGCATACCAAATGAAAGCAGGAGAAGCCACCTGTTAGCTTAAGGCTGCATATACCCTCACCCTTACCTTGCTACTATGAAGGGTTATCAGTGGTCTTCAATGGTTAAGGGTCAAATGCTTAATCAACAATGGAAAGTTTGCGTTCTCACACAGTGTGGACACTCTTTAAGAGTGTTCATGATTCTACCCATAATACTTATACCGATGGCTGAAAAAGGTCATAAGCACTCCACAGATTAAAAAAAAATACTAACTTAGAAAGCAACTGAAGAGTGTATTTGTTGTCAAAGAAGCTAAAGGACAAATCAGGCCTCCTGTACCACCTCCCAGCCACCCAACTTCTACCTGGCCAGAGTAACTTAGATCTGGGGGATATCACTCAGGAAAAAAAAAATGGAAGGTTGGTTTTTTACTGTTAGGCCACAGCTTCTGGGGATATAGAAGAACCTCTTGGATTTATTCCTACATCCACTGGATTTTATATCCTTTCTTGTGTTCAGAAAGAAAGATAAACTAAGGTACAACCATCTGTTAAAGAGGAGACACCTGGCTAAGAGACAGGGCTACCCAGATTGCACAGAGCAAATTTGGAATGGAATCAAATAAACTCTTTCCAGTGTGACTTGGTTTCTTTCATTCTTGGAACCTTTAGGTGCTTTCGTTTCTTTCTAGGTCTTTTTTCTCTCTACGCATATTAAATCGGTACCTTTTGTGGCTAAAAGAGTGACACTCCTGGTATATTTCTTTGCTTGCAAAAAGAGCTCCAAAATTTTGCATAGGTAACAAAATAATAGAATCAAATATGCAACCACTAGATACATTTAAACTAAATTGAAATTCTGTTCCTTGAGAAACTAAACTATATTTTATTCAATGACTGTATTTAAACCAGTGTATATTAAATCTTGATTTTGACATACTTTAAATTTCAAAGTTCTGTAAAATTGGGCAATTTATGAATATATTTCAGTCAAATTGGAGTTAGAAATGGGGTGTATTGATGTTTATTACAGGATCTTTCCACGCATAAAGATAAGGATTTGCCACAGGGAAAACTTTGTTATCGTGCCCCATCAGAGTCCACATTTTGTGTCTGACCTAGATTGATAATATGCCTTTTCTGATTTTGAGTTTTTGGTTCAAAAAAGATGTCAGAGGTGCTGGTCTTCCATGTATCATTTCAAATTTTTAAAGCAGCCCTGCATGTCATTCCCATTCTAAGGAAGGCAGGATTAATCTCCTGTCAATACTCTTAGGTGTGTGACACCTAAGACTAGTGTAAGAACTCACACTTCTGTTGTCTAGATTGCTTAGACTTTTTTTTTAAAGTTTTCATTTGACTTTAGGGTTTGATATATCTTCACCAAATATCTTCTTATATTATGTTAAATTTTTCTGTTTCTGAAAAAATATTCAAGAGGAAGAATAATTATAATGGCAAACAGAAAAAAATTTCATGAGTAGAATTTTACAAACATGAGCTAGATAGAAGTAATGGGTGGAATGTTTTCAGAAGTAAAAATAAATCATGCTTCAGATTGGATCAGAGTTTAGATTTAAGAAACCAGGCAAAATAAAATCTCTAAAGATTATGGATGGGGAAGGGGTTGAGGAAAGAGGGAGAGGAGAAGGACAGGAAAAAACAAGCATGAAAGAAAGTATTATGAAACAACTGACCTGGTTTTGGTCTAAACGGCTTAAAGTGGATTTGCTAATATTGCAAATGTTGTTTCACCATTGCATATCATAGTTCTTAACTCATATGAGGAAGCCGGATGAGGTGACACGTGAGGCATCCTTCACCTCTAATACTGTCATTTCATGGAAAAAGGACTTAAAAGACAATCTGTGTGAAAGTGTATAAACGAAGGACATAAAAGAGCTTGAGTTAATTGTGCTACTTACAAAGTAAAGTAAATAGATTCGAGTCTGTTGTCTGTTCGAATCAGCATTAAACAACAGTAAAACTACAAAGACATACAGGGGGAATCAAAAGTAATCCTGACAACCTCTTAACAGGAGGTCATATGCACAAAGCAGGAGGGAACCCCAGAGTGGAGCAGGTGGACAGGAGGAGGCTTGTATCCCAACCCTGGAGACTCCTGGATCCTCACCAAGGACTATCAGTACGGGCACCAAGGACTACATCCCAACTGCCAAGGAGACCACAGGGAATTGGAGTGCCTTCGGAGGCCAAGAACTCTGAGGTCACCCACCCCCTTTGGATCTCCCACATGGGGTGGAGGAAGGCAAAATCCTTCCTCGCAGGACCCAAGGTCATCGGAACAACAGCCAGGAGCCCTGAGCGGTCCACAGAAACAAAACAGTAAGCTTCATTCGGAACTAGGGAGAGGAACTTTCTCTGGTACTTACTTAGTTCCAACTTTGGATCCCCACCCTCTCCTGCAATGACCATCAGAGTCGCTCCAGAGCCCCTCCCCCTCAAACACACACACACACACACACACACACACACACACACACACAAATTAGAACAGACAGACAGAGAACAACAAGGAAAGCTTAGAACCAGGAGGAAACGGTCGGCATGGACTCACACATACCTTACTAGGGAGGACACAAAGATTAGTTACTCCTTACTAAGGAATTGAAGATTTTGCTGCACACCCCTCCTAAAACTGTTCTGCACTTCAACTGTTGACAAATGCCTTGTTAGAGTTATAAGCCAGTTTAGACTCTCCTAAAATCTGCCAAGTTCAGCAAAATTATGCTTCAACACTATAAACTGCTAAATACTAAAATTAAAATAGACACAAGACAGCTGAATAGTACCCTATAGACACTTTAAGGTGCATAGGATCTGGATGCATATAAACTAAAATTGAAATGTCAATGAAGTAGTAACAGTATGTGGTTAAGAACTTGCATTTTCTAACATATTGGTTACTCAATGCCATGTCAAATAATTCCATAATGTTGTAAATTGTTGTGGATGTTATGTTGTGGCTTTTAATTGATTGGGATGATATTCTGCCAGCTCTACCTGCAGACCAGAGATGGTCTCCCCAAGAAACCGTTTAATTTATCTGGACAATAAGATGCTGGACTCTATGCTTGGTGTATGCTTGCAATGAAAGAATCTTGACTGCATTTGAACTGTAACACTGCAACAAGGTGGAAGAATCCACCATGGGGGGAGGGCACGGGGAGGAGTTGGGGGAATTCCATAGCCTATGAAACTGTGTCACATAATGCAATGTAATTAATAATAATAAAAAACAAAGTAAAGCAAATTGAACAGTGTTTCTGATGTTTTCTGTACTGTTTTTCCAAAATGTTCCAAAACAGCTTTACATTGTTCTTTTCAAAAAATGACATTTTTAAAATCTGTAGTACTGTACACAAGAAAGCTCTTAGCTGTCCTCACCGCACATACTGATTATGTCTGGTGGATTTCCGTTAGTTATAAGCAGCAGAACCTGTGTGTAGTCAAATACTGAGAAAAAAACACATCTTGGTAGGAGTTTGGGAGTATCACAAAACCAAAAGAGAGTCAAAGTAGGATGCTTTATAATGAATGGAAGCTGGAGAATTTTCAGGAAAGTCAGTAGTAGAAAGTGCAGTGCCTGATAGGGTACAACTCTGGAGGAAATCAGCTCTAACCATTCCTCTACATTAGAAATGTGCTTCAGATACACAGCCTATCTGACTGGACATCTTAGTCTACTTTCCAATCTACTGATGGAAGGTGGACAGCCTGGAAATCATTATTCTCAGTGTAATAACTCAGTCCTGTAAGGACAAATAGCATATGTTCTCTCTGATGTAAGTCAACTTTCATGCAAAATACAAAAAAATACACACAGATAAACAAATGTTTACATATATTCTCACAGATTAACTGTATAATGGAGACTACCATGGCAGGAATTGAAGACACATTGCAGTGTTAGACTCCACTCTTGAATCAAAGAAATATTCCCAATGAAGCTATTAAATGTATCTTGGCAATTTGATTTTTCATGATTGCCTACACCTACAATGCCATGCCGCACAAAAAACATCAGAATCTTGGACTTGTGATAGAGGTTTCTGATGTTGGTTAAGGGGCTTATTAAATTTCACATTGTTATTTTGTTTTCTCAACTCTGGGGTTTCTGTTTTACCCACTCTTTTCAACTTTTTAGAGTTATCCTTCTTTAATATTGTTTGTAAAACTTATTTTCACACTTGGCAGGAGAAGGGATAGACAATTCTGTGCCATTTTTTTTCAGACCAGAAGTCTATTTTGGAGTACATTTGTGTTGGTATATGTGCATACCATTCAGAGGTTAACCGAATATGTCTGGGGGGGTGGGCAGTGCGGAAGTCTGAGCCTTTCAGCAATGCTTTTCTGTACTGTGAGCCATAGTTATTTCGATCTTCCAAGTCCCTCAAATCTGTTCCCTTGCCTCAGAAAATCTTGCTTGCTCCTGATTTTCTTGTGTGCCTGGTGCCACCTGTAAGAGAAGTTTTCTCAAGACTGTGAAAGGAGAATCATGGGAGACTGATTTCCCCTGTTCACCACCTCTCAGGAGTCACTGTCTTCTCTATAATGTTCAGTGACACAAAACTACCATATCATGTACTTAAAAATGTTAGTTAAATAGGTAGAGATGCTCATTCCTAGTCTATATTGTCCTGAACACAAGTTTTAAATGTTTAAAAAACAAACACTTTTAAATGTTTGCTTTTGAAGCTTATGTTCTCATCATTCATTGTTGGTATGTGAACCTGTACTTGGCTTGTCATATTCACACATTGTGAGTAATCTTATTAACTTTACATCGTAGTTGTAATGGTATATATCCTTCTCAATTGTATGTGTATATTAATGTACCACCTGACAATAAGGATAGATTTTTCTCTTTGTTTTCACTGTGATGCTCATATTACTTTTTTTTTTCAATTGCTTCATTGGACAATTCCTCCAGGAAAAGGCAGAAAGGAAGTAGTAGGAATGTACAAACTTGAATTACTTCAAGCCTGTTCTGTGGTTCTTCCTCCGTGGAGAAGAACATTCTTTGGAGAATTCTTGGTTTCCCAGAAGAATTTCTGTCAGTATTCCTTGTAAGTGGCCACTTATGACAAAATGGTTTACATTTGTTCATAGTCATGTCTGTTCATAGTCATGTCTTACTTTTCATTCCTGTAAGGATATGCTATGTACAGAATTGCATATTGGATACTTAACTTTACCCCTTCCAATAATTAAAAAAAAAACTAATTTTGTTATTTGGCACAGGTACATATTTTAGTCTTGTTTGCTTTAATAATATCATTTCTTCCCCATTCAATTCTTGTAAACGTTTTATTGGTTGCTATTGCTAAATAACAAGTTATTGCACGTTGCTTCATTTAAGAAGCACAAACATTGCTTCACAGTTTCCATGGCTCACACCTTGGCAGTGGTGATGTCTGGGCCTCTCCTTCAGAACTGTCCATTTTTCTCAGACTTTATCTCTCTATAGCTGTAGTACTAGTGAGGTGATTAGTTTATTATTTAGTGTTTTTAACAAACTCTTGACTGAGGCCCACTGTCAGCTCTCAGGCTGTTCACTTTTGCTCTGTGAGCCCCTCATGGTTGAGCCACTCATGGAGAACATCTCACATGTTGAATCTACTTTGTTGTTCAAATCACTGATTTGTTCTCTTGTGACCAGATAATGAAAACACACACTTTGAAAAGATTATGTGATTGGCTCATTCCTTTCCATGTAATCTCCCATTTCAAATTTATCAGACATGACATTTTAATATTTAAAAAATGATTTTATATTAACGCTTGTATTAGTGTTTAGATAGCTAGAATAAAATGTGTGTGTTTTGATGACTGTGAAACTTGGCTGACGATTTTAGAATTGTACTTAATGCAATATTTTGTTTTTGCTCTTCAACAATTAAAATGAGGATGCGACTATATGAGACTTACTTTTTATTTAAATTGATTAGGGTATTTGAATTATGGGTTCATGTCTTTAATCAAATTTGGAAATTTCTCATGTTTATCCTATTCTAATATTGCTTCTTCCCAGGAGCATTCAACCACACATGTATCAGAGAACTGGAATTTGCTATGGCAGTTAACCTTTGGGATCTCTGTAACATATATGTAAGTGCGTAGGTTTGAGCCCTGGATATGCTTTAATGTCAGCTTCCTGCCAATGCGCATCCTGGGAGGCAATAGGTGGTAGCTCTAGCAACTGGACCCCTGCTACCCATATAAGCGAGCTGGATTGATTTTCCAGTCACTGGCTTCAGTTTTGTCCCAGTCCTGGTTGTTGTGAGCCAGTGGTGGGAGTTCTCTCTTTCATTGTCTCTCAGTATCTCTTTACTGTCCAAGCAAAAAAGTAGAAAAAGTTTAAGTTTTACTGTTACCAAAACCTATCAGTCTATTTGATATTGCATACATATCTAAGATTTTCTTAAAAATCCCTTTGTCAGTCAGAGTCTGTGTTATGCTGCTTTAGTGAGGGGCTCAACTGTGGCCACCTGGTTTACTGTTTTCTGGACACCACACCCCAGCTGGCCCAATACAATGCATCCACAAGGTGGCCCCAATTCTTCTTGAGTTCTTGGGTGCTGCTCTGAGCTGTGTCACCCCTTACATCAGGAAGCTGGCAGGTGCTGTGGGGGGGGGGAACAAAGAAAAAAGAAAGTAGAAGAGGTGATAGACAAAAGAGGAATATGTGGTTGAAAAACTTCTTGACAGGTGACTTTTCAAGGGCAAAGTACAGTACCTCCTAAAGTAGAAATGTTTCTCAGATGAATATATGGCATCCAGAAGAGAATCTAGATTGCCCCAACCTCACTGCTGAGTTTCCATAGTCATGGAAAACAGCATGTCAGAAGGAGATACACACACAGCTGATTCTGAAGATGAGGGAGGGGAAAGCAAACCAAAGAGTCAGAAAGGCTGCAAGGTTCCGCCCCAGGGGTTTGGAGCTGCAATGGATTATTGTAGATACAGACGTCAATCGAAAGTTCATGTTCCTGATGAGATGGATAAAGAAGCCAGTATCAAGTGACCACAGATTGATATTTCCTGTTTTGAGGAGAGGTTGATATGTTACATAGAGGATGACAACAAAGCGATAACAGAAATTACCAGTCCTTTCATATATGACTGTGGATTTCAAGTGGGAAGCAAAGATGTTCTACTAGTCACGACACCACATAGGTTGCTTGAGAGGATGTCAGTAAAAGTGCCAACATAGTTTCTGTGCTCTGAAGTAGCCTAGAGGCTATATGTTGTCCAAGATGTATGGTTTGAACCTGGATCCAAAAGGAGGGACAGGTGGGGGATAAGCATTTGAAGGCAGCAGGATTTGCACTTTGTTGAGGAAAGTAAAATGTTTACAAAGGGTAAAACTTGCAGAATTGGATGTGTAAGAGAACAAGAAGAAATGTTAAGTTCTCAACAAGCATTTCCACAACCTTCTTCCTAAAAATTTTAACCCTGTATTTTTACAGCACAGCATGTTTGTAGTTTTTGGCTATTATTGGTGAATCATTTGGTGGTAGGAGGAGTAGGGAGGAAGGGAGATGGGCTGAATCATTTTGATTAAAATTTGGGGCCTGACTGGGGAAATGATGAACCAGTAGAAATGACAGTAATTCATAAATTGGTTTTCTGTACAGGATATTTTAACTTTAAAAAAATGTCACTGACAGCATCAATGAAGGTTTGAATGCCTGGAATTTATAGGCCAGGGTCTTTTCTGCTTGACCTTAATGCTGTTTCCTGCAAAGGTCTAAGCCAGTTTTTGAGTTACCAAAGCTACCATTTTGGAGATGGAGACTCTGAAGGCAAAGTTCCTATAGGAGAGTGGAAACAGGCAGATAAGTTTGCTTGAGAGGTTCTAAAAGAGTAGGGAAAGACAAGAGCCCATGCTCTTAAGGTAATCCTTCAATTGATCTTTCTTCCTGTCTATCCACTGATATACAGATAGATAAGAAAACAGGGTTACACTTAAAAAATTAATGCTTGCAATGACCTGAAGCAATCACCACAGCCATGGTAACTTCTGCTGCAAAAATTTGGAGACATCGGGCTGGTGGCGTGATAGCCTAGCGGCTAAAGTCCTCGCCTTGAATGCCCCGGGATCCCATATGGGCGCCGGTTCTAATCCCGGCAGCTCCACTTCCCATCCAGCTCCCTGCTTGTGGCCTGGGAAAGCAGTTGAGGACGGCCCAATGCATTGGGACCCTGCACCCGTGTGGGAGACCCGGAAGAAGTTCCTGGTTCCCGGCTTCGGATCGGCACAGCGCTGGCCGTTGCGGCTCACTTGGGGAGTGAATCATTGGACGGAAGATCTTCCTCTCTGTCTCTCCTCCTCTCTGTATATCTGACTGTAATAAAATAAATGAATCTTTAAAAAAAATATGGAGACATTTGGGAGAAGCGTCTAATGAAGAAATCATTCTTTGAGAAATTTTCTAGCATAGTCTTAGGAAACCGAGAATGAGAAAGATAAAGTTCCATAAGGGTGTGGACCATTACTAGAGTTTGCTGCTTTGTAACCCTTTCAGCTAATAATGGACAAGGATCTACAAGGCATACCGTGCACATTTGCTTAATGAATATATCCCTTTTCTGTGATTATGAAACAATAAAAATGTTCACGTTTAGTGTAATATAACCCTACATAAATGTTTTTCTTTAAATGAATGAATTCTGGGACACAGATAAGAATATCAGTTTCCTCTCTCCTCATCAGTGGATTAAGATTTTCTCAATATTCTATCCCGAAGGCATCAACCTTGAGGCCGACTCAGTGTTATCTGGTAGGTTTTGTTTTGTTTTGTTATTAACCTCTTTTTACTAATATCTGCAAAATAAACATCAAAAATTGATTTCATGGTTCTATGCTCTTCCACAGCTCCTAATAAAGTGAGCTGTGCAGGGACAATGAGGGTATCACAATGAAAGGACTTCTGACATTGTTTGCTCTCAGTGCATACCCAACAGAACAGGCTGTGACTTCAGTTTTAGAAAGAATTGCTATTGCGGAACTCATTACTGCTGTCAGTGTAAACTTGGAACTGAGTGTGAAGCCGGCATTGCTAAAGCAGTCACCCATGTTGCTTGGGAAGGTCTGCAGCCACCTTTGTCCTATTGTTTAGCACTCAGTATATATGGGCTGACATTAAAGTCACCTCGCTACAGAGATTCAGATGAGAATATCATGGGGTACAAAAGTGTGTGGTTTGGACTGTGTTGTATTCTCTTTGCTTACTATATTTATACTCCCTTACCAGAAGCCATTGAAGAACCTTGGAAAGTAATGGTCGTGGATGCTGGTATAAAACTCACTTCAATGACGGTAATTGCCCCCCTGCCCCCCACCTAGGGAAGTCAGAGACACTTCAACAAAAGCAAGTAATCTGAAGGAGGTTTGCCTTTCTCTTATGATAAATGAGAAAATTATATTGTATTTTAATTAATTAATCTTCAACATATTTCCTTGAATCTGTACAAAGCAGAGAAAGAGAAACGCTACCCTTGCTGAGTCCTTGCCTAATGGTCACGCAGTGTGATAAGGATAAAAAAATATTATCTGAAAGGAAAACCTAAGGGATTGTTAACTGAAGCTTGCCTCATCTCTTCTGTTAGAGCTTACACGTGCGTAGCAAGTATGTCTTCATGTGTGCATAGATTTATTGCTTTTACTGTTTTGATGCCTGCCTTGTAAGTGCTTTTCATACTTTTACAACTCAGGAATTCCTTATTAAATTACCGAGGATCCCAAAGAGCTTTTTCATGTAAGTTATATTTATTGATATTAACTGCTTTAGGAATTAGTTGCTTAATAATGATAGTAATGATCTCATTGAAAGTTTAGATGAATTATGTTCTTGCTGAAATGAAATGCATTTTAATAGGAAAAATGTAGCTCTGATGGTGACACTATTTCCTCTTTTGCACTTCTTTTATGGAGGACATCTGCATTATCTTCTCAGATTTTTCCCTTTAGTCTGTTGTGACTGCCTGCATCATGTGTTCTCTTGGAAGCTCACCGAGTATACCATGAGGAGTTCAGGGAGTCGGGGAATGAAAGTTCTGAGAAGCTGCACTCTCCTTGTCGCGTTCCTGAGGACATACTGCCTGTGGCCTTTTGCGTCTGACTTCTGTTACTTAGCATATCCTTAGTCATACACAAGTTAAGAGTGTCAAAAGTTAGATAAGCTATGCATTAGTATTTCAATATATGAATATATTATACTTTGTCCATAATAATCAGCTGAAGGATTCCACATTTGGATGGACAAAAATGAAGTTAGTAAAAAATACGCAAGTTTTCACGTAAACAAAAGTCAGTAATTGGTTGGTACTAGATTTATTAGGTCATATTACAAGGGGCTACGGAACCTGTAAGAAAATGTCAGCTTGACAAAAAGATGTGCTGCTTTGTAGATACATCAGCAATAGGTTAAAGGTCCAGTCATTCTGCATCCTTGTCAGTGCTTGATATTTTCATTTTTAACTGAATTGTCTTTGTGAAAAACAGTTAGTGATGAACTGGATATGTTTGTATCAATTTCTTTCTGACTCTATTCTCTTCCCTTTATCTACATCTAGCATTTCAACAGTGCTACATTACATTGGCTAACACAGTGCTTCAGTTTCTGAAATCAGATTATTTACAGTCCTCTGTGTTTATTCTTCGCTTTCAAAATGAGAATGTTCCTTTTTTTTTTGAAAGATTTATTTGTTTCTATTGCAAAGTCAGATATAAGGAGGAGGAGAGACAGAGAGGAAGATCTTCCATCTAATGGTTTACCCCCAAGTGGCCACAACAGCCAGAGATGAGCCAATCCAAAGCCAGGAGCCAGGAGATTCTTCTGGGTCTCCCACGCGGGTGCAGGGTCCCAAGGCTTTGAGCTGTCCTGGACTGCTTTCCCAGGCCAGAGGCAGGGAGCTGGATTGGAAGCAGGGCTGCCGGGATTAGAACCTGCACCCACATGGGATCCTGGCACATTCAAGGCAAGGACTCTAGTGACTAGGCCACCATGCCAGGCTCTCCCTTTTATGTTTTAAGGAAAGATTAGTGAATTTGAATTCTTCCCAGTTTCGTGCCTTCCTTCAGTTTATGTGAATATATATTTAGTGTTCCAGTTTTGATTTTTAAATTTTCTGCTTAGCTACGTTTCCCTATACTTTCTTGAAAATGGCATTTTCTACTGATTATAGTCAATTGCCTAACCTATACAGATTGTCTACTCCATTATGTAAAGCAGAGATTGTTAACTCCATCAGCTTCTTCACACTTTTCCCTTTACATCGTGGTTGTCACATCTGTTGAATTCAAACACAAAGATACTCCCAAAAAGTTCATGGAAAATGAAATGAAAAGATAAATTTAGGGCAGGCATTTATTATAATTCAAGTTACCAGTTAGCATGCGCTCTGCTAGGGTGTCAGGAATTTAGACCTGCCTATTCTGCTTTGGGTTCATCTTACTGCTAATGTGTATCCGTGACACACAGGATGATAGTTCAGGTCCTTGGGTCCTTTCCACTCACATTGAAGACCTGGGTTAACTTCTAGGTGCTAGGCTTTTGCACGGCCAGCCCAAGTTGTTCTGGTCATTTTGGAGGGCTTCTCTCTGTCTTTATGCCTTCCGAATGAAATTTTAAGAAAAATGAACAAAAACCTAAGAGAGAAAACAAGTGATTTCGGTGCAAAATTTTTTGAAATGTTAACCTTTTTAATTTTGTGTTTAAATATTTACTTTTGTCCTTTATTTTAAATGTCAGAAATAATAATGTACAAAGTAAAAATAATCATGCAGAGAAACCACAAAAAGAGTTAAAGGAGGATATATATATATATATATATATATATATATATATATATATATAACTATATATAGTAATTTTGACATTTAAAAATTTTGCTTCATATATAAACAATATATAAAATCCATAAAATTTTTAAAATAATTATTTTAATTTTGTTTGACATGTAGAGTTTCAGAGAGAGAAGGACAGAGACAAATATTCCATCCTCTGGTTTACTCCCGAAATAACTGGAATGGAGGGAGCTGAGCAGGAGCCAGGAGCTTCTTCTGGGTTTCCCACATGGGTTCAGGGTCCCAAGGGCTTGGGTCATCCTCAGCTGCTTTCCCAGGTCATAATCATGGAGCGGGATTGGAAGTGGAGCAGCTGGGACACGATCCGATGCCTATATGGGTGCTGGCACTTGCAGGCAGTGATTTAGCCAGTTGAGCCATCACACCAGGTGCTGACTTTCAGCAGTCTTGCTGTAATTGGTCTGAATGTAATTTTCCCTCTTTAAGCATTGTCAGTCTTCTTGGATCTTATTTTTTTCTGTTGTGATATTTTTTCCTTTGTTTTCCTTGGATTTAATGTTGCAAACATTAGATCTTTTGGTATTGTACCATGTGCCCCTGTATATGCTGTAATTAATTTCAATTTTTACATTGGAAGATTTGTTTGACCAGTCTCCAAGATTACTAGTTCTCATGTTTTTATTTTTCTATTGAGCCTACCCAATGGATTTTTTGGAAATTATGTTTTTTTCTAGTTTTTAAGCTTCTGTTCTGTAATCATTTATACCTCGTATGTTTTTCTTTAAGGATGTCTTGTACATCACTTGTTTTCAGAAATGTCATCTTCCCTTTATGGAGAATAGTTATAGTAGTTATTTATTTGTTTTTATTTTTGCCTATAATTAGGCAGTTTATTCAATAGGGAAATAAAAGTATAACAGCTCCAGAGAGCTAATGTGAAAATTAAACCTACAGTATAAATGTATTGGGGTTGTAGGTGTTCACCAGTGCCGATTCGCTTCTGTTCAGTCTGATCATCTGCCTCTCCTATTCCATTTATTTAGGGGTAACCATGGAGTTCCAGAGCCACGTACTGTATTTTTTCCTTTTTTTCCTTTTACTTTTTTTAGTGAATTCATTTTTTATTATTATTTTATAATGCAGTTCCATAGGCTCTAGAATTTCTCCTCCCTCTTTTCCAAACCTCTTTCCCCCCTGATTTCACCCGTATTAATATGGCAGTATAGTAGTTCATAAACAGTCACATGTCCATCATTCTGCCATCTAAGTGTACCCTGACATTGTAGGTATGGATAGTGACAATGCTCCTGTAGGACATATTTGTCGCTGAATATATTAGTAAAAAAAGTTTTTTTTTTTTTTTGAGTGAGAATAAAAGCAAAAACACCAGAACCCACGAGATGTAGTAAAAGCAGTATTAAAAATGACTTTGAGAATCTCTTTTCTGCATTGTCCCTTGTGTTTTGCAGTAGAATAGTCTGTCAGAAGTAGTCTTGACTCTAACTTTCTGCTCTTCATGTGGTCATGACACTGTCAGCCTAGGCAATACTATTCTATTGTCTAGATGTACTTAGAAGTTTCCCTGGGGCCAACTTTCACTACGTTGTAGCGGTGCATTCTGTTGGTTTTCTTTGAAATCTGGTACTCTGGTCTCCATTACATCTTTTGTTTGAGGGGTTACACATGTGATTTTATTCTCCTTTTTTGTTGTTTTGCATTCTCATTTAGAATTTGTCTTGTATTAGAGCAACGTTGGGATTAGTTCATTTCACTGAACGTAATGGTCTGCAATTGTTACCATTTGGCTGCAAACGGTAAAATTTCCTTCTTTTTAATAGCTGAGTAGATTCCATAGAGTAGATGTACCACAGTTTCTTAATCTAATCTTCGTTTGGTGGGCATCTAGGTTGTTTCCATGTTTTTACAATTGTTGATTATGCTGTAATTAGTATAGGGTTGCAGATTGATTCCTTATGTGTAATGTGATGTCTCAGTTCTTTGCATACATTCCCAGGGGTGGGATTGCTGGATCATATGGTAGGTGAATTTTCAATTGCCTAAGTATTCTCCATAACAGCTTCTAAAGTGGCTTCACTGTCTACAGGCCCATCAGCAATGGAGCGGGGTACCTTTTCCCCAATCCTTGCCAGCAGGTGTTGGTAGTTTTCTGAATGTGGGCCATTCTCATCGTATCTTTGATTTCTCCTTTGAATTATTTCTAATTTTTATCTGTTGATTGTGCTTTCCTTAAGGAGATAGTGTTGTCTGGCTCTTTTTTTATGTCAAGTAATTATACAGAACATTCTGGACATTTTGAATGTTTTGCTATGACATCAGGGTACCTTTTGAACTTCTCTAGAGAATATTGCTTTCTTGGCTCCAATTTTTGGGGGAGGCAATCCGCCACATTAAAAATTGGCTGAAAGATCAGTTTCTTCTGTGGAAAAAGTGACTACATAGTCAGCTTAATGTTTGAAACTACTCCCCATGCTGTTTGTCTTGTTCTAATTTCCAGCCTACCACTTTGGTGATAGGCAAGGAACTGCGTGTTTATTTACATGGCCTTTCATTTATCAGAACTTCTGGGATGCTTGTGTGATTGTGAACTTACCATGGCTCAATTTTCTTTGATCCCAGGGCATGTCTCTTCATTTCAGACTTTAGGAATACTCTTTTGTAGATCTGTGTCCTCTGGGACTTCCCCCTGCATATTCTTGGAACAACAGGACCACTTTTATATTTTTTTCTGGCCAGAGTCTTCAAACAGTGTTTCATATGTCTCAACCTCTACTATAACGGCCCATGATAGGAAAGAAAAGAGAAAAATAAAGGATATGAACATGGTAATGGCATATCTCCCCTTCCTGCCTCACTCACAACACATTGAGGAATAAGACATATATAAATGAGACATACAAATGGAAATAGAGGACTTTTCTTGAAATATTTGAATTCATCTCCCAGTGTGTGATTCTGGGACTTAGTATGACTTCAGGTCAAGGTAATAAGAGTGAAAGAGAAATTTAAACTTAGATTCTCTTTTATAAATCCTTATTGAATTTTGACTTTCCACTTCGTCTTCCTCGAAACATTTCCTCCTCCTTTTTTGTGTTCTTCTCTTTCTTTTCCCCCTCATTCTCTTTTTTCTCCATTTTCCTTTCTCTTCCTCCTTCTTACTCCTCTTCCTCATCTTCTTATTCTTTCTTCTCAGGGTACCTTTCTTTGCTATTATTTGAGTATAGAAATAAGAGGACAGAGAGTATTGAACAAGCATGTCCTCCATTTGACCAAAAACAAAAGCCACTAGAATCTATAATTTAAAATATATATTCATCCTGTGTGTATTCTTAAATTGATAAAAAAGAAATTAATAAAGCATCAGAATTTATAAATATAACGAGACAAGTATACTGTTTAGCTTTTTTTAATTGGAAAGAAAGATTTTTCAGAGAGAAGGAGAGACAGAGAGAAAGATCCTTCCTCTGCTGGTTACAACGTGGTTACAACGGCCCAAACTGAGCTGATCTGAAGCTAGGATACTCTTTTGCATCTCCCATGTGGGTGCAGGGTACAAGGTTCTGGGCTGTCCTTTACTGCCTTCCCAGCTCATGAGAAGGGCGCTGGATGGGAAGTAGAGCTGCCAGAACATGAACCAGTACACGCATGGGATCCCAGTACACTCTAGCTGAGGATTTAGCTGCTAGGCTATTTTTGTGTATACATTTTATTTATTAAGTATATTCAAATAGACTAACATAAAATGGGGCTGTAGTCAATCTGAAAATGCTTGTTTTGTGAATATATTCTTGTTAACTCATCTTAGGAAAGATAATTTGTCAGTAATTTGATTGCAAACAAATGGATTCAGATCTTACAGATACTGGAAAAACCAAAGTAAATAAGTTATGGGTGGAACTCATATTCAATATTTCTTAGGTGAGTAGTAAAAATAAATAAAATTAAATGAAGGAAGAACAAAACTAGTG
Organism: Ochotona princeps; assembly: GCF_030435755.1. Classification (NCBI taxonomy): domain Eukaryota; kingdom Metazoa; phylum Chordata; class Mammalia; order Lagomorpha; family Ochotonidae; genus Ochotona; species Ochotona princeps. Next base: position 11,576,291 of record NC_080834.1, read on the forward strand.
TCTTTTTAAATTTCTCGTTGAAACATTAAGCCCTATCACTCACTTCATCCTCTGAGTTCTGTCATAAGAGATCGTAAGTATAACTATTATGGAAGGAACTGACAAATGGAAGTAACATGAGTAATAGGAGCGGATGGACTATGAAGAGAGCTTGAGGGTCCGAGAGAGAGATAGTAGGAATTGTTCCTTTCACTGAATCAGTGTTCAAAGTGACTGAACAGCCAGAAGCAGGCTGGCCAAAATTAGAAGCTGGGCCTTCTCCATGGGTGACAGGGGTTCATGTATTTTTGTCATCCCCCATTGCTTTTCCTAGGCATACTGGCGGGAAGCTGAATTAGAAGCAGAGCAGGAGGGACTCAAATTATATTCCAATGTCAAATGTTGGCTTTGCAAATGGTAACTTACTTCCTCTATCTATCATCTATCATCTCATTCTTTCTTTTTCTTTGTCTCACTTTGTCTCTTTTTTAAAAGCGTAATTTGCCAACTAATTATAAAGAGAGGTACATTTATAACACTGGTGAAGAAAAACGGTTTAGCATGTTTCATTGCTAGTTAGTGAATAACCTAGATTAAAAAGTTGGACTTCCATTAGCATCATTAATTAACTAGGTTAGGTGGTCTACCGTATCTTGTGAATGTTAGTTTTCTCAGTTATGCATAATCATCACAGCTCTGTCATGGTTTGATGGAGTATTCTATTCATGTGAACTATATGGTAGCAAGTTTACAAACAAAACCACTGAAGAGTGCTTCAGTTTAATAGAATGAAATTTAAAAATAGGTTTCTTATTTCAAGAAAAACAAAAGAGATTATTTGTAGTTGGAAAATGGAGACTTGGGGAATTTAGTTTATTAGCATTGTAGCTTTACAAGATGCTTTTAAAGAGAATGACCAACAAAATAAAATGGGATTATTAGAATATGTGTACAAAGAAGTATATGATGTTATTTCCAAAATAATTTTATATGAAAGTTTATAACTGGGTCAATGTGAAATTCACTACCTATAAATTAATGCTTTGAGATGTCCCTTATTTTAACATACTATATAATTTAGATGCAACAATATTGCACATGTTTTAGGATGTGCAGTTAAATCACTACAACATTATTTATGTTATTTACTCTTCCTCTTTATTTTACCTTTATATTCATTTGATGTTTCTAAAAAATTATAATGTTCTAAGATGTAAATTTTGTTTTCTTTTGGCAGGCAATCTTGTTTGAAAACATAGGTCTTATGAAATATGAAGAATTATTTCTTATGTTAATAACACTGGACTATACAGAAGCAATATCAGATGAAAATGTTACAGTGACTGACACGACATTTGGTGGCATTTCAGTCCGTTTGTACTTGCCAAAGAACAAGTCAGAAAGACAGAAACCAGCTGTAATTTATGTTCACGGTGGTGCCTTTGTCTTAGGAAGTTGTAGTAAGTGCATTTTATTTAATATACATATGTGTCTTTGTTCTACAACTCATATATTCATATTAAAATGTATCACATTAATATATATAAAGTGGATATAAAATATGTGACACATCTATTTTTGTCAGTATATACATATAACCTACCAGCATGATAAACCATATCAATTATGATTCATAAATATTTGTTCATACATAACTTGATACTCACATGAGTTTAAAACATCTGTAAAAAATTTTGCCTTTAAATAAACTTAAATTGATGGAATAGAATGCAAGGTTCAACAATAAACTTGAAACAAGTTTGAAATTACTAAGGGACTGTAAGTCAGGTTCAGTGAGGAAAAAGTTTAACGTACTGAATCAGAAATGAAGTAATTTACAGTCACCAAGTAGCAAACACATGTTCAAGTTGCAGACTGGAAAACAGCAGTATTGGTCAGGCTTAGAATTCAATGCATAACTTTCATCTTAGAAGAAAAGATCAAACAGAACTGAAAATCAGTTCCTCTCTGACGTCTGTGTTCCCACCTAATATTTGGAGATGCATTATACTGCTGGTGAGGAATCCTCTTATGCCCTCAGCAGCAGATATTTCCTCCTAACTCCCTCAGTGTTATCCTTCAGCGGGGGGTTGCTCACTTCAAGCCTCCCTGCTCATTATACATCAGCTACTGAAGATGTAAGTCCGTTTATTTAGAACCCTTGCACTCCACTCCCTTGCCCCTCGTCCACATTTCACTTTATTAAAAACCATTTGTACTTACTGAATCCTATACTTGCCTGTTCTACTTAGGTCTCAGGAAGTACTTTTTTTTTTTGTATTTTGTCAAAATGAAATCCTATTTTTGATGGTAATAAAATGCCTCCTTAACATTTCATCATTTGATTTTTATCAATAGTTGTCTTTTGTTCTTCTATTTACCAGTGTGACCTGTTTGAATAATTTTTCCAATCATGTAATTTGAGAACAGGTGCTGTCTGCTGTTTTGGTGAAACTTACACCCCTTTGATTTTTCTCAAACAAGTTTCTCTGACCTTCCATGTGTTTCATTTCCCTACGTCCTCATTTGCCTCTCTCATTTTGATGCAAAACGAATAAATATCTTAAAACAGTCTCTGTACGCTTTATGCATGCTAGTGTTCACCAGAATTTCCATTTTCAGTTTTTGATTCTGTATGTTCTTTTAGGTTGCCCTTAACATCCTACTCCCCACACGCATGACATTGAATGTTGGCTCTGTTCAGGGCCAGTGCACCTGAAGAATCATACATCATCTCAGTTTAACACAAACTCTAGCTTAGTGAATGTGCTGAAAAATGCAAAAACTGGGCTAAGCCTATTGTACTGCCAGGCTTAGCAAACCTGGTGATCTCTATCTTCCAGTAGTGAAACAAAGGAATGATGATAAAACTACAACAAAGTAAGCTAAGAAAACACTCCTCAACTTGTGCTGTCAGTAAATGGCTACAACGGTCAATTACAAATTTTCCTATATCTTCTACAATTATAGCTATTTTCTTGTCACTTCACCTTCTGAGTATCTTTCCCTTTTCAGTCCACAGTAAAAGAAATTGATAGTTTAGATTCCTTTCTGTTGTTTCTTCCTCTTATATTTTGTATTTTAATTTTAGTTTTTTTTTAATCTTTATTTTTCATGAGAAAATTCCTTAGGCTCAGGGATTTTTCCCTTCTGCCCTTCTCCTCCCCCATTCCAATCCCCGCCCTATATTTCAACAATAGTTTAGTTCTTCAACAACAATCACAAGTCCATCATTCTTCTATTTAAGTGTATCCTGACATTGCAGGTATAAACAACAGTGTAAAATCCAGCATTCTATTTAACAGTTTCACTGGCAGTCCATCCTTTATTCAGAAGTAGAAATGCGTACTGCCATGTATCTCCATTTGATGGTATACTTGCCTCCATTATACAAATTCTGTTTATTTACTTCCACATACTCATCTGTGTAACTCCATTTCTGACTTTTCTTTTAATATGCATAGATAATTATATAGTTTATTGTTTTAGAGATTTATTTTTATTAGGCAGATTTTACAAAGAGAGAAGGAGAGACAGAGAGGAACATATCTTCCACCCACTGGTTCGCTCCCTAAATGGCTGCAATGGCCTGAGTTGAGTTGATCTGAAGTCAGGAACCTCTTCTGGGTCTCCAGTGAGGGTTCAGGGGTCCAACAACCTGGACCATCTTCTGCTGCTTCCCCAGGGAATAGAGAGCTGGAACAGAAATGGAGTAGCCAAGACAGGAACTAGTACCTATATGGGTTGCTGGTGCTACAGCTGGGGGCTAAGTCTATGAAACCACAGCCCCAGCCCCTATTTAATTTCTTAGTGAAATTTTTAAATAATATTCACCACTTATTGGCAAATACTTAATGTATAGCATCCAGGTTCTGACATCTATTTTCCTGTATTGCCGTGTTGTCTCAGTTTCAACCCATTCTTCTTTATATTTTAATCTCAAATGCTTGTATCTACACATACTTCCTCAGTCTCTCCATTTATTCTCATGAGTTTTAACCTTTGAGAGTAATTTTCCCTGTAGTATCCTGCTTCATAGGATGAAAGCCATCATATCCTTATCTTTGAGTCACTGCCACATGGCAGAGTGCCTTCCACATACTGATTGCCAAATTGGTGCCTTTTGAATAAATGAATAAACATATATTGAATGAAAGGAATTTCAACATTGATTTTTAATAGGATTTTATCATGGTTTTTACTCAATCTTTCTCATCCTCCCTCCACTTGCAAGTATTCAACAGGCACATTCAATCAGTGATTAATGTAGACAAGAAATTGGATGTCAAGAATGTCTTATTCTTCGATAGATTAAACTTTTAAAATGTTTTAATGTTTAAGTGGTAAATTTTATTCTAGAATTATTTTTTTTCTTTTGAAATTTTTATTTTTCATGATACAGTTCCATAGGCTCAGGGATTTCCCTCCCATCCTTTCTATTCCTCCTCCCATCCCACTATTTTCCTCTATATTATTACAATAGCATAGTCTTTCAGTAACAGTTACAAGTGCATCATTCTGCTATCCAAGTGTATCATGACAATGTAGGTATAGAAATGGTAGAAATTGGGCCCGGTGGCGTGGCCTAGCGGCTAAAGTCCTCGCCTTGAACGCCCCGGGATCCCATATGGGTGCCGGTTCTAATCCCGGCAGCTCCACTTCCCGTCCAGCTCCCTGCTTGTGGCCTGGGAAAGCAGTCGAGGACGGGCCAAAGCTTGGGACCCTACACCCGCATGGGAGACCTGAAACAGGTTCCTGGTTCCCGGCATTGGATCGGCGCACCGGCCCGTTGCGGTTCACTTGGGGAGTGACTCATCGGACGGAAGATCTTCCTCTCTGTTTCTCCTCCTCTCTGTATATCCTGGCTTTCCAATAATAATAAAAATCTTAAAAAAAAAAGAAATGGTAGAAATTCCAGCATCCTATTGACAATATATATTTATCATAGTTAATTTCATTGGGAATTCATCTTTTATTCAGAAGTAAAGATACATACCGCAATGTAGCTTCACTTTTGGTCTGCTAAACACTAAGTTTTAAATTGTGACACCCATTCAGGAACAAGACAAATTTATTTACAAGTTTATTAAATATCATGTGTTCAAGTGTAATCTGAAACATTGGTAAAGGAAAACCTCACTTTGTTTTGAAAATATGTTTATAAGTCTCTCTGTCACTGGATTAATTAATTTTACTTTATTCACAATGACAAAGAAAATGATTAGTAGTTTCTGGAAAAATAGTGAGCTACATTTGAATGTATGAAAATGATGCTGCTACAGAAGTATCTTCAGGTTTTATGGGACAGAATGATAGTCAAGTGTTTCAGTTTTATAGAGCACACTATTTTCTCAGTTCTGAAAATAATGGGAGATATCTATTCATAAAGAGTTCAAATATTATGTTTATTACTGCTAAAATGTAGAGTGGGTTATCCTTGATTAGATATTTATGTAGTTTAGTTTCCAACTGCTGTGCAACCACGGCCTTCCCTTGATGGAGCCAGCCGCAGACAAGAGCAAAGCATAAAGTGTGTTGTCCGTTCTTGATGCTTAGTGCCTATTCAAAGAATGCAGCACAAACACCTTGAAAGCAATGGTTTGACACCACACAGAAGAGTCACTAGGGCATGGCAAGATTGTCTTGTCACTGTCACCAATCAAGTGTCTTCTTGTTTGATGAGGGTTGATCTAGGAAGTGGGAGATCGAGAAAGTTTTATTATTCCTGGTTGTGGGGCAAGGGGGATTCCATCAGTAAATCAAATCCTTATTTCTGTTGTGTTTCATGGATTTCAGTAGTTTTCTACCATCTTTATTTATAGTTTATTTTTACATATGTTTTTATTTCAGAGCAGACGGCATACGACTCCTTGAATAGATGGACGGCAAACAAACTTGGTGCTGTGGTTGTTGGAGTGGAGTAAGAGACTACATATAAATATACAAAGATACATATTAATATTTAAGTCCTTTTCCTACAACAAAGACTTGATTTCCAAAGCAAAGCACCCTAGAATTTTGTACTTTTAATATTTTTATCAGCATAACATGTATGTTTCCATAAAGTGGCCAATTATCCATTGTATCTCTATGATAATTACTGAGGAGTAGCAGAGAGTGAGCATTTTGGTAACAGCTGGCAATCTATAGGGGCATAGAATTTGGGTTTTAGAATTAGCTTAATGGCAAGCTTTATCATTATAGATTTGGGATGCTTGGTTTATTTTGAACTGATTCGAGGAAGAGAAGGTGACAAAGGTTGAAAGCCTCTGAGTGTTTTGAGTCATTCTCAGAGAAAGATACCTCAATGTTTCATTTTTTTTTTTTGCCCAAATTTCCAACAATATTCCGGTGGGAATTGTAAACATCCACTACTTTTTACTTGTTAACAAAAGAGTACTGTTAGGGCAGGAAGAGGGCAGGAACAGGCTGAAGCCAGGAGCTTGGAGTGTCATTGGGAGATCTCATGCGCATGGCAGAGGTGCAGGCACTTGGACCTTCTGCTCCTGCATTCCCAGGTGCTTTCCCATGGAGCTGGCTGAAGAATCCAGAACATGAGCAGGTGCCACTGTCATGGGTGACAACTTAATCTGCTGCTCCACAATGCTGGCCCCGCTCCATCGTTTTTAAAATGAATATGTATTTTGTGCTTGACCTAAGGATTGTAACAAGTACCTAATAAATTGGTTGCTTGTATCTTGAAGAACATTTAAGATAGCAATTACATATTTTATGTTATATTTTATATTATGTAATATTTCAGATATTTTAGGCACAACTTCCAATATGTTCAAATTGTAAAGGATCATTTGGCAAACACTAAATGTTTAGTATTTGCATGTGGATAATTCACTAATTCTTAAGGGTATTAAGATTGTTATAATAGATAGATATTTAGAAATATATAGATTTGCACATATAATAGATTATGCATTTGCGTATCTTTGCTAATGTATGTGTATATGTTTATACGCATATATGGTGCATACAAAAGTATGTCAAATATTTTGTGGAAAACTGAAACTGAAATTACGATTTGTTTTGGTGGAAAATGATTTTTGACATAGGTTCTTCATAATAGCTATTTTCCGTGTTAGTGCACTAAAATTTTGCACTAAAATGAAATTCCACTTTTTTATTTTTTAAAGATTTTTATTTATTTTTATTGGAAAGGCAGATATGCAAAGAGGAAGAGAGAGGAAGATCTTCCATCTGTTGGTTCACAGAAGCCACCTCAACAGCTGGAGCTGAGCCAATCTGAAGCCAGGAGCCAGGAGCTCTTTCAGGTCTCCCACAAGGGTGCAGGGTCCCAAAGCCTTGGGCCGTCCTCGACTGCTTTCCCAGGCCACAAACAGGGAGCTGGATGGGAAGCAGGGCCGCTGGAATTAGAACCTGCACCCATATGGGATCCTGGCACGTTCAAGGCGAGAACCTTAACTGCTACACTTTCGTGCTGGGCCCAAAATTTCACTTTTAATCAATTTCCCCACAAGCTTTCCAAAGTGCGTATTTATGCATTGAAATGTACTATAATAACTCATTTTACACATAAACTTGTAATAATTAAGAAAAGATCTTTTTCCTACACTTACTTTCATTATTTTACTTCAAAATAATTTATTTAGATTTTCAACATCCAAGTATGTTCTGCTGTTCCATCAATGGTTCTGAAATTTGTGAGTTGCCAGCAATCTTATGGATCAAATAAACAGCCACAAACATCAGTGCTAGCTGTGCCGAACATCTTCCATGTATTCAGCCTTTCTTTCACATATTCCTGCAGAACAAGCATTTTCAAACCATTTTTTCAGGTATTTCCTCCTGTTTTGAAACGGAAGTTGGCAGTAAGTTCAGGTTTAATTCGTGATGTTAAAGATGCAAGTTAGTGCAAGTTTTGATCAGTGAAGCTGTTGGTTGGTTTATAGATGGTTGTATACACATAAGCCTAAGTTTTATCATGCATGCTTTGTTGCTTTTGGTTTTCTCTTGCAGCTACAGATCACCTCCTCGGTATCAATTTCCAGTTTCCCTTGAAGATGTGGTTTCTGTGGTCAAGTTCTTTCTAAAAGATGATATTGTCGTAAAATATGGAGTGGATCCCACTCGAGTCTGCATAACAGGAGATAGTTCCGGGGGTTCGCTAGCAGCGAAAGCAACACAACTGGTATGTATAGCACACACACACACACACACACATGGAAAAAAGAACCATTTTATGTCAGTGACAGTATTTGTGTTGGTCTATTATTTTAAACTGGGATATGGAAAAGAATGCACCCCCCCCATCAAACCATTTTCTGTCCTTCTCATAATATTGTCTTTAGACAGGTGCAGTTTTACATATAATGCTAAATATTCACACTAATTTTAAGAAACATATTGCAGTGCTTAGGAACGAGTATGTAAAATGATATGGAATTATTAAACTCGGTGAGTAGGCTGTAAAATCTGTGAAGCAATTTCAATCATTATAATTGATGTATTAGATCCTAAGAAGAATCACAAGATAACGTTTAGGTCATCTGACATGCCTAAGTAGAAACTTACTACTATGATAAAGAGAGAAATCATCTCATGCTAAAAGAAAATCTTGTTTTGTGTACTTACACAACTCACCAACCAAGAATGCATTTTCAGTGATTTCAGGCCGATACCTAGTTCTCATCATTGAAACTTTTGCTTGTTTTGTATAATTGAGCAAATTTAGCCTAAATGGGGAGGAGGGGATACTGTTTACAATGCAGAGATGTATCTCAACCTACGAAGTGAGTGTGGTGTCAAACGTTCATTCAGCTTTTCGAATAATTTCAAATAAAAATAAACAACATACATAATAGTGATCTCTTGGAATCTCCTTTAGTATGTGACAATAGGACAATCGGCCTCTGTCATGATTCTTGTTGGGATCTCAGAGCCTCCCTGGGATCACCTGGGAATCTTGCAGCAGATGAAACTAATGGGTTTTGATCATGGATTTGCATGTTCCTTGCCTGTACTGAGAGGCTTCATATTCCCAAATCCAAAAGATAGCTCGGGCTGTCTCCATACAGGGGTGAGGCAGTGCTGAGAGGACTTGGCCAGTGCGTCAGACACTGGAAGGGGCTGGATGCTCATGCCCCATTTTCCCCTAGGACACGGATCTGTGTGCCTGAGTTCCACACATAATACTTTCGTTTCACTTTTTAGTGTTTTGAAGTTGATTCCAATAGTATCAATAGTGCACATAACCTCTCTTTAGACTGTTTTCCATTTTGTGAGAACTGTCGCTTCCATGATTAAACTACTGTAAAATTCTAAATAATAAGTGATTTGAAGTCTACCAATCAATATAAACATATAATCCCTCAAAAGATTCTCTGGAATTGTTTATTTTATTGCTCTGCTGGACTCCCCATTATACTAATAGAGGCTTTAAAAAGAATACAATGAGCTTTTGTAAGCAAACCACCAGACAGGAAGGGTGTACGGGTGTGTGTCTGTTTTCTAAGAAAAAAGCAAAAGTAGACAGAAGTTGAAATATTGTATAATGTGAAGTTTCAGGCAAGCATAGAATTCGTTAGTAACAGATTTTATTGTGAATCATAGTGCAGAGAACTATGGGAGATTTCTTGGGACAGGTTTCTTTTTCCATATCCAGTCTTACTGTCGTCAAATATATTATCAGAGGTAGAAAAATTTAATAATTAAGACTGGAAGACATATTTTTTTGGCCAAATATCTGTAAAAATTTGCTTTGATACAAGAAATGTAAATAGAATCTATTTTGTTTCATATCAAATATAGCAATAGTCACAGTGACCTATTTTTGGATACATAAAAAGGAATATTTTGCCAATGGTTTTCATGGACATTCCTCTTTTATTGTCACAAAAAATGAATATTTTTAGTGTTAATAGATAATATAAGGGATTTTGTTTCTGCTTCAGTGGGCTTTGCATGGCCTTTGTTAGTTTGTTTTCTAGCAGAGTTTTCTTTGTGATTAATAATTATTGTTTGCTAACTAAATATATTAACATGCTATTTTCTTCTGAATCTGCTTTCGTTGTGTGAGTTTTCTTTCTTTATCTTTATATTTAAAAAATTCAAACTTATAAAATTTGGTTGTTATATTTGTATTTCTTTCATTGCTTCAAGATTACAAGGATCTTACTGTAAAATTTGATCAAAGTTTTATTTAGCAGAACATGCACCTCTTGTCATGTATGTGTACATACACTTTGTTTTTATCTCTAAATCATTCATGCAATAAAACTTCTGTTACTTTCTTGACATTTGTTATGCTTTAACATCTTATAGAACTGGTGGCCTAATTATTTATGTGCTTTTCCACCAAACCACAGAAGTCTTTGTCTATTTAGCTTTAAAAAAAATGGAGCCAACCCAATCACTTGCATAGTATATAACTTTTGATAGCTTTCCATGTCGCCTTAAATATAGTTAATATTAATTTCATACTTACTACATTCCTAGAAACTTTCTTTCTTGACTCAATCTTATCATTACATATGAAAAAGTATATCACATTGATTAAAATTTTCTCTATTTTAGTGATCAAGAAATAGAGTTTGAAAGGTTAGGCAACATTGCTAAACACGCTAAATCAAAACATTGTAAAATAAAGACTCAAGCTAACATACAAAGAACTCCGACATTTAGATTTTCAAGCACTGATTAATACTGTCATTTGCCTCTTCCATTCTGGTAGATTGGGTATTTACTTGAATATTTTATTATCACAAGCATGCCTATAATTTTAAAACTTTAGCTGCAAGTCCTGTTGCACTCAGCATGGATTGAGTGTGTCCGCTGGGATAAAGCCAAAATGCTTGTATCATTGCTATTCATCCACAATAGCCCATCATTTATTTAGATACTATCAACTTTCTTCACTCTGGGAATAAATGTGAAGGGCCACAGATCCATTATTGCCACCGGTGAGAAAGCTTCTATCAGGACACAAGGCCTTTTGCAACCTGGCTCCAAATGCTGTTATCAAATTCATCTATTAGGAAGTTGGCTAAACATCTTCTGGGGCCAAGGCCAAATGAAAATTCAGAGCCACTTCTACAAAAATCAAAAACAGTTGCAGTTAAAGATAACATCAAGTTTTTTTTCCCCTTAAAGGACACACAACTTACAAAGTATAAGAAACATGATTGCAATATGAAAATGATCAAGTTTTTTTTTATTAGAAAGGCAGATTTACAGAAAGAAGGAGAGACAGAAAGTTCTTCCACTTGCGTTTAATCCCTAGGTGGTTTCAATGGCTGGAGCTGAGCTGATCCAAAGCCAGGAACATGGAGTTTCTTCTCTGTCCCCCACATGGGTGCAGGGCTCCAAGGACTTAGGCAATGCTGTTCTGCTTTCCCAGGCCACAAGCAGGGAGCTGATTATTAGAGCAGCTACTTCTGATAGGTGCACATTGGGATGCTAACACTTGAAGGTGGAACCATGCAGCCAGCCGCACAGAAAAAAAATTTTTAATTTTAATTTCTGAGTATCAACATTGCATTCCATATTTATGCTATGTTAGTTTTTAATTCAAATATAAACATTTAGCATTAGGCAGAATCACTGTCTTGTGGCATTTACATGCATAGTATTTTGTTCTTATCAGAAGATTAGAAATGTACATAAAATTATTATTTCACTGTTGATACATTCCACCAACAATCTCTACTGTTAGCTCACTGATAAATAAGGCAGGATTGAAACTAAAAACTTTGATTTTCACTATCTTGTTTGCTTTTCCTATATTATAGTTGTATTCCAAGTAACCAAAGGGATGTAACATAAGCAAGAAATAATATAATAATGTTCATGGTTGTTTCATTCCTTGTGTTTGAAAGTTAGTTCTGTTTCTAATGGAAAGTCTGACCTCTTGAGGCTGTCAGCCTCTATGCATTGTTTAACAAGCAATAGTTGTTGTAAGAAGCTACATGTCATATGCTTGATATCACTTTTCCAATACTGTTTTTTGGTTACAAGGATAACATCCTGCTTCCTGTTTAAATAATGGAATGCTTATAACAATATTGATTATTAAATGAATTAATTTATCCGTTGTGATTTATATGTTATGTGTATTTTCCATTTATCATATACTAGGTATAATTTATAATGTACGTGATAGGTCATATTATACAATAAATCAGCATGTTATGGTATAATAGATATGTAGTACATAAAATTCCTATTTAGATACATAATGGTAAATGTGAAAGGGTGATAGATATGCAAGGAGAAATATGATGGATCAGGCAAAACACTGCATATTGTTGCAATTTATATCACCACATAAAACTATAACAGAAGGAGTAACATTACATATAGTCTTTTAAAAAAAGATTTATTTATTTTTATGGGAAAGTCAGATTTACAGGGAGAAGGAGAGGCAGAGAGAGAGAAATTCTCCATTCACTGGTTCACTACCCAAGAGGCTGTAGTAACTGGAGTTACGCCCATTCAAACCCAGGAACAGGAGCTTCCTCTGGGACCCACAGGTGGATTTCCTGTTATACATATTTATTTATTCATTTTTTTATGACACAGTTCCATAGGCTCTGGGACACTCTCTACTCTTTGCCCAAATCTCCTCCAACCCTCCTGATCCTACCCCCATATTATTACAGTAGTATAGTCCTTAAAAAACAGTCCTAAGTCCATCATTCTGCTATTGAAGTGAACCCTGACGTTGCAAGCATAGACAATGGAGAGAGTCCAGCATCCTATTTTCAAGGTATATTTAACAATGTTGTTATGAGTCCATTTTTTATTTGGAAGTAGAAATGCTTACTGCATTGTATCTTCACATCTGGATATGCTAGTCTTTACTATACAGTTACTTATATAAATCCCCTTAAATGAAAGCCATAAAACAAAATCAACAACAGGAAGAAAAGTAGAAAATTTACAACAATATGAAGCTAAATAACATGCTACTGAATGACTAATGTGTTTGAAGAAATGGAAATCAAAAACTTTCTTGAAGGAAATGATGCTATTGCATGACCTGTGAATCACTGAAGAAACTGATAAGAAAAAGAAAACTTTTCAAGAAATGAAAATAAAAATATTAAAACCCATGAAATGCAACAATAAACAGTATTTAAAGGACTATTGATATTGTATTTTGCAAGGAGGCTGCCTTATATCAGAGAGAACAAATGACATATAAAAATATGGAATGCTTCACTAATTTGTGCATCACCCCTGTGCAGGGGCCATGCTAATCTCTGTACATTCCAGTTTTAGTAAATGCACTGCTGAGGTGAACACACATACAGTCTTAATAAAATGAAAATTGGCCCAAGATGATTAACTGAGATAAATAATCGAAAGTTTAGGAAAAGAAGTGCTTCTCTTCATTAGGTACTGCATGTATAATCATACATAACTGTTTATGGGTAGATTTAAACTTGTACTGGAACACACAGAGAGTTGCATGTGACTGATAACACAGCAGTTGTGTCTGGTGCAAAATTGCTCTGCACCGTTTGGGAGCTGATTTTCTATTAGTTTGTTGGCAAAGCTTGAATTTGACTTGAATCTTGAAAGAATTCAAAATGATAATAAAGAACATTGAATAAAAGCTCAATGGACACATAGTGAAGGACTTAAAGACATTAAGGATGAAATATCTGAAATCAAATAAAACTGTTCATTTGACATGCATTATGGGAATATATTAGGGTAAAATGCTAAGAGTAAAATCTAAGCTTCTTCTAGATTTTAATATAGAAATATATGAATTTCTGAATGGAAAATAAAAGATTGAATGGATGCTCTCATCACTTCTCTAGAACTGGTAGATTCTGTTCTTCATTGTTGTTGGATTACTTCTGTTACTGGTCTGAGACGGTCCCAGTTGATGCTCTGCCTCACTGCAGGTTCTGCGCTGGGTGCTGTTTCTCCACCGTGTTGATGAGGGCTACAGTTTGTTTAGTAGACTATAACTCAAGGGGGACTCAAGAGGGAGCAGGGGTGCTTCCCTTTGGAATTTGTGAGTGCACATTTTGGAGTTGGTTGGATTTTACGTCTGCTTGTGATAAGTATGTCTCCTTGTGTCTCTGGCGAAACGTTAAGCCATTCTTCCTGGGTGCGATTCAAGTACTCTGGTGAGAGTGTGACTTAAACGAACAAACAAACAAAAACAACTTCCAGATCTGGAACCTTTTTTATGGAACAGTAGCAGACACATATATTTTTCCAATATCGTTGTTTCAGAAGCTAGTTGTATGCTTAGCTAATTGGTTCTCTTGTGAACTGGACAGGAATTAAAACAGAAAGGGTAGGGCCTGGTGCCGTAGCCTAATGGTTAAAGTTTTCACCTTGCAGATACCAAGATACCATATGGGCACTGGTTCATGTGTCGGCTGCTCAACTTCTCTCCCGGCTCACTGTTTATGGTCTGGTTGAGGATGCCCCAAAGCCTTGGCATGCTGCACCCACATGGGGGACCTGGAAGAAGCTTCTGACTCCAGGCTTCAGCTCAGCTCAGCCCCGGCCATTGTAGCTGCTTGAGGAGTGAACTAGTGGATGAAAGAGCTTTCTCTGTATAAATCTGACTTTCCAATAAAAAATCAAAATAAGAGAGAGAGAGAGAGAGAGAGAGAGAGAGAGAGAGAGAGAGAGAGGTAAAGGAAAGCAATTCTAGCTAAGATTTTAGGAAACTTCTTGTTCCTGGTAAGAAAGAGAGGCTCCAGAAACGATGTTCTATATCACTTACTCCTCTTGAAACTTTGTTTTCTATCACTTTACACTATTTGTCCCAAGGGTAAGTTGCGCATTGGGAATAATTCCCAAATTTGGTTAATATTTGAGTTTAGGTATTGATATTAAATGATTGTTTCTTTTCTTTTTTATTAATAACATTGCATTATGTGACACAGTTTCATAGGCCCTGGGATTCCCCCAACTCCTTCCGGTGCCCTCCCCTCATGGTGGATTCCTCCACCTTGTTGTAGTGTTACAGTTCAAATGCAGTCAAGATTCTTTCATTGCAAGCATACACCAAGCATAGAGTCCAGCATCTCATTGTCCAGATAAATTCATCGGTTTCTTGGGGAGACCATCTCTGGTCTGAAGGCAGAGCTGGCAGAATATCATCCTGATCAATTAAAAGCCACAACATAACATCAGCAACAATTTACAATATTATGGAATTAATCGACATGGTATTGAGTAGCCAATCACAATAAAAATGACTTCAAAATATACAAAACTTATCACTTTCCTTGGAGATATCTTAATATATTTCTGTTTGGTGGTCATGTTAGTAAGATATTACAAGGATATTTGTGTGTGTGTGAGACGCAGATACAAAGTAAGACAGCATCATGTTTCCAAATAAAGTATAAATACGAAAATAGTCATTCGGTACTATATCCATTTTGTACATTTAGTTACCTCCTAGTGTTAAAGCATAATTTCTTACTTCTATAATTGGAAATCCTTTAATATACTCATGTTTTATTTTTTGTTTCAGCTACAAAATGATCCAGATTTCAAAATTAAAATCAAAGCACAAGCTTTAATTTACCCTTGCTTACAAGTATTTGATACTTCAACACCCTCTCACCAAGACAATGAACAGGGTCCAATTCTGTCAAGGGATTTGGCAATTAGATTGGCACACCTATATTTGGCCAATGATAAAGCACTGCATCAGGCAATGAGCGTAAACCAACACATGCCTCAGGAATCGAGACATCTATTCAAGTATGTCAACTGGAGTATTCTTCTTCCTGATAAGTTTAAAAAGAATCATGTTTATACTGAACCAATTTTTCGAAGACTGAACCCTTCTTATCCAGAACTTATGGATAGTAAATTGTCACCCTTGGTAGCCAATGATTCTGAGTTGCAAAATTTGCCATTAACATATATTGCCACCTGTCAATATGATATCCTTAGAGATGATGGACTTCTATACGTCACACGACTTCAAAACCTTGGCGTTCAAGTTACTCATGACCATTTGGAGGATGGATTTCATGGGGCTCTATCACTTATGACATCCCCAGTATATTTACGTCTTGGGATGAAAATAAAAGATAAATATATTAGTTGGTTAGAAAAAAATCTGTGAACACGTAAATTGTATATTTAGCTGTCTGATCATTTCAGTTGTTAGTATAATCCAAGGGTTCTCTTTTGAATTATTGTGAGTTTTACGGACAGAATCATGATTTGGGTTTGTGACGTAGCTACGCCTAATGCAGAATACAGTTTGTTATGTATTTTGGAACACATTATTTAATTTCTTTAAGGTCTTGCTAAAATAAACATGTTCAGTGTATTATTTCTATTAAATATTATTCTGTTTGATAAGCCTTAATTGTGTATCAATTGAACTCATGTTAGTGTGGTTATAACAAACTAGGTATGACAATTTTCAGAAAGTGACAGAATGATGATGCAGAGGTAAAAGTATACGGAAAGACAATTACGATATCATCTATCTTATATTGTACTCATTTTTTTTTAAGAGTAAATGCAAGTTCTTAACCACCTTCCGTGACCACCTCATTGACATTTCAATTTTGGTTTATACACAACATATAACATAAATAACATAATATGTTCTACATAACATCATATCATCTTAAATTAAGGCAAACATGTGATATTTAACCTTTTGGGATTAGCTCATTTCCCTTAGCATTATGGTTTCCAGTTTGGCCCATTTGGCCACAAAGAACTGCATTTTGTTTTTTTTAATAGCTGAGTAGTATTCCATGGAGTAGATGAACCATAGCTTTCTTATCCAATCCTCTGCTGATGGGCATTTTGGTTGCTTCCATGTTTTTGCAATTACTGATTGTGCTGCTATGAACATAGTAGTGCATGTTGGTTTCTCATAAAACAAGTGATTTGGATACATTCCTAGGAGTGCTATTGCTGGATCATACAGTATGCTGATTTTGAGTTGTTTGAATGTTCTCCATACTGATTTCCATAGAGGCTGTACCAACCTGCAGCCCCACCAGCAGTGGAGTAGGGTTCCCTTTTCACCACAACCTCGCCAACAAGTATTGTTGGTGCTTTTATTTATGTGGGCCAGTCTTACTGGCGTTAGGTGGTACCTCATTGATGTTTTAATTTGGATTTCCCTTATTGCCAGGGAACTTGAGCATTTTTTCATATGTTTATTTGCCATTTGGGTTTGTTCTTTTGTGAAGTGTTTGCCCATTTCCCATGCCCACTTCTTGAGTGGTTTGTTTGTTTTGGTGTTTTGGCTGTTTTGTAGTTCTTTGTATATTCTGGAGATTAGCCCTCTATCGCCTATGTAGTACACAAAGATCTCCCATTCTGTGGGCTGCTTTTTTACTTTGTTGATTGTTTCCTTTGCTGTACATAAGCTTCTTAGTTTGATGAGGTCCCATTTGTTTATTCTGGTCTCGATTTCTACTGCTTCTGGTGTCCTTCTAAGGAAGTAAGGACCTACCCCTAGATCTTGCAGAGTATTTCCAACATTTTCTTCCGAAAGTTTAAAGGTTTCTGGATGTAGGTTTAGATCTTTTATCCATTTAGATTTGATCTTGGTGTATGGTGAGAGATGTGGGTCTATCTTTTTGTTTCTGCAGGCTATCAACCAGTTGTCCCAACAGCATTTATTGAACAGACCTTTCCATTTGCCAGGATTATGGTCATTTGTCCTTTTGTCAAAGATTATTTGGCTGTATCTGTGTGGGTTCCTGTCTGGTGTTTCTATTCTGCTCCATTGATCTTCCTCTCTATCTTTGTGCCAGTACCACGCTGTTTTGATAACCACTGCCCTATAGTATGTCCAGAGGTCTGGGACTGTAATTCCCCCTGCTAACTTCCTGTTCTTCAAGATGGTTCTGGCTATTCGTGGTTTTTTGTGTTTCCAGATGAACCTTTGGATCATTGTTTCCAGTTCCATGAAGAATGTTTTGGGCAATTTGATTGGAATTGCGTTGAATGTATATATTGCCTTTGGCAATACAGACATTTTAATGATATTGATTTTACCTATCCAGGAGCATGGGATGTTACTCCATCTTTTGAGGTCTTGTTCAATTTCTTTCCTAAGTAGTTTGTAGTTTTCTTCAAATAGGTCTGCTACATTTTTGGTTAAGTTAATTCCCAGATACTTCATACTTTTCTCTGTTATTTTGAATGGTATCTTGCTGTTTAGATCTTTTTCCAACTTGGGACTGTTTGCATACAAAATGGCTGTTGATTTTTGTTCATTAATTTTGTACTCTGCCACTCTACCAAACTCTCGTATAAGTTCTAGCAGTCTCTGTGTTGAGCCTCTTGGCTCTTATATATAAAGAATCATGTCATCTGCATATAGTGAAAGCTTGACTTCTTCATTTCCCATTTGGATTCCCTTGATTTCTTTCTCTTGTCTTATGGCCTCAGCAAGTACCTCTAGGACTATGTTGAATAGCAGTGGAGAAAGTGGACATCCCTGTCTTGTTCCAGAACTCAGTGGGAAGGGTTCCAGTTTTTCTCCATTCAGTATGATGCTGGCGTTGGGTTTTTCATATATTGCTTTGATTATGTTGTGGATTTTTCCATCTATGCCTACCTTGGTTAGGGTTTTTAGCAGGAAGTGGTGTTGGATTTTGTCGAAAGCTTTTTCTGCGTCTATTGATACTATCATGTGGTTCTTGTTTTTCAGTTTTTGGATGTGGTGTATCACATTGATGGATTTCCGGATGTTGAACCACCCGTGCATTCCAGGGATGAATCCTACTTGATCCGGGTGAATGATCTGTCAGATGATTTTTTGAATTCTATTTGCTAGGATTTTGTTGAGAATCTTAGCATCAATGTTCATCAGAGAGATAGGTCTGTAGTTTTCTTTCTCTGTAGGATCTCTGTCTGGTTTTGGGATTAAGATAATGTTGGCTTCATAGAATGAGTTTGGAAGGGTTGCTTCCTTTTCTATTGTTTTGAAGAGTTTGTGGAGGATTGGGGTTAGTTCTGTTCGGAATGTTTTGTAGAATTCTGTAGTGAAGCCGTCTGGGCCTGGACTTTTCTTTGTTGGGAGGTCTTTAATCACTGATTCAATCTCTGCTTCAGTTATGGGTTGGTTCAGGTCGTTTGTTGCCTCTGGGCTAAGTTTTGGCAGGTGGTGTGAGTCTAAGAACTTTTCCATTTCTTGGTGGTCTTCTGATTTGTTGGAGTACAGTGCTTTGTAGTAATTTCTAATTATGTTCTTAATGGTTGCAGTGTCTGTTGTTATGTTGCCTTTTTCATCTTTGATGCTGTTAATTCTTGCTTTCTCTTGTTTTTTCTTTGTCAGTCAGGCCAACGGGGTGTCTATTTTGTTTATCTTCTCAAAAAAACAGCTTTTTGATTCATTGATTTTGTGTATGTTTTTTTTTTATTTCTATCTGGTTGATTTCCTCCCTTGTTTTGATGATTTCTTGTTTCCTGTTGTGTGTGGGGCTCATCTGCTGCTGCTTTTCCAATTCCTGGAGGTGTGTGGTTAGTTCCTGTATTTGGCTCCTCTCTTGGGCCTTGACATGAGCTCCAATTGCGATGAATTTACCCCGTAGCACTGCTTTGGCAGTGTCCCACAAGTTTTGGAATGTTGTGTCAGAGTTTTCATTGGTTTCCAGAAATTTTTTGATCTCATCTTTAATTTCTTTTCTGATCCATTGCTCGTTTAATAGCATATTGTTCAGCCTCCAAGAGTTTCTGTATTTCCTGGGGCATTTTGAATTGCTGATTTCCAGTTTCATTCCGTGGTGGTCTGAGAGGGTACATGGTATGATTCCTATCTTTTTGAATTTATTTAGATTTGCCCTGTGTCCTATCATGTGGTCGATCCTGGAAAAGGTGCCATGCACTGCTGAAAAAAAATGTATAATCTGTGGTCTTAGGATAAAAAGTTCTATAGATGTCACCAAGTCCAGTTGTTCTAATGTTTGTATGAGCTCTGTTGTTTCTTTGTTGAGTTTTTGTTTTGTTGATCTTTCTATTGTTGTTAGAGGAGTGTTAAGATCGCCCACTATTATTGTGTGTATATCTATGTCTCCCATTAAGTCTGTAAGTAATTGCTTCACGTAGCTAGGTGCATTGGAATTAGGTGCATATATGTTCATGATTGTAACTACTTCCTGGTGGATCAATCCCTTCACCAATATATAATGTCCTTCTCTGTCCTTTTTGATGTCTCTCAGCTTAAAGTCTAGGTCATCTGAGATTAGAACAGCTACCCCAGCCTTTTTTTCTCGTCCATTGGCATGAAATGTCTTTCTCCATCCCTTCACTTTAAATTTCTTAGAGGCTTTTCTGGTTAGATGTGTCTCTTGTAGGCAACATATAGTTGGGTGCTGTTTGATCCATTCCGTTAATCTATGCTTTTGATTGGTGAATTTAGTCCGTTTGTGTTTAGAGACAATATTGACAGGGTGTGATTTTGGGCTTCCATGAGTGTGTGTAAGTGTGCAAGTGTGTATTTGCGACTATTAGAGTTTCTGATTGGTTGACTTTCCTTGTATGGATTTTAGTGGGGAGGGGTTCCCATTTGCCATCTTTGATTTTGGTTTGTATTTTTTCTTTCTGGGTTTAGCACCTTCCTGAGGTGATTTTCCAGAGCTGGTTTCATGTTGATGTATTCTTCGAGTTTCTCCTAACTGTTGAAGTATTTGATTTCATTCTCAAATACAAATGAGAGCTTTGCTGGGTACATTATTCTTGATTGGCAGTTGTTTTGTTTCAGGACTTGATATGTTTTACCCCATTCTCTCCTTGCTTGGAGCGTTTCTTCTGATAGGTCCGCTGTGATCCTGATTTGCCTTCCTCTGAAAGTAATCTTATCCTTTTTTCTTACTTGTCTTAGAATAGTTTCCTTATATTCACTTGAAGGTAGCTTGAGGACCACATGTCTGGGTGAGGATTTGTTTGGATCGTATCTACTCGGGGTTCTTTGTCCTTCCTGGATTTGTGCTGAATTTATATTTCCAGTGTTCTGGAAGTTCTGCTGTATTATCTCATTGAGCACCCGTTGCAAGCCTGTCTCCTTTTCCACTCCTTCAGGAAGGCCTATTATTCTAATATTTGATTTTTTGAGGTTGTCTTTCATTTCCTGTATGGACCTATTGGCTTTCTCTAGATTTGTCTCCAACTGTTTGATGAGCTGTTGCCTTTCATTCTGAATGTCTTCCAGTTCTGATATTCTGTCCTCTGCTGTGTTAATTCTGTTGGTTAGGCTTTCAATTTTGTGCTCTATATCGAGGATTCCCTTTTTGACTTGGTTTATTTCTGCAGTGACATGGTTTTCGAATACCTTGGACTCTTCCCAACGCTTCTCACTGTCTCTGATGAATTTCATCACTAGTTTCTTAAATTCCTTATCTGGTATTTCCTCTATGTCTTCATCTTGCATCTCAGATATTGAGATTAGTTTTTGGTTGTATTGGGAGGGAGTGCTTGATCTTTTTTCTGGGTCATTGCTTTTTCTAATACTTCTCCTCATTGTGTTTTGCCTCCTGTTGTTTTGGTATTTTAGCGTCTGACTTTTGTTGCCCTCAGTCCCCTGAAGCGCCTCCCCACTGCTCAGTAGCTCCGAGAGAGTGCAGAGGGAACCGCAGCGGCGCCGTGGGACTGGGGCTCAGAAGTCCCCACACCAGCTCCAAAAACAGTGGAACAGCTGCTAGAGAATCCACTGGCTCTTACCGCTGGTCTTAGCCTGAGCTCCAGAGGCCGGGCAACACGACCTGGGCAGAACAGCAAGCCACAGGGGCATGGCTGCGTGCTCCCCACAGCCCTGCACCCCCCAGGACTCCGCTTCCATGGTTGAGAAAGTGCAACTGAGAAAGTAGCCTCTCTCAGGCAGAATCTCCTGCTGGGCCCAGCCAGAGAGGCCAAACCAGAGCTGGCTCAGCAGAATCAGCGAGACCGGTTCTTCCAGCGGAGCCAGCCCAGAAGAGCCTGCTTGTGATAGCAGGAGGCAGCGCTGCCCCTCTCAGCGGAGCAGCACCCAAGAGGGAATTCCGAAGCAGCACTCTGGAGCAGGAACTCCGGAGAGCAGAGACTGGCAGACTGGCGCTGAGGCCTGCGGAAATCTCCAACACAGCCCGGGGCCGGGGATCCCAAGCCTCGAGCAGCAGAGGCCCACACTGAGGAGGAAGTCCTCAGTGGGGCAACGCCCCCAGACGCTAGAGAAAGCCACGCTGCGCAAGTCTCCTGCGCTGCACCACTCTAGGGGCCCAGTAGGAGCCCTACGCCCCGGCTCCCACACAATTTGGAGTGTTCAGTTGTTGCACAGCTTCAGACTGGGAGAATTCCTGGGGAGGGGAGCACTGAGCAGGGTCAGGCTCAGTTTGGTTCTCTCAGGGAGCAAAAAGCCTGAAAATTTTTTTCTTTTCCGCCTCTGGTGCACTCCACGTCTCTGGGTTCCTGTGCGTCCCGGCGTCACCAGTGCCCGCTCCACAACAAAGCTGCCAAGCTAGGTACCTCTAGGGGTCTCGTGTTGCTCAGAGCGCCAAGCAGTCTCACAGCTTTGGTTGCTGGAAGTTCCGCCAGGAGGGGAGCGGTCACTGCTGCTGGTAAGGGCCTTCGCAAAAGACAACCCATCCCACTGTCTCCAACCGCCCTGGGTCCTCTGGGCTTCCAGCTGATGTGCCCCTTTCCCGGGATGACTCACCACGTTTTAACCGGGTCTTTGTGTTTCCTGCGTTCCTTCTCTGGATTTCTTATGTGTTTCTTCTTGGATGCTTGATGTCCAGGGAGCTTCTGGCACTCCTTCCTGTGGTTCTTTGGTCCGCAGATCTCTCTCCAGCCGTGCCCTATCTCACTTTCAGCGCTTCCCTTTCTATGCCTGTCCTCTCAGGTCGGCCATTTTTTCCGTCTCCTGTACTCATTTTTAATTAGGTGCAGTCTATATGTTAATTGGTTCTTGTCAGTATAAATTCTCTTGCATTTTTAACATATCGCATGCAAATTAGAATTTACCTATTCTTGATTTCTTTACTCACACAGGTAAATAGGCTAATATTTGGATTATAAATTATATCTAGACCCTTATTCACACTGAAGATAGGTGAGTTAATTACTTGATTGTTATTATATGGCTTATACTTTCATTACTACAATGAGACACTTAAGACAAGTTATCCATGAAGAATGAGGCTTCTAAGGGCTTACTTCTTTGGAGAGTTACAGTCCAACTGAAGGTAACCCCATTGCATTAGAATCTGCTGCTGGCAAAATTGCAAGCAGATTTTCTGCAAAAAGTAGATCATTACATGGAGATATTTTACACATCCATGCCTTTTCTTAATAAAACCATCCGGATTAGATCACGAGAACTCCACTCAAAGGCCAAATCCAATGTAATCCTTCTCCTAAAGCCTCATCTCTAAACACCAGAATTAAGTTTTTACTCTCTTACAACCATTAACTCATGAATCTGAGTCTAAAATATGTATGAGTTTGAGACCCTAATCATGTTCAAACCACAGTGACCACATAGTGATCATTCAACCAGTAAGTTCCTTAATCAGTTGAACACAGTCTTTAGCATTATTTTTGTATTGTTTTTAAATTTAGGAGTGAATTAGTTACTCTCACAGAGCTACGTAAATATCAGCATGGGTCTCCGGATCTACTATCCTCCTTGATGGGATCCTCACTCTTGGCAGTCCACATCAGTCTCACAAACCACATTCTTACTAGGACGTATTACAACCTAATTTAATTTTCTGAGGCTCTTCTGACATTGATTTTACATGGTATTATTTTTCCTGTTCTGTGTCTCAGTAACAGTAAGCAAATTTGGTACTTTATGAGATTAATTTTATCTTGTGAGTTTGATAATGCAATTACATAACATTCTTACAATTTTTCTTCTGTGCCGTTTTATGATCTCCTTTTTCTCATTTCAGAAATAATCATACACTAATCTCTCAGCATATTTTGTCACATAAACCTCTCCTCTGAAATTTAAATGCTGAGTATATGAAAGTATACTCTGAGGTTTCATTTTGTTTTGTTTACTCACCAACTAGAACTGACTCTGCAGAGTGGCAATAAATGAGTCTCAGTCAATCAAACGTTAATTACAGGTGCCAATTGATTGGATTTTGTCCACATAAAACAAATGTGTCATTGCATGCTGTGCAGCCTGTGAGGTGGATACTTCAAACATTTTGAAGTATCCTCACGACCTGGAGGAGTAGTAGATGGAGTATTCCTAGCCATTGTCAGTCCAGAGTTTTCTGCTTCCTGTACTATTGGAAGAGAATGCATAAAAGTGAACATCTTTGCCTTATCTGTGATCTTAGAGAAAAAAGTAAAAACTCTGGTTTATAATCATTGATGTCAGCTATTGGCTTAATG
The DNA here is from genome assembly GCF_030435755.1 of Ochotona princeps. Classification (NCBI taxonomy): domain Eukaryota; kingdom Metazoa; phylum Chordata; class Mammalia; order Lagomorpha; family Ochotonidae; genus Ochotona; species Ochotona princeps. The sequence continues at coordinate 11,600,597 of NC_080834.1, forward strand.
AATATGGCTTTTATCAGATTGAAATACATTTATTTTAGACATAAATTAATTTTACATTTTGTCCTCAGAGGATAATGGCTCTAGATCCTGATCCCAGTTTCCTGCTTGTGTGTAATCTGGGAGGTAGGGGTGTTTATTTTTTTTCCCCCCACTGGTAGTGAGATGTGGATTAAGTTCCTTTGTCCTAGCTTTAGTCCCTTGATTGTTGCAGGCATATGGGAATTAAGTTTATAGATGGAATCAATCTGTTAGCCTCTTTCTCTCCCTCTCCTTTCTCCATCACATAACAGAAAATATGGATCAATAGGTTCCATAAATAAATGACTAGCTTACCAGAACTTACTTATTGAATGGTTAGGAATGCTTTGGTTCTGCTATGGCTACCTGGTGTCAAAGACTCACAACATCATGGCTGATAGTTTGGCATAGCTCACTGATACTTCTATTAAACAGCAAGCAGCCAGGGTCCACTGGGCTATGGTCACCATACAGCCAAGGCTGCAGGTGCTAGCCATGCAGATGGATGCTCTAAGGGGAGACGGAAGTGATACGTGGACATACTCATCCAGCCCATGAATATAGATGAACAGGCAACAGCCTGAGGGGGAGAGCAAAGGATGTAGGAACAGGGAAGTGCAGCACATGGTCCCCTCACTTAAAGTCAGAGACGTTGCAACCTGAACTGCTCATTCACACTTGGGTGATTATGAAGCAAAATGGCACAAGCGGACAGGACAGGTTCAGGCCCTGTATGATGACTCAATGGACAACTCCTTCCTTGTAAGTGCCAGGATCCATAAGGATGCCAGTTCATGTCCCAGTTGTTTTACTTCCTTTCAAGCTCCCTGCTTGTGGTCTGGGAAAGCAGTGGAAGATGGCCCAAAGCATGGGAGCCTGCACCTGTGTGGAAGACCCAAAAGAAGTTCCTGGCTCTTGGATTTGGATTTGCTCATCTCTGGCCTTTGCATTCACTTGGGGAATTAGCCAGTAGATGAAAAATCTTTGTCTCTCCTTATCCCCATAAATCTGCATTTCCAATAAAAATAAATAAATCTTTTTTTTTTAAAGTGGGCAGGTTCAAGATAATTCAATGATCAATTACAAATGTTATCAGATTGAAATACATTTGGCCAAAATAAGGACCTAAAGTCACCAATATTCTTTCTGAACAAACGGCTAGTTTACCAGCAGGGACCAAGTGACTCTAAAGTGCTGTTTCCTCATGTGCCTACATGAAGTTCAAGATTTGGTGAGAAGTCTGTTGAGGCAATATCATGGTATAAACATCGCTCTGTGGGAAAGCAAGCAGACAGGCAAGCAAGCAAATAGAGTCTCCTAGGATATTTTATCAGATGATGATGGCCGTTCAGGCTGCCCTTAACACCACATCATGTTATGTTTTCGCTAGCTCATAGGCTTTTGCCAATAGCATGGAAATTGAATGAGCAGAATTGCAACTTTGTGACTGGAAAAATCAAAGGATCTCCTGTTTGAAGAAAAGGACTGTATAACAGCTTGCTACATGGAAGTGACAAATCCATCCTTCATGGGATTATGGCACCACCATAACTATTACTGAAATGAATCTGTGTCATTTTTTATATACTCCCCTCAAGCCCTGATTGTAGGGAACAGCCTTCACCAGCCAAGCAACATGAAAATAGGCACATTGTCTTAGAATAAAATGGGTGTTCCATGCATTTTCAGCTACAGGCCAGTTGAGTCACTGAGTGATTGAACAGGTGACTCACACAGCAGCAAAACAAAGAATACCAAAACTGCTTTCTACTAAGGTGGAATCCAGTGTAAGTAAGGTGGTATGAATGGCCAACACTGAGCCCCAGCACAACAGAAACAGGGCAGTATAGTGCATGTTGGGAGCCTTGAGGTTAGTAGGGATGAGTGTAGACTAAGTGTCACCTAATTAGCCTGTGCCAAGGAAACCTGTCACCCTAACAAGGTGAAACTTTAGAAGCTGCCAAATTGAACTGTTGTTATAAAACTTCAGGATAATTATAGTTGGTGAGGTTTCTTTGAGTTCATTTGTGAGGTCTTTCATATCAGTGTGTAGCCTGTTGATGGTAACACGTAGCCTTTGGTTCTTAGCAGTTGTTTAAAAGGTGTCCTGAGGGAAGCAGGTGGTCCATGTGTAGGTTGCAAGCACTGATTTTCTGATAGTGAGAAGTGCCTTTCATGAAGATGGGTGGTTTTCCAGCATCCCCTTTGGTTCACTTTCTGAGCAGGTCTCATTAGTCCTTGCCCTCCTGCTTTGGTCATTTGACAGTGGTGAACTCCGGGTCTGCAGCTTTTTGTGCCCCATGAGTGTTGGATTCATAACTGGACCCTGAATCTGTCAACATGGTTCATGATCTGTGATGGCTTTATATAAAGGTTTTTATTTTAATAATAAAAATTTGTTCCAATTTGTAAAAAAAAAAAATCCTGAGTTTTCCTAAAAATTCTTTTCCTTTTTCTCTTAGGGAATGTATGTCCTTGGCTAGATTTGTGATTCAGGACATTAGAATACCAAATCCTTGCTCCTCCATCTTCCCCAAACCCTTGATTATGCTCTGAAAGTTAGTTGCCTCTAGTAAACACAATAAAAACTACAAGGGGGGGATGACCCTAAGGAGTATCAGGGTAGTACATTGCCTCAAGGACAATGTATTACCCCCTCTGGGTTGGGCACTGTTTTCAGACATTTCAAGTTGTTAAAAATATGATTTGCTGTTCTGGCTTAGATGGTTGAGCCCCAAATGGTCTATATACATAATGGGAGCATTGGCTACCCAAAGAGGCAGTAGCTACAGACATTGGATAGATAGAGCACACTGCTGCACCACTTCAGCTTAGTCCTTGCATGAGAGGTAGAGATGGCTTGAAACCAAGGGTGGTGCAGTAAATGGGGCAGTAACTCATCAGCTGACTTTTTCCACAAGGCTGTAGCTTTGGAGGCTGGACTCAATGAACCTTTCTCAGGTTCTCCCAAGATACAGCTATTAGAGGCAACCTGACAGGTATTGGATCTGCAGTAATGATTTGTTTTTGTCACAAAATATTGTGATTCCTTTTTCCTACCAGGGATGAACTATACCCGTCTTTCTGCCACATTTGTACAAAAGAAGTCATACTGGATTATTAAACAAGAATCTGGCATTCAGTATGGGGGAGGGATCTGGAGGTGCATTCTAACTGATTCTATGGAAAATATAATTTCTACTAGTGAATCTGAAACTTTGAAACATCAAGTCCCTTTGACTATATGGACAAGGAGTTTCTAAGTCATAGTTATTAAAACAAAGATGGAATTGCTACAAGGCCTCTGTGTGGGGATCCCATAGATAATATTTTATAGAAAAAACTGAGTTCATGTAAATTACTTGAAATCAAATGATAAACATCAATGCCTCCACATGCATGACTGAGTTACTGAAAAACAAGAAAAGACGGGAGTGTGCACTGGAGGGCTATATCTTTTTCTGCAGGGCATCCAAGGGTAATAAAATATGAGTGAATACTCTGATATCAGGGTGGGATTCTGCATACTGAATGTACTGTGGATTAGTTGGATAGTATCACTGGAAAGGATGCAATCAACTCCACTAGCAGCCAAAGTTTATACAGCTGGCTTCTTAGACATCTGTTACATAATATAAATGCTTCTGATTGATAATCTTTAAGAGATATTTGGTACCATATGTAGGAGTCTGCCCATAAAGTAGGGATACAGAAGAAGCATTTACTTGTAGCAATAGATACTGTGCCCTTCCCTGCCAATTCCCTGGCAGCCCTCCACTCCCTCAGGAATTTTTGGACAGCAGAGCTGCTCTCGGCTTTTGCGTAACAAGTCAAGAGGAGGGTGCACCATTGCCAGTACTTCATACCTTACCTGAGCAAATACCTCCAGGGCTGTAAAAACAACAAAAAGCAATGAGCAAAAAGCAGACCAACCAGCTGAAAATGATAGGCCTTTTGCCTCTTTTGTAATTTCTCACTTGGATTGCCGGAGTTTTGGCCTGGGGGATCCAGCTTGGAATAGTGGTTCTCGTATGTCTGGTAAAATACAATCTGAATCTAGCTCAGTGATGTCTCACTAGGATTGAATCAGCCAATGAATTACATAAATAGGGTCAGGGATGAGGGATGGTCATAGGATAATACCTTGGAGACCCTGATGCAGGGAAGAGGGCTGCTTTAGTGGTTTTGATAGTTCTGAGACATTGTCAACTTCATTGCACCAGGTCTGAGAAAATCTTTCCGAGTACTATTGGCTGACCGCGTCCAGCTCAGTGTGTATCCATAGACTGAGACTCTTGTTGTGAAGCTCGGCCAAGGAGAATTGTCCAACTAGTTCTATTTATCAGCAGAGACAATCAAAACCCTCTGCTGGCCTAGATAAGCTGGTTGTAATGTTCCTTATGCGTGCGTGCATATGATGAGAACTCCACAGGCATCAGCAACTGAAGAGGCCCAGTTTTGATACAGGTATTCCAAGCTTAGACCACATACCTTGGAATTTTTCCTGTAGTTGGGATTTGAGTCCAGCCACTTATTTGGGGAGTCCCTCAAAAAACCTTGTCTTGGGTGACCTCAGACTGACTGACCCTTGGGTGTACCAACCAGTGCAGGGTTAGGTTCAGTCTGTTGCTTGCCCGGACAATGTGCATACTGGTGGACGCAGCTGCCTGGTCAGTTCCTCCCTCAGTCTCATCTCTCATGTGAACTGATGAGAGGGTGCTGTGGCCTAGGCCAACCCAACCTGCCACAAGCCCGGTCCTCACACGCACGCATGAGTGGGTACTGTGGACTCGTGGAGGAAATCCCCAAAACCTCCCCCGGCTGCCCCTCAGCCCATTTTTGTATGTGCCAGCATAAGCTGCAGACCAGCCCTGACTAGCCTGCATCCCAGCTGGCTCTTGTGCACACCATGGGTGCTGCATTTTAGCTCAGCCAAACCCTGCCCCGGACCTCTGCCCACACATATGCCAATGGCTGCTGCTGGCTTGACCTGCCACCAGTCCTGAGTCTCATGCTCATAGGTTGGAGCTTAGTCCAACATGGGAGTGCCTGCATTTCCCTTACCCGGCCTGCTACAAGCCCTGGATGTTGTGCTCAGTAACCAGGGGTTACTGTGGTCTAGCACCCAGTCATGGAATTTGACAGCACGCAGTAAGGCCTAGCCTGACCAACTTATGTCCATCCTGCCCATCCTGCCTCTTGTGTGCATCAATAGGTATCATAGCTTGCCTAGCCAGGTCTGCCCCTAGATTGCCCCCAAACCAGTCTGCCTGCATTTCCAGCTCTCACACTCACCAGCAGAAGCAGCACCCAATAAGCGAGTTCCCACTATTCTCCTACCAAGCCCACTCCCAGTCCATGTTCTTGCACATGCCAGTGGGTGCTAGTGCTTAGCCCAGCCTCACATTTCCCAGTGGGAGCTGCAGTCTAGTAGGGGAATCCCCAGAGTTCCCCTGCCATGCCTTTTCCCAGCCCTGGATCTTGTGTACAGGCAGGTGCTTCAACCTAGTTTGGCATAACCTACCCACAGACTGCTCTTGCCGGTGGGTATTGCAGCCTAGCCTAGCCAGTTGTGTTCCACATTCTGTCTTGGCTCTTCTATGTGCCAGTGGGTGCTGTGTGCTGGCAGAGCTTGGATTGCCCCTAGACTTGGCCCACGCACATGTTGACAAGTGCTGCAGTCTTCCCAGGCTTGACCCTCGCCCTAACTATTGGGCTCCTCAGCAGAAGCTGTGGCCTACAGGAGAGTTCCCCTTTTCCCATACCAGGCTTGCTCCCAGCCGCTGATCTCATGGGTGTCAACAGATGCAATGACCCTGCTTGGCATGGTCTACTTTCAGTCCTGGACCTGGCATGCTCCCACTTGCAGGATAACCTGGCCCAGCCTGGCCCTCTCCTAGCCCTGACTCCTGCTAGTGTCGGTAAATTCCGTAGTTTAGCCTGGCTAAGCCTGTCATCAGCTCCAGCTCTCCATGCAAACCTTCGGGTGATGCAGTTTCTAGGTGAGCTTGGAAGTCCCCGACAGAATCGGCCTCCAGATCTAGTTATCCTATATTCTGGTGAGTGCTGTAGTCCAGCCATAAATACAACAGAAAAGATTTAGAACTAAATGTGTAATCTAGAAAAAGTCCAGCTTCCTGGGGTGGAGGGGTGGGGTTAATATTGTTAATGAGATTGCTTTCTCAGCAAGTTCATCACCGATATGTAAAAAGCTACTAGTTTTTATGATTTTTTTAACAAACTAATTTGCATCTTCTATTTTAATTCACTTATTAATTCTAATATGTGTTAGTGAAAATTCCAGGTGTTTCTATGTATATAATCATATTATCTACAAATGCGAAATTTGAATTTTTTAACAACAAATTCATATGACTTTAATGTCGTTCATTATATTAATTGATCTGGTCAAGACCTCTAGTATTGGTTATAAGTGCTAACCATGGCTATCCGTCTCTTGTTCTAGGTCCTCCAAGAAATGTGTCAGCTGTTTTCTCATTCAGGATGATGTTGACTATGAGTTTGTCATATGTAGCATTAGTTATATTGAAGTATGTTCCTTTTATATAAATTCATGGAAATCTCTTATGATGAAGGGATGATGATTTTTATTGAATTTTTTTCTTAGCATATTGAAATAATCATATGATTTTTGTCCTTCCTTTTGATGTGATGTATGACAGTTGCTGATTTGCATACGTTGAACTATTCCTGTTAACTTGGACTCAATCCCATCTGGTCACAGTGAATAATCCTATTTTTATTGTAATACTCAATTTTCTGGCCTTTTAAAATTTTTTAAATTTTCTTATTTACTGAGAAGAGAGAGACAACTTCCATCAGCAGTGTTACCACTAAATGGCCATAAAAATCAATAAAAGTCATAACTAACCACTGGAATGAACAAACATTATGTGGTAAGAATGGAAGTGAAAGTATTTGATATTATTCAGTATCTGTGTATGATTAAAAACAATTCTCCACAAATTAGATTTAGTGGGAACGTACCTCAAATTTTAAAAGCCAATGTCGGGCCCAGCACAATAGTATAATGGTTAAAGTCCTTGCCTTGCATGTGCCAGGATCCCATTCGGCACAGGTTCTAATCCCAGCAGCCCTGCTTCCCATCCAGCTCCCTGCTTGTGGCCTGGGAAAGCAGTCGAGGATGGGACCCAAAGCCTTGGGACCCTGTACCTGCTTGGGAGACCTGCAAGAGCTCCTGGCTCCTGACTTCCGACTGCCTCAGCTCCAGCCGTTGTGGTCACTTTTGGAGTGAGCCATCGGACGGAAGATCTTCCTCTCTTTCTCCCTTCCTCTCTGTGTATCTACCTTTCCAATAAAAACAAATAAATCTTTAAAAAAATAAAAACCATTATCATACTCTTAAGGCAAAGGTGGCAACATGTTCTCTCAGGTATGGATTCAGACAAGGCCGTCTATTCTCACAAAGTAAGAACAGCCAAATGATTTTTTACCAAGTACATACAGCCAAATAATTTTTCACCAGGTAAATGCAGTCAAGTTCTCAGACTAAAGTGCTGAGACTGAACACTGAGGAAAGTATAATTTCTTCAATAAAAGGTGCTGGAAAAAGTGCATGTATATACGTAGAATAAGTAAATTAGGTCCCTAGCTCTGACCATGTACAATAATAAATGCAAGATGGATGAGAGACATAAAGTTAATGCCCAAGACTATGAATTTGCTAGAAGAAAATGTAGGAAAACACTTTAAGACATCAGTTTAGATAACGACTGCTTGGTAAAACTGCCAATGAACAGAAAACAAAAGCAATACTAGAAAAATGGGATTCTAGGAAATTTAGAATCGTGTGAACAGGCTGACACAGTTTTGAAAGCTGAGGAGTTTTGCAGATTTCTGCTTACAAAGTGGAGAGCTCACAATATAGGTGATGTGATTCAGTCCAAACTTGAGGACTCAGGAGAGGCAGACTGGTATGCAAGCCCTTGTGATTTGAACGGGATATTGCCTTCTCACAATCATGCAAATATTTAAATGGGCAAGTCCTATGTTAATGAATTGGGGTAGACACTTGATCCAGTTATGGAGTCTGAGGGTGGACCTTTGGAAAGTTACAGAAATGGCTCTGGTTTTTGGGTGGAGTCCATGATCAAATCATGATAGTGTGATAAACAGAGATGATTTGGAGGATGTAAAAAGTACATGGATTCTCTGTCTCTGCTTCCTGCAGAAACGTGTGGTTGTCCCTCTTCTGTCTAAACCAGTGGAGTCACCAGTTCTTGAATTCTGAACCTCCAAAATGTCAGCCAAAGCACTCCTTTCTTCCTAAAAAACTCCTCTCAGAGATTTTAGTTATGGTAATATAAAGCTGATTGATACAACCTTAGTGCCCCAGAGTCTAGGATCAAGGAACTCCAAAACTCAATGGCAGAATGAGGAAGTCTGTTGTAACTTGTATGTTTTCTCAATGTCATCAGCTGGAACATACTGTGGAATGTTTATACTGGAAAGTCAAGAAATTAAATTTGCTTGCTTGGAAATGGCAGGAAAGCGACAACATAACTCACAGAATCCTTGGTATGGGGGAGCTATCAAGAATATAGACTCTCAACTTGTGAGTGAGACGAAAGACAAAGTGGTAGAAACCAGGGAGACTTAAGGATTTTGGTGTGTGAGATTTTACCTAGATGGATTTCCTGTTTTGAGGTAGGATTTCTTACTTCCAATGGCAAATGAAGATATGCATGGGAACTTAGGAGTCACATGATAGGCTTCACCAGATGTGAAACACACATAACATGCTCATGTGATCTAGGGTAAGGGAACTTACATACCTAGATCACAAAAATAATAACTGGGTAGAGACTCCATCAATTTATGTGGATGAGTGGTGACTAACCAGGGGTGGGGCAAAAAATAGGTGCTGAGGCCATGCTCTGATTTGGATTTTGAATGTCCCTAAAGGCCCATCCATGTGTTAAAGGTTTGGTCTCTAGGATGGTGCTAATGAGAGGTAGATCGGAACTCTTAGTTGAAGCCTAGTTGGAGGGCCTTAGGTTATTAAGGGAATGCCTTTGGAAGGTATTCTTTCAAGACGGTTGTCTAAATTGAGCTTGGCCCCACCTACTTTTTCAATCCCTAGTTTAAGATGAAATCACTTCTTCCATCCAATAAATACTTTCTGAATACAGTTTCTGTCAGTCTTTTTTTTTTTTTTTAAAGATTTATTTTTATTACAAAGTCAGATATACAGAGAGGAGGAGAGACAGAGAGGAAGATCTTCCATCCGATGTTTCACTCCCCAAGTGAGCCGCAACGGGCCGGTGCGCACCGATCCGATGCTGGGAACCAGGCACCTCTTCCGGGTCTCCCACGCGGGTGCAGGGTCCCAAAGCCCTGGGCTGTCCTCGATTGCTTTCCCAGGCCACAAGCAGGGAGCTGGATGGGAAGTGGAGCTGCCGGGATTAGAACCAGCGCCCATATGGGATCCCGGGGCGTTCAAGGCGAGGACTTTAGCCGCTAGGCCATGCCGCCGGGCCCGAGTTTCTGTCACTCTTACTAGAAAACAAAGTAATGAGACTGACGTCCTGGATTGAATTTCCAAAACTGTGAGTTAAGTGATTTTTTTTTATTTTTATCAAGCTGTCAAGAGCATTTCATTGCACAATGAAAATCTGATCAATTCAGGCATAATTAATATATGTTACAGTCATCACGATGTCCTAACTCAGAAACAGAGTATAAATTCCTCCTTCCCATGCACTCTGTCCCAGCGAGACCCCATGTAGCCTCAGTGGTGCTCATCCACATTATGAGAGCAGTCTGCTTTACTCAGCGTGCAAGCTCTGCGTGCCAGTCTCTGCTAGACACACCCTTACAGACACGCAGAGCTTTCCAGCTGTGCAGTCTTCCTTTATGCCAGCTAAGTTCCAATATACATATTGGATATATAGACAATAACAGTATGTAATCATCTGAAAAACTGTGTTGTTTGGAGATATTTTTACATTAATTTATTGTAAAGTTCTACCATGGTGATTGAGGAGCCATTTATTCCAGATCCAGGTTCATCTCAAACATGGTTTGTTAACATGGCTAATAATAACACTGACATTAGCCTGGCTGTTGACCGATAGCATCAAGCTTTGTTTATATCTTTATCAGACAAATGGTTAATAACCATATTGTACTATAGTTCCAGTGAGCCATGATTGTTTTAAAATTTACTATATATGACTGAAATGGAGATATTTTCATTTAATTATCATTTACAGCCCTTATATTTCTGGAGGAACTAACGGTCTTTTAAATTTTTATTTGTTGAACTCCTTAGAGAATCATTAAGCTTTTGACTATAATGTAAATTAAACAGGTACTAACAAGAAAGGACAGAAAAAGGGAAAAATGAGAAAAAAAGACAGAGAAACGCAGGAAGAGAAGGATTGTTCAAATATGTTAACCTGTTCTCCATATCAGAATTTACAAATCTTAAAACTCTTATACTGTATTACAACCAGCTGATCCAAAAAATTTACTTCATGGTTTTCATTTAGTCTTTGACATCAGACTAAAGAATAAAATTATTTTGTACTGATGCTGGTATTTCAACATGAAGAAACAATGAAGAGTTTTTCATTGCATATAATACCTGCATGACCTGTTGAGTATCTGGTACAGAGTCTATATATTTGCAAAACTGGTTAATACTGATGTTGCAATATTGAATTAAACATTATCTTCAAGCACGTAAGATGATTATGTCATCTGACAAGGCTTGTGGCCTGAATTTGCTTTGTTGCTTCTTTTTCAGAATTTATGGGAAAAATTTAATCCCAGTGCTGTAAAAAAAAAAGGCTACAAAAAGAAGTATTATGGGGTTCAAAGCTCTCTGTTTGGGAATATTTTGTGTAATCTTCATCTCTCATATTTATACACCTCTACCAGTCAACATTGAAGAAACCTGGAAGGTAATGGCCTTGGATACAATTGTTAAAACATGTACATTTATGGTAAGTCTTTTTTTCACTTGGAGATTATAGTACTTGATTGACTAAAATTCAGTGCTTATGAGCTTAACACTATTATTGCTTTAGAAGAATTGTTTGTTTATTTGTGACTAAATTAAATAACATAATAAATGGAATTTTCTAAATGTGTTTATATAAGAGAAAGAATTCTTGTTTTCTTGTTTTCTGTGAGTTTATGTCTAAATACAAAGTCTCTATAAATTTTATTGGCATTAAAGGATAAAATGACTGAAGGGAAAATTTAAAGAAAGGCTTATTTGAAGATTGACTTTCACTTGACTTTTCAGTGACAAAATAATTATCACATGTTATACAAAAAAGTTACTAATGCTTACAACTGTTTAATATCAACTTAAAACTCTCACTATTTCTATACATTCTGTCATCCATCTTTCAATGTACATTGCTAAGTCTTAGGACTTTTTTAAATTTTGAAAATGCAGAGTGATTTATGATTTCATACAAAAATAATTTCTCTGTAGTTAGAAGCTTACATTGTGGAATTGTCAGAATGTATACATATGTTTGTATACAGATTTCTATTTCTTTATATCTATCTATACCTGTACCAATATCTGCTTCCACCCACTGACCACTGCTCTGTAGTTTGTTCTATTAATTTAAAAATAAGTGAAGGCAGAAAAGAGCAACTCCGTACTGTTTTATGTAAAAGCTTGTACTTTCTGAAAAAGCAGTTTATTGCTAAAAAGATTCTTTGGTGTTAGTAACAAGAAGCTAAAAGAAGAAGGCAATGTAGCCATGGGGGAAGAGAAGAATTCCTGGTGTGAGAGGTGTTCTCTCACAGTACTGTACAGTAGGCAGTAGTTCCGTGAAACTATAATAAGCTGTGGCTGATGTCTGCCTAGTCTACATCAAAGGCTTCCCAGGAAGAGGTTGAGCTTCACTAAGTCCTTTTAGTTTGCACTCTAACCACTTCTAGAAGGACACTTTTTCCATAACAGTCGCTTTCACTAATGCTCATCCTCCTTGACTTACTGAGAGAATGTGTTAGTAAGCAAATGTAAGCTCCACAGAGAAACTGCTATGCTATGTTCCTTGACAGTTGATGTGTGTTTAAAACTCAGTGGATAATATTGATAACATTATAAATACATCTAGGTCTAAAATTTTACTTGGTTCACTTCAATGTATGCTCACTGTGGTTTATCTATAATAGGATTATGCACTGTATATATCTGATGTTGTGTATAGATTGTATTTTACTTCGAAAGAGATGTTAGTAAAAAACAGAGTATTTAAAGATTATCTTAGTATACTTAAGAGCTTTTGACTTTTTTTAGGAAAACAATTTTATTATTATCAGGACTTAATTTTCTGACTTTAGGTTGTTACACCAGTGGGAATAACTTATTTTATGTATTTTATTTTATGTTTTTAACCTATGGCAGGGAAGCGAAAAGGAAAATTCCTGGTAAAGTGACCTTGGAAAACAAAGTCAATAGTATGAAATATGCTATTTTTAAACCTAGAATTTGGTAGAAGAAATATGTCCAAACTTGGAAGCTTTATTTAACCCCTTATTATGTATTTTTAACATAAGAAATGAAGACACAAAAAAGCTATGCAAATTTAAAATGAGGCAGAAGAACAGTGGTTAGCTTTTTTTGTGTTTTTTTTTTCAGTCTTGTTTTGGCTTTTAATGTTTCTGCTGTGTTAATGAGAATACAATCTTTACTTATTGGTTTGACTTAGGTTTTTAAGTTTTGCAGTAGGATTGTAAATATATATCAAGGAGCATATGGGTACATGATATTTGACTTAAGAGTTTTCAATATTAGGGTGGGTTTATTGGAGTGTAAAGCTCATTTTCCATTAAATACATTTTGAATCCATAATAGGTATATCTGGACATAACTATAAGAGCATCTGTATTATATAATTCATCTTGAAATTATACTGTATTTTATGCCTTAATCATGTAACTAGCAAATTTTAAATTTAAATTTTGTATTTAAATTTTTTTGTATTTAAATTTTGTATTTATCTCTGCTTTTCATACTAATACAGATTTTTTTTTGTTGGTAAAAAAAAAAAAGAAATGAAGACACTAACAATAAGTACCTTACATTCTGAGACTAAAACATCACAGGTTTGAAGAACATGAAAGTTCCTGTTTGAATTGTTGTTCCAGTTTAAAAAAAAAATACTCAAATACCTAAAATACTCAAATACCTAAAATAATGCTAGAGATGAGGAACCAGACATTTGCCAAAAGCATGTGTTTTAAAAGGCAATTCATCAAAAGAGAAATTAAATTTAACTGATTGCAGAACTATTTACTACTTACAGGGAGCTTGTTTAATTATGTCTAATTAAATGATACTATTCAAGAGTTTCATTATTGAATGCTTAAATGTCTTTAAGAATTAGCACATCCCAGGCTCTCTTTGTCTCATAAAAGTTCTAATTTAAACTCCATTAAAACCCACTACATTGCGATGATAGTAGTGACCATGGCATAGCTCAAGGAACTGTGGTGCTGGGCGTGATTTGCCAGGATGTGATGATGTAACAGGCTGACCCAGAAAAGTGCCTATAGGTTTGGCTTGCACTTGTGCTAACCAAAACAGTTTCTCCATGTTCCGTATCAGTTAAGTTTACAAGGTGAATGTTTTCTGATACTATGTAAACACCTTGTATTTTCCAAGTAATTACAGTAATAAATGCTATTTAATTTATGTTGGGCCATGTGATTTTTAGGGTTTTTGTCTAAACTACCCAAGAGCCTGACACAAAAGTCTTAAGGAAGTTGATAAAAAAAATATGGAGTTTTCTTCAAATATAGGATTTATCACAGACACAGGAAAGGCATTGATGTTTCTGGAGAAGAAAATTCCGAAATTTAGGTCATTAATAGTGTATTCATATGATGCTTAAAATTTGGGTTAAACAAAATGAACTATAAAAAAGCATGACTATAAAAAAGGGCCTATAATATCTGGAAATTTTTCAAGTGAAATTTTATAATTAATACTATCAATAGTCAACAAAATTTCAGTACAGATATTTCTTGATAGTTTGAGTGGCAGAGGGAGAGAGGGAGAGAGAAAGGGAGAGACAGAGAGTTTTCCTAGCAGTTTATTCACCTGCAAGTTCCTGTAATGTGAGAGAAACTCAATCTTGATTTCTTGAATCGGTGTCAAGGACTCAAATACTTGAGCCATCATCTCTTGTCTCCCAAGGTGTATGTTAGCAGAAAGTTGGAATGTGGAAAAGACTTCAGGCTTCAGGTACTTTGATATGGGATGCTTTTGACTCAAGTAACTAACCTAAAATTCTGAATATTGAGATTTTTTTTCAAACAGTAAGGTTATGTAATATGAGCCTCATGGAATTATTTGGAAACATTTATGAACATTCTTGTTCCTTCATGTGTATTTTACTTCTCTTTAATTCCTTCTATTTTCCTTTCTCTTGATGTTGATGTTATTTACAGATCCCTATGCTTAGTTTTGTTAATTTTACTTGCTTTTGCAGGCCACATGTTTTGAAAACATAGGTATTATGCAATATGAGGAGTTTATTTCCATGATCTTCCATCTGGATTATACCCAGCCACAGTCAGATGAGTATGTCACGGTGATGGACACTGAGTTTCTTGACATCCCAGTCCGTCTGTACTTGCCAAAGAGAAAGTCAGAAACTGCAAGACGAGCTGTCATCTATGTCCATGGTGGTGCTTTCTGCTTTGGCAGTTTCAGTAAGTTTCTCATATAATGAAAAATTATAATTAGTTGTATGTTTTTCATATAGGAACATTTCTTTATAAGATTTTATTTTTTTTCACTTGAAAGAAATACGGGGCGAGAGACAGAACTTTGGAATCCATTTGGCTAGAATGGGCTGCTCCCAATCCTGGAGTCTGTAGGTTCTTCTGGATCTCTCACGTAGGGACAGGATCCAAAGGTTTGGACCATCCTCCACTGCTTTCCCAGGCCATTAGCACATAGCTTGATTGGAAGTGGAGCAGTTGGGACACAAACTGATACCCATAATGGATGCAGACGTCATAGGCAAAGGATTTGCCTAACACCACTGCTAATAGAGAAACTGTTTTTTGTAAATATACATGCTTATACATACCTGAACTTATGGACCCATAAGTATGGCCATAAATATAAGATACCTAATGAAAACTAAACATGAACATAAATATGTTTGAAAACATCATGAAGATTTTTGACTATAGTTTTGTGTTTGTCAGCATTTTAATTTCTGCTTTCATTTTGAATAAACATATCCATATAATAAAACAGTACATGAACAAGTTAGTTGCTATTAATTTTTCCGTAGGATCATAATCAACTATGTAAAGATTATCAAAATAAAATAATAATTAAGAAATAATGTATTCAGAAGTAGAGACACTTAAATGATACAGACATTTTAAAAGAGAAAATCAGAAACATATGCCACTAGTTTTTATAAAATAAAAATTGCATTTCCTAATAGCAATAAAATTAATGGTGGTTATTTAGAATTCAGTGGCTTAACTTTACTCTAAAAGGAAAAAAAACAACATTGAATCCTACACTACTAGACCCTTCCCATAAAGTGTATAGTGTCTACTTTCTTCTGATGATAATTCTAGAAGACATATACAGCAGAATCATAACAAAATCCTAAATACATTTATCCCTATAAAAATCGTAGAAAATGCCATTATAGAGTGCAACTAACATCCAGGCCACTGTTCTGTTTAAGTAAAATATAAAATTAAGCAAAGAAATGGAATTTAAGGAAACTTGAACAATTAAAAATGAACTTGAATAGTCACTCTCTTTTTCCATGTATCTCATTTGGGTCAAAATAGTATAATCTTGTAAATTCATACGTAATTTAGAAAGCTACACTTAATCAAAAATGCTGAAGTGGTTAGGCTGGAATTTTGGCCTTCTGGTTTTCTCCTACCCAGTTCTGACAATTAGCATGGAAGGAAACATAAATCAGTTACGGAGTGAATTTCTGTTCCTTGCTTGGTTTGGTTAGTACAGTTCTGAAAATAGAACTAGGTTACTTTTGGAAATCTATTTTATTAGCTACTCAAAGTCAATGGGATATGGAAGGTAGTGAGCAATACAAGAATGATAACCAGGGAAAGGTAGGAGACTAGGATGAAACAAGGCTTCTATTATATATGCTTAATTCTTTCTGAATTCCTTAAAGCAAAAAAAAAAAAAAAAAAGCAAAATATAAAACTAACTGGTTTCCAGTACTAACAATGATTGAGAAATTCAGCCCTTTGTTATGAAAGAGACACTTTCGTATGTTATGTTGTGAGAATCTCAAAACTCACTCTTACACCAACCTATTAATTTTATGATAATACTCATAGATGTGATAGAGTGACACAAAGACACGTAGTTGGAAAAGCAGTTCTAGGAGTAGGTAATATGATGCAGGAGAGACAAAGACCCTTGGGTTCATGACTGAGATGTAAATATTACACTGTAGAGAAGCATGGGTTCTGTACATCTCTCAGAGAACACTCACTAGCACTGTTTTCCTTTTTGAAGATTCTGGAAGAACCTGAGAAACTGATTTCTATAGCACATAACTAACAAGCAAGTGGAGATGAATCATCTTGTACAGCCAGTAAGATGCAAAGCCTGAATATAATGACTCAGAAATTTTAGAATCAGCTAGCAGGGCCTTTTTATGCATGTATTTATTTTTAATTGTTTTATGATTCAGTTCCGTAGACTCTAGATAGTGTAACATCCTCCCCATTGATTCCCTTCATACTGTTTCAGTAGGATAGTTCTTCACAAATGTTCGTAAGTATGCCATTCTGCTATTTAATTGTATCCTGACACTGCATGTATGGACACAGCAGAGATTTCAGCATCCAACTGTCAAGATATATTTAACAGTTTCACTGGAGTCCATCTTTGATTTGAAAGTAGAGATGCATACTACATTGTATCTTCAGATCACTGAGCCCCACTTGCAGAATTGCTGATTCTGGAGCCAGAGAATTTGCATTTCAAGTTAGTTTCTAGCCTCTGAGGCTGTTGGGCAGAACACCACAGTATTCTACCCAATGTTTGCTGTTTTTGGCTCAGTAGTCCTCCCTGTTCTTTTCCTGGATCTCCACTTCACTTAAAAAGAAAACAAACTCATATAATGACATGTTTTCCATATTTACTCTTAATGAATATCTTAGCTATCCTTCTGACCCCAAATTGCCTTTCTCTCCTTGTTTTAACTTTCAAAGCCCTTATTCTCTATTATCCTTGTGTTTCTGGTATCTGATTGTGTCTTTTGCAATACTGTCCCTGAGTTTGGGATCCAATCTAAACAATCAATTAAATATTTATATCTGGATGGATGACAGACTACAAACTACAAACTCGATATGACCAAAAACAGTTCACTTTATGTCCAAAATGACTTTAGGAAATGAGAACCCTCATCCATCAAAGCCAAAATCGGAATCTTTTGAATGTTCTTAGTAAGTGAAGAATTGTTTGCTAGTTTTTTATATTGTTTTTATTGCTTCTTAGCTCCCACACTCAATTATTATATTATATCCCATTTATTCTGAACATCTTGCTCTCATGTACACAATTTACTGCTTCATCGTTCATACACACCTCCTCCTGTGTTCTCATCTGCTTCTGGCTCAACTTTATTCTGTCTTCTACATGTAATGGCCTAGATCTTTCCAACATGCAAACTAGAAATAAGATTTGCTTCTTCTAATTTGTCAGACTCCTACAACCTCATTAACTATATTTCAACCCTTTAGCATGGAAACGTTAACCACTGCTTTTATTAACTTTCATGTTATCTGCCAATATTTCATTTCATTTTATTGCAATGATATTGTTACTTCTAGTTCCCTGAATACTTCATGCATTGCTGTTTTTCCCTTTAACTGTACTTTGTTTAGAATATCTTTGCTATGTTGACTCCAGGAAGTTACTGCTCTGTTACTTTCAGATAAAGCCTTGTTTGATTTATTTTTCCTTATTTCTTTTTTTGGTGTACATGCAATCTCTGCCTGTATTTCTATGGTTTGCAGATTTCAATCTCTCTTCCTTTCTTGCTTTTTTTTTTACTTAAGTTTTCTTATTCTCCTTCTCTGAAGTATGCTTGCACAAACTTGACCTTTTTGGTGTTTTTGGTGGTAGTTTTGAATTTTCAAGATATAAAGCTATTAGACTTACTAAAATGAAAAATGTCCTTCAAGTAGGAAGATGGGGACGTATTATAAAGCAGCAAAGCTATAATTGCATAGCAAAGATAAATGCTTCAGAGTAACCCCATCTTTATAAAAAAACTTTCTATGACTACTCTTTTGGAAAAAAAAGTTGCTTAGAAAATTAAGAAATCTAGGAAATTTTGGTTTTGCTGTTTTTTTTAATATAGTTCCTTGGTTATTATTTGTCAACCTTTACCCTAATATCTTCTTGCTTCTAACCTGCTCTTACAAGTGCCAATCAATAAATGTGAATGGAATAGGGGAAAATATGACAATATAGAGTATATCCTTAAATACTGTGTGATGTGGAACATTTTGAGATAATAACAAATAAAATTTCTTGATTTGGTTTTAGCTGTAAGATAAATCAAAATTTGTCAAGAGATAAAAATCAAGACAAAGATTTCAAATTTGATCATTGTGAGCATTAGAAATGATGATCAGGAGATTAGCATTATGGCACAGTTGCCTGAACAACCACTAGGGACATTTATTTCACCTAACAGTGTTTGTTAAGATAACATCTGCTCCACGCTTCCAGTTCAGTTCTCTCTAGTGTGCCTGAGAAGCAGCAAATGATGGCTGAAGTACTGGAGACTCTATCACCCGCACAGGAGGCCAAGATGGAGCTCTTGCTCTGCTTTGGGAGAGTGAATCAGTGGATGAAAAAATTCTCTCTCCCTCTCTCACTTTGACTTTGAAATAAATATTTTTTTTAAAAAAGTCTATGTGAAGGGTAGTATTCTTACAGCTTACATTTTACTCTTTATCTGAGTATTGATTTTCTTTCAGTTTACCAGCCCAACATTTAATAGAAATAACATTTCTAAAAGATTAATGACTTACTTTTTTCTTTTTCAGATTGTTATACACCAAATATTAAATTTGAAACAGTGGTAATATGCAAGAGAAGCCTTAGAAAGTGGAGAATAGTCACAATTTTAGAATTCCCTGAGTTTCTAAGCTCTTGTGTAAAAGTGAAAGTGGTAGCATATATCACTTAATTTGCTAAGGTTTTGGCTTGAACACTGGCAAATCAGATTGATGGATATCTAGGGGAGATGTGGTATGTGTATGTATGATGAGTATTGGGGTGGAGTAAATGCTGGTGCACCAAGCATGCCAAAACTCATGTGCACATGTTAGTCTTAAATTGGCTTGCCTGGGACACTTTCCAGATTTAATTGCTGTTCCTTAGCATCTGTCTTAACACCAAGGCTATTGGATGATTTCATGTAGTGGCATATTGAAAGGGAATGGAGATTTTGAGGAATCATGTGTCTAATCTCTGTTGCCTTAGGAAACCATCACATGCCATTCCAATTGCATTGTTACTTTAAACTAAGTCATGACTTAATGAATCTGTTTTAAGTTGAAAATAAGTCAAAATAGTAGTTAATACATGCATCTACCAAGCAACAGCAAGTATTCATCTATCTCACAACAAGTATTCACTTACAGTTAGGTCCTTAAGAGAGAATGTTACTGCATATTGCTAGCTTGGAAAAAGATCAAAATTCAAAACCTGAAATACAGACAAGAATGCCTAACACTTATGCAAAATGGTAAGATTAAAAAAAAGTCAAACTTTTAAGTAAAACATTACCTCTTAGTTTTCTGTTTCTCAATTTCCAATTCAACTGAAAGATTATACACAAAATTCAGATTAAAGGAAGTAGTGTTGATTCAGATCCCCTTGTCTGTGCACCTCCCCTCTCCACCCCTGCACCGATCTCCTGCCGTGATGGTGGGAACCAGAGATTCCCATGCTGTGTTTCTCCGTGTATGATTACAAGTGGTTCTCTTGCCCACTCCCCCCCCCCCAGCTTTTTTTTCAACACCAGGTTACTTTGACTTTAATTTTTTTTCATTTCAGGGCAGACGGCTTTTGACTTCCTGAATAGATGGACGGCGAAGAAATTAGATGCTGTCGTGGTAGCGGTGGAGTAAGAGAATGCCTTTCTTTGGCAATTATGACTTTTGCCTTCGTGGTTTTGATGCTGAGTTCAATCATATATGCTTCAAATATGATTTATTTTAAATATTCATATATTTTACACATTAACACTGTGACAATGAGTGGTCCTCAGAGGGGTCCAGTATCCCATATACTCCCATGTTTGTGAGAATGTCTTAGTTGCACACCAAGAGGAGTTTCTTTGAATTAGCTATTGCTCTAAAGATGTAAAATTAGAGAATTGTAAGTCTCTAATTATGTCACAATTGGACACAACAAAGTAAATCTAAAATTATGCATTTGATTTGCTGTTATATTTTTGATCAGTAAGAAAATGCTTAATTTCAGAATAATTCTTCTTTGAAATCATCTAGATGATAAAAATTGGGACTAAGCAAGAATTTTCAGCCTTGCTTAGGGAAAGTGAGTTCATACTTGGCATTTGGTCAGAAAAAAAACTTAAACCTGTACTTTTTAAAAATCCAAACTAGTATAGCTTTGATCTCTGAGCCATGTGATGATTCATCGTTCTCTGGAATAACATTGTTACGTCTGCATGTCCCCTAGTATGTAATAACAACAAAATGTTACACATTTCTTTTACAATAACACTTAGGAGGTTTAGTTTATAAGCTGTATTATTTATTTATATGATTTTAAGCTTTGGTGTATATGTTTTATTGTTTGCTTATCTAATTTTAAAGTTATTAAGGTTTAGAAATTGAAAAAAACTCAAGAATTAATCATTTAAAGAGAGCATTTGCTTTCATAGTCACAATATCATAGAGGTACCTAAAACTACTTCACTTGTTCAATATCACCAACTTATAGTATTAGGATATTCTTATTTTAACTTTTGTAACTTTTTGGGTAATCTACATATTATTTTAAATCCATTTCCAAACAGTAATGTATATTTTTTCCCAGCTCATCTTGTCCATTGAGTTCTTGCAATTTTTTTCATTTTTATCCTAAAATATCTAAATACATCACATTTTAGGTACTGGACTCCAACATATTTCAGGAATACATTAAACCTGTGTTACCAGGTATTTAAAAGAACTTCCTAGACATAGTTTATTATAAAATTCTAGGAATCCTACCATGAATACTTAGTACAAGTAGAAATATTTAAATTTTAGAGGGCTGAGAAAAATGAATGCTTTAGTTCTGAGAACAGGCCAATACAGTGTAACTTGGGTTTTACTTACACAAGTATACTGGGGAAACTATCTATATATAGATATCAAGATAATGGTATAATTTGCCTTACAAATGCATTTACTGGAAACAAATAAGCTCAGAATATTTAAATGTTATTTGCATTTTAGAGGCTTATTTTTGAACTCACTGCTAGACATTGCTAGTCTGTAGACTCTTTCTCTAAATGATCTTGAAGATACTACATTCAGCTAAAAAATGCTCTCAGATCTACTGCCTCCAAAGAAGACTCTTAGTGCTTTTTCCACAATGATTTTCTAAAATGTTCAGATCACCTTATACACTGAGAACTTGATGTATGTTGTAGAATACTTGTGATCCAAAATGCACCTGACCAAACTCATTTGCTTACAGTATTAGGGAGCATCATACCACTCCCATGAATTCTCTTATACAACATCTTTCCTGGACTTCAGATACAAGACTGAAAAACATTTCATTTTCAATTTAAGATGATAATCATGTGATAACCATAGAAAATGCATTGTTTTTGGAAGATAAAGTAGGAGCTGTTAGATTGCATTCATTTAGTGGTTGAGCACTGTCTAAACAGATGCAATGCTAATGTTTTCTTGTTCTTGGTTGAAGCTATCGACTAGCTCCTCAACACCACTTTCCCGCTCAGTTTGAAGACGTCCTAACTGTAGTCAAGTTTTTCCTTCAGCCTAAAATTCTTTCAAAATACAGAGTGGATCCTACTCGAATCTGTATTTCAGGAGATAGTTCTGGAGGCGCGTTGGCAGCAGCAGTGACCCAACAGGTAAATTATTTTTTCTCTTTTGGGTGGGAAGTAGAGCTGAAGCTTATTTTTTGTTTCCACACAAATGTTTAGTATTATATACCCAATTGTTAAAGACCATCCTTTCCCACCACCTTGCAAAGGAATTTAAATAAAATCTATTTCTGCATTCTCCTTTTCCATTGATTTATGTGTTTATTCCTATGTCAATACTATGCTGACTTCAACTGTACTTATTTATTTTTATTCTGTTTTTAAAGAGAATTGACTTTATGTTTCACAGGTACAATTCTAAGAAGGAACCACACCTCCCTCACTCTTCTCTTCTTCAGTCTTTCGTTTGATCTCTTCCTTCCTCCTCCTTCCCCTTCCTCCCTCCCTCTCTCTTCCTTCCTTCCTTCCTTCCTTCCTTCCTTCCTTTCTTCCTTCTTCCTTCCTTCCTTCCTTCCTTCTTTCTTCCTTCCTTCCTTCCTTCCTTCCTTCCTTCCTTCCTTCCTTCTTTCTTTCTCTCTTTCTCTTTCTTTTTGCAAAGACATAACCACAGGCTAAATTCACCACCAACTATATTATTCAACAAGTAAATGTAAGATGTGGGGAGCCATGCAGTTGGGTCAGATGGCATGGGTGTGTGATGAGCACCGCTCCTTGGTTAGCAGGGCTACGAGGAGTTTCTGGCTATGAGGCAGGGCCCGGCAGAATGTCTCTGGTCACCTCATTGCTGCCTCACCCCATTGTATGGACACTCAATCACCTCTCTGAGGTTTCATAGAATTCTCCTGAGGATGTTGGTTTTCTGCTAATGTGAAGCGATTCCTGTAACTGGAATGACACCTCAGATTGATCAATCATGGTATGATAAAAACATCTTTAGCAACGTAAGGCAATGACACACAGCTAAAATTATACAATAGTACAATTGAGCCCACAATGTCTCCAAACATCCTGTTATGTGCCCAGTTTTGTCCTGAAGTTTGCCCTAGTATAAGTAATGTTTTCCTTAAGAAATGGCTTGATAATATCTTGGAACAGATGGCAATCATGGAGATACAAAGAATTTGTTTACCATGCTCCTCGAACTGTTACAACACATGATATGATGCATTTTAGTTTCTCACCACAGAAAGCAAAAAGTATATGGGGCATCTTCTAAAGGGAAACAAACGTGAACCCCCTCAAAATGGCTTAAAATCTCAATCCTATGCTGGCACTTATATTTAGGGAAAGAAAACAGTTTATAAAAACTTCTACCTTATATTGGCACTCTTATTTAGGGAAAGAAAACAGTTTATAAAGATAAAAGGAAGTTTCTTGTTAAGGCCCTCTGTTTGTAGATTGGCTGAGTTGCCTTAATCCCTTTCACTGCCCTTTAACAAAAGAACAAAAAACAATTGAATCAGCACAAGGCGAAGGTGATGGTAATTTATGGTTGATTTGATTATAAGATTTAGCAAAGAATCTATGTTATATGCTTTTATAAAATCCTTTCATTTATGATCTTTTATTCTGTACTTTTAATATTTTAAGTAATATTAGTTAGTTTGTGTTTAGTAAAAATTGATTTTGAGTATAAGTAAACCACTTGTCACTATGTAACTGCATACGCTGCCAACCATGGAGTTCCTGGCTTCAGCCAGGTGACTGCAGGTTTCAATGAGTAATGGTTTGTTGTAAATGTTTTCTTTGAAGTAAAATAATATTTTTTTAGAATTATTTTTTGTATTCTCTTAATCATGAAGTAAAATTGAAACAATTGGATATTGTGCAAAATCTTGTGATGATTTGTGTATAAATAAAGAAGGCAACTTTTCTGAGTTGTCCAATATTAGCATCATGCCATAGTGGTCCACGCATTATCTCTTCTTCATATCGTCTCACTGATGCACGCATTCTTTGCAAGCTCTCGAGTCAGCTGGAGCTGGCCTCTGGCAATAAGAAGTTCACAGTTTCGTAAGAGTATGAACAAATGCTAAAAACAATGAGCATATCAGAAATATATCCATCTTATTCATAGATGTTTTTGTATTCTATATTAACTGCCATGTGTTAGAGAAAGTATGATGTTTGTGTTCTCAGTACTTCTCTTTTAATCAAGAGGAGTGGTTTTCAGTTCCAGTTGCATACATTTTGTTGCAAAAGATAGGACTTTTTGTTGTTGTTGTGTTTTTGGATGAGTAATATTCCATGGTGTGTGTTGTGTGTGTGTGTGTACACATATATTTTTCATCTCATCATCATTTGATGGACATCAGGGTTGATTTCACATTTTAAATTTATGAATCGAGCTGTTACAAACTTGGGATACAGATAATTTTTCCATATGCTGATTTCATTTCGTTTGCATAAATGCCCAGGAGTGGGATGGCTTGGCTTTATGGTAGTTTTATTTTAAGAAATCTGAGTAATGTCTATATTGTCTTCCAATTCAATAACGTAAGGCAATTTTAATTTTGGCACTTTGAATATATTCTAAGTTTATTAATTCACTGACTAGAGCATCCAATACAGCATTGAATATGATGGATTTGCTTTGATCAGGGTGGAAAATTATTTTATTATTTCATTAGTATTACTAATTGCCAGATTTTCATAGTTATGTCAGGTTTTATCATTGCTATCTCTAATTTTCTAATAGTCTTTCCATAAATTGGCATTAAATTTGTCTAATGTTGTTAATGAGATGTTCAAGCAAGTTTACTATTTTTTATGTTCATTTCCTTTCAAATGTTAAATTATTTCTCCATTTTAGTCAAAAGCCCATCTACTCATAGTGGATTACATTTTTGATATATTGCTAGTTTTAATTTGCTACAACTTTTTATGGATTTTGTTTTTGATAGATTGCAAGTTGATGTCATCATTTTAGCTCTTCATCAGATTTTCATAGAAGTAACATTCTACCGTCACTAACTATTTTAGAAGCATCTCAACTCCTGTATTTTTTTCTCTTGACAATGTTATTGTGATATAATTGACAAGTGAAATTGTGCCTATTGAAGTTGTACAATGTGGGGTTTTGATGTACGTGAACATGAATTGGTAACTGCAAATAAGCTTACTAACATATCTATCACCTCACATCACTACCAGTTTTTCTTATTTGGTGGAAACACTTAAGTTCTACTCTTTAATTATAAATTTCAAGTAGGCAACACAATGCTATTCACTGTAGTCTCCCTGATGTGTATTAGATTTCCAAATCTTACTCACTCTGCATTAACTGAACTTCGTGCGTTCTGGCCAGCCTATCTCCATTTCCCCTCTCCAATCCTATGTTTGACACTTTTTATATTCTCTGTGTCAGTGTTAGTATGCTAAATTCATCTGTCTGCGCATGTGTTCTTTCATTATAGTCTTTATGTTTTAAATCCTCCAACTTTATCCGTTTTGTCACGAATGACAATAGTTATTTCTAAAGGCTGAATAATACTTCTTTCTCTGTAGGACTACACATACATCTCCTTAGGCATATCAGATTTTCTTTCATTAACAGACATTTACATTTTTTTAAGAATCGTGGCTGTTGTGCTATAATGAATATGCAAGTGCAAATATCTCTTAATATTACTCATTTTATTATCTTTGGATGATACACATAGAAATGGACATATTGCCAGAAATGAAATCTATGGGTCTTATGTTACTTATGTATTTATTTCTTCAGCAGCCTGCTTAAGGTTTCCATTATTGCTGCACTAATTAACATTCCCACCAGCAACATATAAAGTGTCACCTCTGTTTATGTCATTGGCAACACTTGGTCTCTGAGGTGTTTTTGCTAAAATAAAAAAAAAAATACTCTAAAAGACATACATGATTTCTCCCTATGATTTTTAACTAGCATTTATCTGATGGTCACTGACACTGAACATTTTCTCACATTCATGTTCAACATGTTGAACATTATTCTTTTGAAAAATACTGTTTAGTTATATTATCTCACTTCCCACCATTGAGTTCAATTCTTTATATGTTTTGAATATCAATTCCTTATCAGATGGATGATTGGTAAATACTTTTCCTTTTCTTAAGGCTGACAACTCTGTTGATTTTCTCTTTCATTGCATAGAACTACTTACTTTGGTGACATCTTGTGTTTCTTTTTCTGTTTTGTTGCATGTTTCCTTGGAGTTACATAAAAAAAAATATTGCCTAAACTAATGTCAGGAAGATTCCCCTTTGTTTTCTTCCAGTATTTTGCAGCTTCAAATGTGAAGTTGTTTTTTGTTTGTTTTGTTTTGTTTTTTAAAGATTTATTTTATTTTTATTGGAAAGGCAGATATACAGAGAAGAGGAAAGACAGAGAAGAAGATCTTCCATCTGATGGTTCACTCCCCAAGTGGCTGCAACATCTGGAGCTGAGCCAATCCTAAGCCAGGAGCCAGGAACCTCTTCTGGGTCTCCCATGCGGGTGCAGTGTCCCAAGGCTTTGGGCCATCCTCAACTGCTATCCCAGGCCACAAGCAGGGAGCAGGATGGGAAGCTGCCAGGATTAGAACCTGCACCCAAATGGGATCCCAGCTCAGTCAAGGCAAGGACTTTAGCCACTATGCTATTGTGCTGGGTCCCAAATGTGAAGTTTTAAAATTTTATGTTTTTAATCTTTTAAAATTGATATTTGTAAATGTATATACATTTTCCCCAGTTATATTTACTTTTCAAATTGTCTTTATTTTACTTGAAAGATAAATAGTTACAAATTGCCAGAGAATTTTGCTCTGTTGGTTCCTTCTACAAATTTATGCAGCTGCAGCAGCAGCTAAGACCTCAATATTCTTGGCCCACAGAGGTAATAAAGACCCAATAATATGACCCATGATCTGCAACCTGCCAGTTCACACATTAGCAAGAATCTGGATTACGAGTGGAAGTGGAACTCACAACACACTCACATGTGGGATCCAGGCGTCAGGATAGCACACCGTAATCCAACCAGCTCCACCCCAGTCCTCTTTGGGTTTACAGTTCTACGTACAATTTCCAAGGAATTAAAAAAAATCATTGCCAAAAAACAAATTTGAAAACTGTTAACTAATTTCCGAGGTCTCTTTCAACCTGATTTAATTTGCCATGTCTTTTAATTTGAAAGATCGTATTGGAGTAGAGTGGTGTGGTAGAAAGGTTAAATTCAACAGTTCCTTGCTTTAACATTATTTTCGTAAATGCTCTCTGAAGTTGCAGAGCAGCCTGATCTTAAATTTTGTCTGAAACTGGTTTTGTTAGTATAGATTTTGAAAACTATCTGTTACTCAATAATAATCAGGCATCATATTGACACACCTATAATTTCTCCTGGCACATTTGATACATGTGGTTATCTTTGTTAATGAATGAAGCATAATTATAATAATTAGGTTCCCA
The DNA here is from genome assembly GCF_030435755.1 of Ochotona princeps. Lineage (NCBI taxonomy): Eukaryota > Metazoa > Chordata > Mammalia > Lagomorpha > Ochotonidae > Ochotona > Ochotona princeps. The sequence continues at coordinate 11,628,127 of NC_080834.1, forward strand.
TAAATAACTATAAAGATGGGAAGACATACCTTATAGCTTTCCAATAGGTTTGTCCTAAGTATTAACGAAGGCACCAAAAAGAAAAATAACTCTTGGTGTATATCAGAACTTGGTAAAAGGAAAGTCATTTCCTTTATCTTTTGCTATTTGGAACATCATGATTCTAAGCTTTCAGAACTTTTACCAAGATCACACTTGGATCAAAGCCTTTTTTCCTTTCATTGTACCAGGTTTGAGTCACTTTGTAATGAATATATAGCTTTATTTCATAGTTTAATGTTTCACAGGTTCATGATTGGTTAACAATTTGTAATAGGTTTATTGCCTGAAAACTCCGGTGTCAGAAAAAATTTCACTGCTGATCCATGTTTTTTGTGGACTCTGTAAAGCCACATTGATTAGTTTGTCATGTATGCCATTCTCTGCTATTTCTTACCTTTAGTTCTGATTTGTTTGTTGAAGGCTCTAAAATCTGAAACTTTCCCGGAACACTGTCCTGAGACACTCACATTGATTTCTCCAGCGGGTGCTCTCGTTATCCAGCATCTTCTTAAAACAAATCGTCCTCTGTCTCCTTGATGTTACCCCTAACAGTTTATTCATTCCTATAGCATACTGTTTAAGCTATTATTTGCTGTATACGCCCATCCTCAACTAGGCTGTAAGTGCTTGAAGTCTGAGGTGTGTATGTCTCTGAATTTTCAAATTCTGGCACCACATCTATATTCCTTGTTCCCTCCTCCTTCACCCATCAAAGAATCTGAGTCTTTTACTTCAAGTTCTTCGATTTCTTTTTTTTTTTCTGATTAGCAACTTTCTTTAACCTGGATCTTTATATAATGACACAATCCCACAGATTATTCCTAATGTGTGTCTGGAGCACATTTAGATAACACATATAGACATTGTTCTTGCACTCCCACTGAACCAGTAGTAAATGATCACTCATTTTTGGAAGCATGTGTATTTTGTTTATCTATTTGACCGAGAAGGGTGTGGATGGTTTCATCTCATACCTGACCTGTTTACATAGTCACAGCTTGCTTCTGGTCCAAGAAAAGAAGACAAGTCTGAAAATGCAGGTGCATGAATTCTGTGCCACAGCCTTATACACAGATAAGTTGCTAAGTTGCTTGTGCAGATACCATATCTGCATTTTCAAACAAAGCTGAAACTGAAGGAATATTTCCCGTGTTGTTCTTGCCATACTATTCATAGACAGTTCTGAAAGCACTGGACTTCTTGTACATGTCATTTTGGCAATAAGTACAGTTAGTGTTTATTAGTTTTAGTATATGCCCATAATTGTACTTTAAGTGCTCCCTAATCAACACAAAACCATAGGCTGCATTTATTCATTTTTTATCAACTTTTGAGATCACAAAATTGAGATTTTTATGTTGCTAAATAACTTGCTCAAATTCAGAGGGTTAAAAAATGTCATAAAATGTTACAAAGCAATGATCACCGGACAATATTCATTTTAGGCTATCCTTTCCTTATTGATTGGGTGTTTCACTTCGATTTGAAATTAGCATTTGATTGCTGTATCCTGTGTCACTGTCCCACCTGCAGCCCCTAGAATAAGAGGTGGGAGTTTTGAGGAACAAATAAGGAATAGGAAAGAACAGGAGAAATCCACGAGAAAGAGAGCAGGCTGATCATCTAGAGGGGTTTAGCGTTAGATTGGGCTATGTGTCCCAGGAAGAAGCCAAAGGCATTCCCTTACTCAGATTTTTTCTTGGTGGCTCATTGTTTATCCAGATACTCACTAATAAAGTGTTTATGGATGGAATTGGGTGTGGAGAGGTGCCAGGACAATTGATGGGTAGGATAATTAGTGGGTTAGCAGTCACAACTGTTGTAATGTTGGGTGTTCTGAATTGAAAATAACAGATACTTCAAGTTTGGTGAATAAATATTATCTATGGTTAATGGTCTGCTTGATGTGGATGTGAAAGAATCTGAATAGCACATCCAATCCAGAAGGCTGGATGGTAGTATCCCCCATCCCTTGTCAACCTGTGCCTGTATTGAAAAAGGTGGTGGAGGTTAATAGGCTTAGTATAGGAACATCAGTATAGTTTTTGGCATGGGGAACCAACTAATGTCAAGTACGTCTTATGCTTTTGTGGTGGTCTCATTTGGACAACGTAAAGCGATTTACCAACTCCCTTCGTTGCCACAGAGTGGGCTTTATAGAAAGCGTAGATACATACAACTGATTTTTGCCTTGAATTTGCTTGGAAACAGTTCAGGCCTCTCTATGTAGGAAACAAAGTCATTGAGCACCTCTTCTTTAACTTTTAACAACTTTCTCTCAGCATCCCACTCAAGTTAAGATAAAGAAACTGATGTAAGTGAAAAGGCTGCTGTACCACATATCACTCCAGGGTTTTTGCTTTTATAATTTTGTGACAACCGCCTCCAATGCTATACATTTAACAAGAACCTAGTTGGGAGTTAGATTTGGGTACTGAAAACTGATATTATAATGTGGGATATTGACCATTGATATTATTGTCACCAAGAGATTCATTTATTGATGCTAAGAAGCAGATTATCCTCTTGTCTATGTATGTCATAGAAAAAAAAGGTGTGTGTCATGTTGAAAAGTCTAAAATGGAGTGCCTGTTTAATGTAGCAGTTAAGGTGCAGGTGCGGGTTAGAGACTATTTCTTCTTTCCAGAGCTTTCCACTTGGAGCAGCAGTACCTATTTTCCTTTGCCTGGATGACATTGCTGCGTGTGCATCTTTTGGTGACAACTGCTCCTGTAAAATTAATTCAAAGTTTTCCCTTGCAGTCTACAGGGCCAGAGGTATGGCTTTAACGTGCCCTGCATCTCTGCAGATGTACAGGGGCTCCCTCTCAAAGAGCCCACAGGTGTCCCTTGTGCAGCTAAGAATCCTGGTTTTTTTTTTTTTCAGTTTTCTGTTTTTGTTTTCCAAATAGTTCACCATTCTCCTATAATATAAGTCACTTAAATATGGGCATTTCCCCCCCATTTTGTCCAAATTTTGCATTTTCATGTTTCTTGAATTTATAATATATTGTTGAAGGATTTGCCTAGTGATCAAAATGCTATTTTAAAAGTTATAATTTTTAAAATAAATATTTCAAGATCTAAACTATTTTTAAATTGACAAAATATTAAATGTTGCTATTTTTAGGACTAAAAATAAAAATAATACTAATTAATAATTAATTGTACATATTAAGATTAGTTTCAGTGAAAAAAGTTACAAAACGAATGTCACCATATCATCAATTTCCTCAGGAATATATCAAGGATCAAATTATTTCCACTGTATTTCTCTCTCTTCTTTTCACTTTTCTTTCTCTGTATCTGCCTTTCCTTCTCATCATTCTTATTTTCTTTCTTTCTCACAAACTCTTCCAAAAAACTCTAGTGTTGAAAATTACTTAAAAGTTTTTCTTGCCAGTGAAAGATATCATAAATACTGCAGAAATAATTATAGTTTATGACACCAATTTATGTAGATTGATTTACTTCAGTTTTGCTACATAAGCGATTGAAATTCTTCTCTTGGTATTGTAGAAGCATTTGCTTTGATATATATACACATACGTACACATATACATATATAATCATATATAGATATCATTATATATGATACATGTCATATATATGACATATTGTATATGATATGAATATTGTGTATACATATGCACACAAGGTATATTATATGTGTATTATATACATTTTAGGTGCAGAATGATCCTGGAATAAAACATAAAATCAAGATGCAAGCTTTACTTTACCCTGCCTTACAAGCAATTGAGTCTTACTTGCCTTCTCACCGAGAAAATGAGCATGGTATAATTCTGACACGGGAAACGGCCATCAAGCTCATCAGTTTGTATTTCACCAAAGATGAAGCACTTCCCAAGGCAATCAGAAGAAATCAATACATGCCACTGGAATCCAAGCATCTGTTTAAGTTTGTTAACTGGAGCATTCTTCTTCCTGAGAAGTACAGAAAGGACCACATTTACACAGAACCTATTCTTGGACAAGCTAGTTTTTCACTGCCAGCGCTTATGGATAGCAGAGCATCACCTCTGCTGGCCAAAGATTCCCAGTTACAGAAGTTGCCACTAACCTATCTTCTTACCTGTCAACATGACCTCATAAGAGATGATGGGCTTATGTATGTTTCAAGACTTCGAAATGTTGGGGTACAAGTTGCTCATGACCATATTGAAAATGGAATCCATGGTGCTTTATCATATATGACATCACCATTTTATTTACATCTAGGTCTGAAGATAAGAGACAAGTATATCAGTTGGTTGGATAAAAACTTATAAAGATATATGAATACATATGTCTCAGGGAGTTGTAATTTGTGACTCTAGCCTCATTGCAAAGAGCAATGTAATTTGTAGTGTCTAAATGTACATGTGAATCAATATTTGTATATTTTTGAAATAGCCATTAAATGGTTTCTGTGTAATTTGTTTAAGTTACACTTACTTATAGTTTATTATGTTCATATTTGTTCTACATGCAATGATTAAGAATGGTTATTACAAAATTAGGGAAGATGGTTTCAAGAGAGACACAGAACGTATAATAGTAATGGACAGGAAAAGGATATTAATGAGGGAAAAAACTACTGCTAAATATATGTGGACCGTAAGAAGGATATGGGTCCTGTCATATCTCAAATTAATGCAAGTTGAAATGAACATAAGTTTATCTTGATAGAAAATTTGGAGATTCATAAATCCAAGGGGGTCTTCAAATGCACCAGAAAATGGGTATTGTGATAAAGCTGTGCATAGTTTGCAAATTTTTTTGCTTCCTACTTTTAATTGCATTTTTCACAAGATTCTGAAGTTTTTTTTTTCATATTTGTTTCTCATGACTGCTAAAACAAATTATCACAGCATTTGATTTTTGTAGGGGGTACAGGCTTATTTCATGATGTGTAATTGTCATCATAAGCTATTTCTTGAATATGTATACTACATACAAACAATGACGATGTCTTGAACATTTACACCGTGTGTGTTTGTGGGACCTAGACAATTCATCTCAGTTGTGGTCTGCAATATGACATTCATAAAGACACTCATCTTATTTTGTAAAAGCTCTCAATAACATTGGAAATGTTTGTTTGTCCTACTGAGATTTACAATTTGAAGCACTTTGTGAATTTCCTGTATTTTTCAACGAATTTTTAAACTACACATTCTGTATGTAGAAGTTCAACAAGATATGTTTGTTTATGTTTACTGTCTGCCTAGCAACATAGTAAGACTTTGGATTTGCTACAACTTGCAGAAAGCTTGCACCATCCAATTGGCTTGGCAGAGTCTTTGCACTTCTGCTAAGTAGAATTATTTCTTGCTTGCCTGTGAAATAATAAACTGAGCTATGGAATTTGTATTTAGAAAATCAAATAAAATTTTCTGATGTCATTTAAAACCCATCTATGTTGATTTAGTTGTTTGTTGTGTGTGTGTTTTGTATTCCATTATCTTTAGTCATCACTTATTCTGAAACTCTTGATAATATGTACATTTGAATTAGATTTTTGTAATTCTTTTTTTTAGACATCAGCAATAGTATTTTGATATAACCAAATCCCTCTTGGCATTTGACAGTGTTTTTCATACAATTAAAATAATCTGATCAATTGTTGCCTATAGAAAATAAGGGATAAATTCTTTCATATATATCCAGGAGACCCCAGTAGAAATACCACGGTCCCCAAATTTGGAGCTTTTGAAGTTTTAGATGCCTGTCAGAGATGCCAAGAAGGCATAAAATATGTGATTGAAATAGAATCTTTCATATAATAAAATATAGATGGTAATTAATTGAATTAAAACCACTTAAAAGGACATAATAAAACAACATGTGTCTTTAAAACTTTGTTGCTTTAACAGAGGGCTAGATTTTAATCCCACGTATCAATAACAATAAATATTTAGGGAAATGCTGTAAATGATACTGTAAGGACTATAATTATATCACACACAAATTTGTTACAATCATCATCAAGAACACATTTTTATGCTGTAACCATTTTCAATCAATATTAAAGCTAGCACATAGAACAGATGGGTTCATCTCACACCTTGAAACAATGTAACAGTGTTTTAAATTTGAATTTTATACTAATTTAGCTTTGATATTAACATCATATTTTTAGAGACCACTTTAAGAATCATATTTAATTGTGTACTAACATTGTCCATAGAGTACAAGAGGCTAGGTACTCTTCTATGAGACAGAGAAACAAGCACTAGTAATGAGAGGCAGAGAGAGAAAGAAGAGCAGGTTAGAGAAAGAGCAGAGAAGAGAGAGAGGGAACAAGCAAAGAGAAGGCGCTTCTTTATAGGCACAAGGTGGGCATAGGGAGTTCGGGCCATAACCAGAAAGAGCATGTTTTAGTTCTTTAATGAGGTCAAAAGGCAAATCTAGCGTTCCCTCCTCTGGAAGCCAGGAGCTGACAGTCTGCACAGACTCTAACAATCCCAGAGGCTGCTGCTTACTCACTTTAATTCCTTTCCTCTGCAAAGTATATTTAAAAATATCAGCATATAAGTTTCTCTCACTGGATGCACTCTGTCCCATTTTGTAGCTAACAGAGGGTATCCTGCGTCTCAAAGAAAAATGTTCTGACTATTCACCCCTACCTGATCTGAACTCTTATCAGGGTGCCAACAGCGCCCTTGGATAAAGTCCAATCCACACCGCAAATACCAACACCAATATCAATATCAGTAGAGAGTGAAGAGGCTTACCTTCATAGAGCCCCAAGTCTGGGTGCCACTTGCCAGAGACCTGCTCTGACTGACTTGAGAGCTTGCAAAGGATGTGCGGATCAGCAAGGAGACAAGAGGAGATGTGGACCTTCTTTATTTATACAGAAATCTCCACAAGCTTATGCACAACATCCAATTGTTTATTTTTACTTCATGGTTTAAAGAATGGCTACAAAAACAATTAGTATTTTACTTTAAAGAAAGCATTTTCAGCAAACTATTACTCATTCAAACCTGCAGTGACCTGGCTGAAGCCAGGAACTCCACGGTTGGCAGCATATGCGGTTACATAGTGGCAGGTGGTTTATTTATATCCAAAATCAATTTTCATTAAAACTAAACTATTACTTAAAATATCAAGAACACAGAATTAAAAATAAAGTTCATAGATGAAAGGAATTTATAAAGGTATATATCATAGATACTTTATTAAATCTTATAATCAGTCATGTACTAATTACCATCACCTTCACCTAGTACTGATTCAATTGTTTTCTGTTCTTTTGTTAAAGGGCAGTGAGAAGGATCAGGGCAGCTCAGCCAATCTACGAACAGAGAGCCTTTGCAAGAAACTTCTTCTCATCTTTATAAACTGCTTTCTCTTCTTAAGTACAAGTATCGATATAAGGTGGAAGTTTTAAGCCATTTTTCTTAGGAGGTTCACATTTGTTTTCCTCTAGAAGATGCCCCATATACTTTTTGCTTTCCCTGGTGAGAAAGCAAAATGCATCTTTCCATGTGTTGTAACAGTTCAAGGCTGCACGGTAAACAAACTCTTTGTATCTCCATAACTGCCAAGATATTATTAAGCCATTTCTTAAGGAGAACATTAGGGCAGGTTCCAGGACAAAGGTGGACAGGACGTTTGGGAACAATGTGGGCTCAATTGTACTATTGTATGATTTTAGCTGTGTGTCATTGCCTAACGTTGCTGTAAGACTCTTTTACCATAATATGATTGATCTGTTTGAGGTGTTATACTAGTTACAGGAATCCTTTCATATTTGCAGAAAAAAAAAAACAACAACACCCTCAGGAGAATTTTATGGACTATCAGAGAAGTGCTCGAGTGTCCATACAATGGGGTGAGGCAGCAATGAGGCGACCAGACACATTCTGCCGGGCCCTGCCTTGCAGCCAGAAACTCCTTGTAGTCTTGCTAACGGAAGAGTGGTGTTCATCAAGCATCTATACCATCTGACCCAACTGCACCGCTTCCTGCAATATCCTTTGGTTATAGTGTTAAATTGTTTATTTGAGATCCCTGATTTGAGATCATTAACTGATTTGAAATCCCCTCTTAGTTCTGATTCTGCTACATCCAAAGGTTTGGATATATTCTATTTTCATTCTTTATTTGTTTCAAGATACTGTTACATTTCCTTTTTTTTTTTTTTTAATTTATTCATTTTATTACAGCCAGATATATACAGAGGAGAGACAGAGAGGAAGATCTTCCGCCCGATGATTCACTCCCCAAGTGAGCCGCAACGGGCCGATGCGCGCCGATCCGATGCCGGGAACCTGGAACCTCTTCCGGGTCTCCCACGCTGGTGCAGTGTCCCAATGCATTGGGCCGTCCTCAACTGCTTTCCCAGGCCACAAGCAGGGAGCTGGATGGGAAGTGGAGCTGCCGGGATTAGAACCGGCGCCCATATGGGATCCCAGCGCGTTGAAGGCGAGGACTTTAGCCGCTAGGCCACGCCGCCGGGCCCTACATTTCCTTTTTAATATAATCCTTTGTCAATCGGTTGTTGAAAAACCCGTTATTGATTTTCCAAATGAAAAAAGTCACAGTGTGACTTGATAAAGAACAGGGCAGTTCACATACTACTGCTGCTGGAGACTGAAGTTGAACTCTGCCGGCAATGGTCTGAGTGGGCAAAAGGTGGAGCACTCACCAATAAGCATAACTGTTGGGAGGAAGCAGGTGGCAGCCACCGCCCACCGCCTTCCACTGCAGGTCGCTTCTGTCCCGCTGGCAGCCGCCCTCAATCCCCCTGCCCCAACACACGAGAGGGGGTTTTTTTTTTTCCTCCTTTATCCCAAGCCTCCAAACAGGAAATAGTTTGTGTAAGGAGTTATTCCAATATCCTTTCTCTCTTTCTCTCCCTCTCTCCCTCTCTCCCTCTCTCCCTTTCTCCCTCTCTCCCTCTCTCCCTCTCTCCCTCTCCCTCTCCCTCTCCAAGATACCTCATTGCCTCTGCTATTTTCAGCTCACGGTCAACAACCAGCTTGTGGGAATTAGTTGCTAGTAATAATATAATAATATTGTAACATCCTATGAACCAGAACACTCTCCCAATCTTTTTAAGTAACTAACAGTTTGAGTCACAATAATACACAGGAGCGGTGGCGAACGCCACTCGCGCCCTGCCACCGCCGGGCTGTCGCCAGAGCGCAGGGAACACCGGCCTAGCCCGGCGCAGAGTCACCCGCCCAGAGTCGCCCGTTCTGGCCGGCCGCGGCTGCCGCCCTTGTCCAGGCGAGAATCCCCACTCCTCTCCTCAGCCGACCCCGGACGCCTTTCGGGGGACCGCCCACCGCGCAGCGCCCGGAAGCCTCCGGGTTTGCACTTTTGCCTGGGAGCCAGCGATTTGCGGGTGCCAATTCTCGGGGGCCCTTCGGCCCGGCCGTGGGTGGGGGGCTGCGCCGGGAGAAGCCAGTGGACGTCCGCCAGATCCACCTGTGCAGTCCGGGTATGCTTTTGGAGACGTGGTACTTTTTTCCTCCCAGCCGCCGAGTGGAAACACGGGCTATCTGAGGTATTAAAGGCAGTTGCTTGGGAAGCACGGACTAGGGGACACCGTTCTTTTTTCCTTTCTTTCTTTTTTTTAAAGATTCATTTTATTACAGTCAGAAATACACAGAGGAGGAGAGACAGAGAGGAAGATCTTTCCTCCGATGATTCACTCCCCAAGTGAGCCGCAACGGGCCGGTGCGCGCTGATCCTAAGCCGGGAACCAGGAACCTCTTCCAGGTCTCCCACGCGGGTGCAGGGTCCCAAAGCTTTGGGCCGTCCTCGACTGCTTTCCCAGGCCACAAGCAGGGAGCTGGATGGGAAGTGGAGCTGCCGGGATTAGAACCGGCGCCCATATGGGATCCCAGCGCGTTGAAGGCGAGGACTTTAGCCGCTAGGCCATGCCACCGGGCCCTGGGGACACCTTTCTTCTACCTGCCTGGCACCCGCTCCCCCAGGGCCTGGACTCTAGGCCCAGTTTCTGCGGAGTTGTACAAGGCCTCTGGGTTTCCCTTGGCGTCGGGGCCAGGTGCGCGGGGTTGCGGCGGGCGGAGTGGAGAGCATTTAAAATGGAGTGGAGAGTGTGAACATTTAAAAATATATGTTCAGTATATAGCCCCAGTTCGCTTGCCCCCCTATTTGTGTGTGGAACTTCTTGTCCAGGCGTTGGGCGTTCCCCCGGTTTGCCCCGCAAGGTTCTTGCTCAGGGGTGAAAACCCGAGTTGGAGATCTTGATGTTGGCAAAAGGCCCCTGGATTCCAGGCATACTTGGCGCCTCAGAAGGGTATGGAGACGGTTTTGAAGTGCGCACTGGGCTCTGCTGAGTTGCTTTAGCTCTCGGCTTCCCTGCTTCGCCTACCCCAGGCACGGCGCCGCAGCCCGCCTCCTCCCTCCGACTTTCTGCGCAGGTTCTGTAGTTTGCTATTGGGTAGATAAGACCTTACTCAACTTCTTGGGAAGGTCAGGCCAAGCCTCTGCGTTACCTGGTGAGGCCGCCAGGATTGTGGAAGGTGAGGCTGTGGGGTGGCACTTGGCTGACTTGAACAAGCTGTAGGGCCTTGCTGCCTTAAGTGAGGTTGACGGTCCCGCGGCAGGTGCAGCTTCCTCAGCCTTTTTGAAGTCCTGGATGCCAGGTCCCCACCCTCACCCCCCCTGGCCTGCTGGCCCAGGGGTCCCCAGGCCTGCTGGCCCAGGGGATATGTTTGTACAGGAACTTTTGGAAGGTCCTCTTGGGGCTGGAGGGAAGGGTGTGAGGTTCTTGGGTGGGGTATTTGTCCAGTGTAAAGGAGAGCTTTACTATACATAGCCTGTTAGAAAAAGGAATCGATTTGCCTTTTGACAGAAATAGTTACGTTTTCCGTCGACATGTCAGCAACCAACAATCCTATTATTTTTCCTTTTTAACATTAATTTCTCTTTAAAGATGCTTTCAATTATTTGTAAGGCAGAATGACAGGGAGAGACAGGGCAGAAAGGTCTTCCAGCTGCTAGTTCAGGCCCCACAGAGCCCCAAGGACACCAGTAGGGGCGCGTTGGCAGGCAGCCAGGGCTTACTGGGGGTACTGCTACGGCAGTATGCAGCTTCACCCACTGCGCCACAGTGCCTGGTTTTCAATTTTCCACTAGGACAGATGGGTGACAGCCCTCCACCCCAAGGTGGTAGGCCTGTTAGCAAGAATTTCAGGTGTGGCTAAGATACTGGCCTGAGGTCACTTGCGCCTGGATACTTATCTTTGCATTAATACATAGGTAGCCCACAACTTAGCATTGTAGCCATTTTAGAAACATCCAGTTGGGCAATACAAAGAACATTCACAGCCTGTGCAACAGTCACCACGGTCCAGGTGCAGATAGCACTGTGTCCTGGGAGTCGGTGTGTCCTGTGCTCTCCCAGCCCTGGGGCTGCTCCGTGCTTTCAGAGGCACACGTGTAAGGGAGCAAAGAGGCTGGACAGGAAGGTACACGTAGGACCATGACTTCTAACACGAGTAGAATTTTGGTGGTTGTGTGAGGCTCTGCCGCTCTGGCACGCCGGGTTCCTGAGCTTTCCTCTGGAGACTGCGCTCGCCCCACAAGGGCTTCCTTTGGCGGGCCGCACTGGAGGCACCGGACGCCAAGCACTCCAGGGAACCAGGTACAGCTCTCCCATGATCTCCAGCTGCTGTTCTCTGAGCCAGCCGCGTTTTCTGGGTCCTGTAGATAATGGCTGCTGCTTTTTTGTTTTTAATGGATTCATTTGGCAAATATTAGAAGTGGTAATGGCAGAACTTAATAATAAAAAAGACTAAGGATAATTTTTAAAAAAAGCATAACTGTTGACATAACTTCAGAAGACTATTATTGTGAGTATTGTGCATGCATCATTCATATGTTAACTGTTAAAACGGAAAACCAAATAATTTAAAAACACTGATAGTGATAACAAACTGTTAAGAAATATACAATGTAGGGGCTGGGCCTTGTGGCACAGTGTGTTAGTCCTCCACATTGAACGCTTGTGTTCCCTATCAGAGTGGGTTGAAATCCTGACTTGGAATCCAGCTCCTTGTCAATGCACATCCTGAAAACCAGCACCTGTTGGTACAGGAACTCAACTTCCTGTGTGGGAGAGCTGGATGGGTTTCCTGTATTAGATATGGTGCCAACTTGGCTGTTTCAGACATTTACAAAATGAAACAGTGGATGGAAGGCCTCTCTCTATCTCCCTCTCCCTGTATGTGTGTGTGTGTGAGTGTGTGTGTGCGTTAATCTGTATCTCAAATATGCAAATAAATAAATTTTAACAAAAAGAAGCAGTTGATTCAGAGATGAGATTGTACAGCAAAAATTCAAACCTTGAAGATAAAGGAAAGCGTTGAAGATATAGATTTTTAAAGATATATATTTTTCTTTGTGATTTTTCCTATTTCACATTTCAAATTCTATATTCTGTTATCATTAAAAATATCCTATGCATCCAAATTTTCATAAAACATGATAATTGCAAAGAAAAGTTTATAATAGACACAATAATAGTAAGGACTCAAAATAAGCTGCTAAAGAGAAAAAAATTAAATACAAAGGACAGTTGTAAGGCAGAGAAAAAGAAAGCAATTTTAATGAAAGTAAATATACAATAAAATATAATATATAATATATGATATATAATATATGACATATGACATATAGCATAAACCATGTAATATACATACACATAAATATATATTTATTTAACATATATTTATTTAATGTATATACGATATAGTATATGTCATATATTATATAATGTGTATTATATATTATGTATCTCATATATTTATGTTATATACTATATAATACATAATATATAGTATTTCTATGTCATATATTATATTTTTGAAAATATATAATATATTATGTTATAATATGTGTGTTATATGACATAATATATGATATGTAACATAATATGTACAATATTTAATATATATGACACATAAAATATAGCACATAATATATAATATATAATATATTATATATTATGCTATATGTCATATATTATATATCGTATAATATAATATATGACATATAGCATATGTTATATAATATGTGTATGTATTATGTATTATATGTTAACATATTATATAATATACATTATATATAACATATGATAAATGATATATGATATATAGCATGTAATATATAATATAAAATATATGACATGTAATATATAATATATGATATATAATATGTGACATATACTATTTAATATATATTATATCATATATAACATAAACTATATAATGTGTATACCTTTATATATATTGTATATGTAATGTATATGCCTTTATCTCAAGAGTTGTATCTTGTTTTCTACAATGTAGTACATTTTATTTTGTGTCTTTAAACTCCTTTGCCCTTCTGAAGGCCTCTTGACCCGATTCACTTAGGCATTCACTTTTCCAGGGCAGTCCCAATGTTCCCTTAAGTTTATTTTATTCTTCTTCCATTCTTTTTTCCTTTTTTTCCAGAGACTGCTTATTAAAAAAAATAAATAAAAACTTGTCCTCAATTCCACATAAGCTTTTTCCTGTTCAATTTATTCATTTCCTTTAATGTGCTATTCAAATATTTCTGCTTGAAATTTTAAAGTTATTTTAAGCTTTCTTAAGATTCACTTTTACAATACTGAATCATTTTTAGGTGGTTTTTAAAATCTGATTGTGCTTTTTGCTTCCTTAAAATGGTTGTGGTGAGTCTTATGAGAGTTTATTAATAACCTAAATTAATAACTGGTTAGTTTCTAACAGCCTATTTGTTTATTTACTTACTGAAGTCCTGACTATGGAAATACTTAATTCTTGTTGGCATACAATGTCCACACGTTAAGGATTAGTTACTTTTCCCCAGTCATTGTAATATATCTTTGTGCTCAAACTTTCAGAAATTCTGAGCCATGTTTTTACTTTCTCTGAAATTCAGAACTCTATGCTGCTTAAACATACTGTGTGGCACTGAATGTCATGGCACCACAAGCAGCTGTTTTTGTTTTGTCAGTGTCTCAGCACTAGAAGTTGACCCAGTTCCATTGGTTGTCCTAAATTCAAACTTTTTGTGTTCAGACTGAGTTGTCCAAACGTTTAAAGCTTGGTTTTCTGTCTCTGCAAGTCTCTACATGGGCTGAGGGAGTCCCAGAAGCTTCATCCATATTATTTTCCTGTGATTCGCACCATGGTTCTCTACTTGACTCTGTCTCATTGTAGAGGAGAATCCTAAATGATTTGACACTAATCTTTCTTCTTCCCCATTGCAAACAATTATTCCTCCCATATGTGCATAGTTTTGAATCCCACTTGAAATCCATGAATGTTCAAGACTGGTGTGACACTGTGGGTAGGTTAAAGGTCTGAGTCTGTGCTTCTTGGGCTGCCTCCTACTAAGGTGAACTCACAATTGAAGACGCTATCTCCCAGACACAGGTGTTGGTTGTGATGTAAGTCCTATTCACTGGGACCTTTGCCCGACATTTAGTTGGTTCAAGAGTCTCTTTTTAGGTGTTGGTGTGGGTCCAGCTACTCACAGTATCCACGGAGGGTTAGGCTTTACCAGCCTGAGTTAGAAGACAGCACTGAACTGCACATGATGGTGAGTCTCACTTAGTTGCACTGGCAAAGCCCTCAGCTCACTTTCCTACCCTCATCCCATCTGGTTGATGTCTTGCTCTTCACTATTGCTCCAGACTCTGGGAGGGACCGTTTCTGGCTTCCCAGGCTGTAACCTGAGCAACGTCTGGCCTCACAGGTGTAGGGACTTGTGTACTCTCAGCTGTATGCCAGGCCTATATGCAGCTGCAACTGATGCAAATTAAAATATAAATCCGTTTCACGAGGACAAAGGTTTCCACCTAATACTGTCTGAGGTTCAAAGGACACACCTGTGAGCATTGGCATTGAGCTAGAGATCCCATATCTCACTATATCTTATCAAGGCAGGCCTGGAAAGAGCTCCAAGGCAAAGGCCTGTATTCACTTGCCATCCTACCACAGAGGCTGAAATTAAGTTTCTCACAGTGTGTCCAAATTTGGACAAGGGAGAGTAGAGAAAATTCCTTGGCTGTGTAGCTAGCTAGAGTATAGCGGCATAATCTGTAACTACTGGCACAAGGAGGGGGGCATCTGGGACACCCCACAGCACTGAACTTTACTGTGGCAGATAACTCCTGGGGTTCAGGTCTGAGAGCTGGATTTAATTCCTTTTCCCTCTGTGAAGTTGGAGGCGAGACATCTCCGTACATTACTGGTGGAAATGCGGTAATTGCAGATACAGAGTATGTTTCCTGATTTCTTCAATGTCTCTCTTCTTATACTTTTATTTTTCTGAAGACTTATTTATTTTTATTGGAAAAGCAGATATACAGAGAGGAAGATCTTCTCCAATAAGTCACTCCAAAGCGGCCACCAAGAATGGAGCTGTGTCGATCCGAAGACAGGAACAAGGAGCCAGGGGCTTCTTCTGTGCCTCCCAAACAGGTGCAGGGTCCCACGGCTTTAGGCCATCCCCAGCTGCTTTCCCAGGCCACAGACAGGGAGCTGAATGGGAAGTGGGGCTGCCAGGATTAGAACCGGTGCCCATATGGGATCCCAGCGTGTGCAAGGCATGGACTTTCAGCTGCTAGGCTACACTGCCGAGCACTTTTTATTTTTACACTAAAACCTGACACTATGGTCTTGTTTGTGTTTCTTTCTGAGCTGCTGTATATATGGCAATGTTTGTGTTTCTTTCTGAGCTGCTGTATATGTGGCAAAGTGCATGAAAAACTGTTCCGATAGCATCACTGTGTGGAGATGATCACTGGAGCATCTCACCCAGGCATCAGTTGGTTCTGGCTCCTATAATTTTCCTAATGTAAGTTTATTCACAGCAATTCTGTTTGATTTTCCTTAGTATTTTCACTTGGGCTTCACTTAAGAAAACATTTATTTAAAAGGGTCACACATTTCAAGAACTTGCCTATTTGTTTGAAAGGCAAAGTTACAGAGCAAAAGGGAGAGACAGAGACAGAGGGAAAAATCCTCCGTCCGCTTGTTCACTTCGCAAATCACCATCCATTCAGGGGTGGTCCATCTAAGACCAGAGGCCAGCAGGTGCTTCCCAGTCTCCCAAGTGCATGCAGAGGCCCAAGCACTTGTTGCAACCTCTCTTGCTTTACTAGCCCGCTAGTGGAGATCTGGTTAGATCTGGTTAGAAGATATGTGTATTTGCTTGGGAAAGCTGCAAAGTCTCAGCAGAGCCTATTCTTTCTATACAGTTCTTTCCAAATTATTTCCTGTTATGGTAGAAAATGTGGGAAGTGAAAAACAGGCTGCCCTCCAGTTCTCTGTAACAAGGGCACGCATCTAGGTCCTGAAGGCAGAGACCTCTTGATCTCATTACTGCCCATTTCCACCCTTCCCACCTCCTAACACCATCACCATCAGGGCTAGATTTCACCACCTAAGATTCGGTGAGGCTCAACAGAACGTCACATGCATGGCAATGAACAGAAAATGTCTCTGACATTGATCATTGTTCATGTAAATTGGATGCTTGTGTTCGTTTCAACTCATATCTGTGCTGTGAGATTAAAAACTGGAGCAAGTAGTTTTTAATTTGCTCTCAGAGAAGGATTTGATGGAGTCATTAAATATTATCCAATGAACTTTTTCAACCTCCTGAACTTTCCTCAGTCTGAGTGTCTCCTTCTATGTCATTAGTTGTAGGAGGACATTGTGACCGTAGAAGGTCAGTGAGCACAGGATTACAGTTGTTTGGATATTTGGAGGAGAATAACCAAATGGCTACCTTTTGTATACCTGATGAGATATCATTTGTATAAGAACAGTTGAGTGGAAAGTAATATAGAAGAGAAAAGGACTTCCAAACAAAGGCATAGAAACAGTTGATGGTTTTGTTGATGAACTAAGTATCTCTACCCTAATCCTGTATGACCCTCAGTGTATAAAGTCTGATATTACTAATAAACTATGGCTTTTGACCATCAGTCAGGGTCCATGTGTGTTATTATCGGCTCCATGCACCAAGTCCATCGCTGCGGGACAGCGACAATTAGTGTTATTGAGAGGTTTTATTTAGTTTTAATTGTTTTAGTACATGGCCTGGAGTAAAGTCTGAGTCAAATCATAGTCTGAGTCAAAAAAGATTAGCTGCCTTCATGATTATTTCAAAACTTTAACCTACTTGATAATATTCACTCATAATGTTACTTGTACTAGAAGAGTAGTCATATTATATAATGCATATAGCCACTCTAGTTTGTAAAACCAAGCGATACAATTGAAAAATTCTATTTCTCTCCCCCTATTCTTTCTGCAAAAAGGTCTTATTTTGTAGTCAAAGTGTTCTCCATCTAGTAATTATGTAATACATGCTTACTTCTTCTGCCTAGCAACCTAGTAAGAGTGTAAGATTTGAGATACTTACAGACAATAAATGCTGTTTATTTAGCACACCTCAGCTTTGTTCTTGTACTTCATATATCTGGGTAGTGCCTTCTTAAACTGTCAAATAACAAAGTGTATAATGTGACAGCAAAGAGGAAGTTGGCTAATATTAATTATGGGTCATTGTTTTTTCCAGACTAGCTTTGAAATGAAAACCTGCATGGTGGACTTTGCATTCAGGAAGTTATGCAACTCTTCATGCCATGGCTTAACGCCCAGCACACGAAAGCTTGAAGCTGTCTGTCTTTCCTGAGTCACCACAGAAGCACAAAGCAGAAGAGCTCCATCATGGGAATGAAGACAGTTTTGCTTGTGACTGTGGGGGTCCTGGCAGCATATTATGTTTATACTCCTTTCCCGGACAATATTGAGGAGCCTTGGAAACTGATGGCTATGACTGCACAAATCAAAGTAATAGGAAGCTGGGTAAGTTCAAGAGTTTATCCTCTGTGTGAATATATATGGTAGTTTGATAGGCATAAAACAAACAAAAATGCTATTTTGGAAATGAATATTTTATCATTTATGTTTGCTTGCTTAATTTAATGCTTTTAAAAATAGGCATTTTATTATTCTTTAATGTAGATGTCTAAGAGAATGAATATGAGGGAAATAGTCCAGGTTTTTTTTTTGCTTTTAAACAGTAAAAGAGCAATGTATGTCGACTGAGAAAAGTAGACTGAAAAACTTGACGGTGAGTCTGATGGATGAATGCAGCTTGAGGAAGATAGGATGAGTAGGGCTGTGATTAACTCCACAATTCTATGCAAAGATATTGGACTCCGTACTGAACATGCATTCTAAATGACATGTGTTGTACATGTGTTGTCCATGGGTAAAAGCCCAAGGCACGGTGGATTCCAGGCAATACCCATTGTAGGAAAGGAAGCTGTGGAGGCGACAGAACTGTGAGTCCACAGCTTGCTGTCTGGTTCTTTTCTAGTGAGATCAGTTGTTTGGGAGTGAAATTATGCACCTCTCCTTTAGTCTTTTCCTTGAGGAGGAAATCCCTTATCACACACAAAATAAGAAAACAAATAAAGCAAAGCAGAACACAACAAAAGCTTTGAGAATATTCAGTCTAGGCAATAAACATCTAGCTCACTATTGTGTTTCCTTGCATGTTTTCCAAAGACGTGTCACCACTCTGATATGTAATATGGTTATAAAGTTTGTGCTCTATTTTCATTTTTAGTTAACTGTTCCATGAATTTTCTTTAAAGATTTATTTTTATTTTAGAGACAGTTTTTTAAAGAAAGAAGGACAGCTAGGCAGGGAAAGATCTTCCATCCTCTGGTTTACTCTCCAAATGGCTGCAACAGACAGAGCTGAACTGATGCAAAGCTGGAAGTCAGGAGCTTCTTCCAGGTCTCCCATGTAGGTGCAGGTCATAAGGCTTTGGGCTCTCCTCAGCTGTTTCCCATTCCACCTGTTTTCCTGTATTATATAAGTATGTATTTGCAGGAAATTCAAACTCTGATTGGTTTTTGTAAATAAAAAGATACAACATACTTGCCATTTTTTCAGTGTCTTCATAAGAGCCATCATGTTTTGATGAAACACTAATTTTTTTGTCTAACTTTTCCTTCCAGTTTTATCATTCAAAATAAATAGAACAGTTTTTTGAGCTGGTTGACATATATCTCTTGCTTTATCAATCAATGTGTACATGCACGCCCATCAGACTTTATACTCAGTGATATAAATGAAAGCACTTGAATGAAATGGACTGCCAGTTAATTTGTAATGCAATGTTATCATCTGGGGCAGGTGTACTGAACATGCTCCCCGGCAATGTCCCTTGCGACAGGTTACTATGCATAACTCAGCAAGGACTCTGCAGCTGCATGCAGGCTTAATGAGAAACACTGTGCTCAACACCAGTGCGTCTCTCCCAGACCAGGAATTACCAGCAACTGTGAAAGGATTTTCCAACATAATGCTTAATTCTAAGATTCTCTTGGGTTGCTTCGTTTCATTTCCAAAAATATTGGTTTTGTGGAGCAGATTGTAGCCTAGAAGTTGAAGCTGCTGTTTGGGGCCCCTCCACCTTGTGTCAGAGTGCTGGTCCTAGTCCCAGCTACTCCACTTATCTCTTTTTTTTGTATCTTAGGAGGTTTATTCCCACCACATACACATGTGTTCACTCTGTTGGTTCAGTACCCAAAAGGATATAGAAAGTAAGTCTGTGCAGCCAGAGCCACAGGCTCCCATCCAAGTACTAACCAGGCCCAATCCTGCTTGGCTTCTGATATCAGACAAGATCAGGTGTGTTCAGGATAGTATGGCCATAGACAAAAGCTGCAGGCTAAGAACTCTGTTCAAGTCCTGAGGTGGGTGGCAGGGGCTCCAGCACTTCAACCATCTTCCACTGCCATCTCAAGGCATGTTAGCAGGGAACTTGGTTAGAAATGCAAGAGCTGGTACACAAGATTGTGGGAAATGGTATCGAAAAATGCACAAAAGTTAAAAACAGATCAATAATGTGATCCATATATTCTATATCTTCAAATATATGCAAGGAAAATTAAGTCTGCATTAAAAAGATAACTGTATTCCCATGTTTATGGTAATACTATTCATAATAGCAAAGACATGGAATCTTGCTAACAGATGATGACTAGATAAAGAAAATGTGAAACACCTACAGTGGAATATTACTCAACCATGGAAGTAATGAGACCAAGGCATGCACATTAAAATGAACAAAACAGGAGAATATTATACAAAAAATAAGGTAGAGACAGAAAGCCAAATTCCATGTTTTTCTTATAAATGGATATCATGTTATTTGGTAACCAATGTTTGTAACTGTTATTTTTACTGAATGTACCATTCATTACTTATTTCATGATCATTTTACACATCCCACAGTATATAATATTACTTTATGCATTCCTTTCTTTAAAAATAGTGTGCGCATGAATATATACAATTTATAAATGAAATAAATATGTAAACTTGTTTAAAATTAATATATATTATATTTGAACTATTTTGCATTAACACCAAGAGTATATTAGTTTTCGCTACATTTTAGCAGCACTTGCTGTTTTTATTAACTTTCTGATAACATTCTGGTAGGAGTGAAATAATTCTTCCTTGTAATTTTTGTGCATTTTCCTTATGGCTAATGATGCTGAGTATTTTTTCAAGTGTTTGTTAGCTGTTTTTATTTCTTCTTTTGAAAATGGCTGTTCATATCTTTTGTTGGCTTCTTTGCTAAACTGTTTTTGCTAAATTTCCTGAGCTCCTCATGTACACTGGATGTTAATTCTGTATCACATGCGTAGCTTGTGTGCATTTTTCTCACTCTGTTAATTGTCTCTTCACTGGGTGGGTGGTTTCCTTTCAAGATATCTTGTTTCGAAGTTCTGCATGTGGAAACATAACATTATGAACACTGATCAAAGAGATTCTTTGTTCAGGAAAGTTTTTACCTCCTTTGTCATGTAACTTGATTGTAGACATGCAGATTTTATTTCTGGATTATCCATTCTGTTCCACTGTTCTATGTGTTTGTTTATATGACGATACCATGCTGGTTTGGTTTAATCTATCTATCTATCTATCTATCTTTATTTATTTATAATAGTATACAGTTGAGTCCATTGATTCATGTTGTAAGAGAGAGCTTAGATTTCCTTGTACTTGATTTGGCTTAAAACCACAGCATGCCAACTAATTTTGCATTAGTCATTTTCATTGAGAAATATAGTAACACAACATTGCATTGTATTGAATTGAATTGAAATTTACTTATTACAGTTACTCTTAGGACTTGTCTGTATGTTTGTGTTAACATCTAAAATACCATGATTGGGATTACAGTGAATTTTTTTAGTTTTCGATATTTTGTTAGAATAATGTTACAAAAATTCCACCCACATAAAGCTGAAGAAACATCATATATCACTTTGTAGAGGAAAAGATGATAGATATCTTCTGGGTCGCTATCCCTTCTGTAATTTTGGAGAGGAATAGGTAGGGGATATGTGTGGTCCCAGGGCAATGGTTAGCATATGCCAAGCTGTGTGTGGGGAAGGCCTGGTATATACACATTATCGCAGTGGTTTGGCTCCAATAGCCTGGCAAACACTGCTAATTTTCATTTTACTGTCACCCTGAAGAAGTTCTGTTCTTACTAGTGTCAACTATAATTTTTAACACTTGTTTCTAGAAGTGTTCTTTTTGTGATTTAACATCTAAATCCTGTTCAGGAAAACCGCAGGTGACAGAGTGAGCAGAGGATAGTTGTTCACCCTTTGGGTATCTACTCAGAGGTAAATGGAGAGGGCAGTGAATAGGGTAACCACAGGAAACCATTGTTCTGTTGGACTCTGACATAGGGTCATGATAATCTCTGGGTGAGTCTTATGCCCGGAGTGTTATACCCATGAAAGTTCTGGAAATATTGAGCTATTCCAGATCTCTTTAAATCTGTCAGTTCTTTTGGGGAGTTTCATGATGATGACAGCCAAGAGAGCACGGTGGGTGGTTATGTGTGCGCACTGGTTCCAGAATCAGACCTGGATTCCACTCGCACCTGCCAGAACTTGTTGCCTGTGCGACAAGAACAGATCCACACATCTCTGATTTCAAAATATCCTTCTGGTGCTGGGAAGTTGTTCCTGTTTACCATGTTTTAGGGATAACTAATCAGGTTCAAACATTCAACAAAGATGAGAAGACTCAAAGTTGTGATTGCCATTCACACTTTTCTCATCATACTTTCCAGCATTTTCACTAGTATGTGTATTTTTACATCGTGTTGCAATAAATACAAAATATTTCATACAGTTTTTATTCATAATGAAAGAATAAAGTCCTAAAATGTGTTGTTCTGGGAAAATGTGGTATAGGAAAATCCAGATTGCTAAGAGCAGAAGTTATGGAAAGGCTGCACAAAGAGGAGGGCACACCTGGGATTTCACAGTGTGAAATTCTTCAGCAGGACTTATGGACAGTGTTGTCTCAGGGAGCTGAGTGCTATGCTGGGGGGGTGGGCACAAGAATCTGGATATTTAGACAACGGTGATTCCTGGTCACTCTGAAAGCAAGTTAGCTTTTTCAAGATGTCTTAACATTCTGAGCATCGAATAAAAATAGTGTGTTAGCTTCCTGACTTTGAGACAGAGAGTTTGAAATGAACTCCAGGGTCACCTATGCAGTAAGGTGTACAATTACATCCCACATGGCTACAATGATATGACACTGAATCCATAGCTGTGGTAGCATTAGAGCAATAAATACTGAGAATCATTCCTGGTGATGGATATTTATTGTAGTGGTTAGACTGCAGTTGGGATGCTTATATATCTTAACAGAATGCTTTGGTTTGAGTCCTGGTTCTGCTCAAAATTTCAGATTCCTACAAGTTCACAGTCAAGGAGATAAAAGATGATGGCCCATGTAGTTGGTATCTGTCCCTGATGTGGGAGACAAATTGAATTCTGACACCTGGCCCAGCTTCAGCTTCTGCAGACATCTGGGGAGTAAACCAATGAATAGAAGATCTCTTGATTTTCTTTTCTTTCTCTCTCTCTCTCTCTCTCACTTTTTATATGTTTTTCTCTTTATCGCCTACTATACCTATTTTGAATATAATATTTTTACGGTAAAGAAAGAAATGTCCACTTGATCTTCACTGAAAATTAACAAAATGTTTCTAAGGAATATAAACATTCCAGTTGGTGTGGATATTGATATTGTTGTGCATGTGACTAGAGATTTAGGCAGCAATTGACTGTGACATGGACTTGAATGAGATGCAGTGCAACATATATGTGAATGTACAGAGACATTCTGTGAATTTTAGGTAATAATGACAAGAAAAGGAGGTCTATATGTTCAGTACAGAAGCACTTTAAGGAGTTTGAGCCTGCTAATTGATTGAATCTCTATAAATCTACAGATAAGAAATGCCAACTTTCTTCATACTGACAGTTAACAACAAAAATTTTTAGTGTTTTTATCTATTTTTTAAAAATTAATTAATTTATTTATTATCATTTTATGATACAGTTCCATAGATCCAGGGATTTCCCTTAACCGCTTCCTAATTCTCTCCCCCGACTGGGTTCCCCTATACTATTACCATTATAGTTCTTCATTAACAGTCATATGTCCATCATTGCGGACATGGACAATGGCAGAGAGTCCAGCATCCTATTGTGAAAATATAGTAAACAGTTTCATTGGGAGTCCATCCTTAGTCTGGAAGTTGAAATGCACACAATGAAAAGCCACAATATAACATCAGCAACAATTTACAACATTATGGAGTTAATTGACATGGTATTGAGTGACCAATCTGTTAAAAAATGCACGTTCTTAACCACATCCTGTGACTACTTCATTGACATTTCAATTTTAGTTTATACACAACCGGCTGCTATACACCTTAAAATGGCTATTGGGTACTATTCAGTTGTCTCATGTCTATTTTCATTTTTATATTTAGCAGTTTAGAGTGTTGAAATATAATTTATACTGAACTTGGAGAATTTTAGGATAGTCCAAACTGGCTTATAACTCTAACAAGGCATTTGTCAACAGTTGAGGCACAGAGCAGTTTTAGGAGGGATGTGCAGAGAAATCTTCAATACCTTAGTGAGGAGTAACTAATCTTTGTGTCCTACCTAGCAAGGTGTGTGTGAGTCCAAGCTGACTGTTTCCTGTCTGGTTCTAAGCTTTCCTTATTGATTTCTGTCTATCTAATCATTTGGCCTTTTAATAATATCTTTCAATTCTTCAATACTTTTTTTAGCCTGACCCAGTTCTGGTTCCAGCTTCTTGTTTGTTTCCCGCTGGTGACAGGAAATATCTTTCAATTTGGAGATTCTGTCTTCTGCTTCCTTCATTCTATTTTGGAGACCCTCCACTGTACTGCTAATTTGCTCCACTGTATTCTTCATTTCTGATATATCAGCTTTCATTGGTTCATTTCCAGTGTGACATATTTCTTAAATTTCTTGAATGCCTGCTTTGCGTGCTTCTTGTTGTTGATAAGAAGATTTATAACAAGTGTTTTTTGAATTCTGTGTCCCCCATTTTTTGATATTTTCCTCAGGTAACTCTGAGGTTGACAAAAGCTTTTGCTCCTTTGCAGGGGAGTCTTTAGTAATATTCATTGTGCCTTTGTCTCTTTTACTCTTGGTCATTATTCTTCTGGTTAGCAGAGTCTTCTCCTTGGGGCAGGTTTCTAAACTGTGTCACCCACAGGTCTATAGTTCAATTTTACTTATTGCAGTTGGTACACGGCTCTTTGTTTGCAGTTACTTGTGCCATTCCCTCCAGCGAGTCCCAGGTCTGGGTTCTTATGTTAGATTTCCACCATGGTCTCAATAGCCCCACTCTTGGCTCACCAGTCTCTACCTCCTGTGATACTGTGCTGAGGCTGCACCGTTGTGTGTACAACCTTTCTCCCACTTCCAGTTGGAGCAGGTCCCAGGATTAGGGAGACACCAGGTGTCCTATACAATTAGGTTGTTGTTTGTGGTGATCTTGCAGGAACCTATTGGCCTATAGGTCTGGGTGCCACACTGACCTATTTTGACCTGTATGATGCCATAGTTGGTATTATTTTCCTGTGGGACCACTGCAATGACTGAGTTCAGTCACTCACAGCCCTGCACATGTGCAGCTCACTGTTGTCCCTTCAGTCTTAAAACCTTTCCTGCATCGTACAAAATTGCACCTGATGTGCCACTACTGGAGTTCTGCTGGTCGACAGGTCTGAGGGTTACCTGTCTTGCGTGGAACCTGTAGGATGCCACATTACTGCAGTTCCTTGAGCCCGAAATGAGTTCACTATCAGCTCAGCGCATGTTCAGTCTTTTCCCTAGCCTTTGACTCTTTAAACAAAATGGCACCTAATTCAACTCTAAGAGGTGGACTGGGCTGTGAAATCCACCCTGTTCCTGCACTGTCTGTGTGGGACCTGTGTTCTGTCTCTGCTCCTGGTCAAATCAAACAAACCAGCAATTCTTTGTCTGGATTTACCTCCTGACCACCTGGTGAAAATCCCTTCCCACCTTGTTGCTGGTGGAGTTCTGGCTGCCAGTGCAATTCAGATCTCCGTTTGCTGAATGGCATTGGAGTATCAGTCACTGCAACACCACAGCATTGTTTTTGCTGTTTTTCTGTGTCTGTCAGTCTTCAGACACGCCTCTGCTGTTGTTCTGTCTTCTCCTGTTTCCTAGAATGTGCCTCTCCACACTGGCTTATGTTTCTCTGTCTGTTTAAATGTGTCCCTACCCTACTCAGCCATCTTGATTCTAACAACAATTTTTTTTTTTTAAAAAAGTAACTAAAAGATAATTTTACTTTGCTTCAAAACACTTTGAAATCCACACACATATTTTATAACATGCATGCATCTGACGAACTATTTAAAAATCCTTTATATGTGTATCCGCACATGTACATATGCAAATGTCTAATTATAAATATACTTCCTTGTGTTTCTATTTGACATGCTCATTGACTAGAGATAAATAAAAGTGTAGAGAAAGAGGGTGCAGATGACAAGTATAGAAGCAAAGCATCCACATTTTCACTGGGAAATTTTCACGTGTTACTGATGCATAACAGCAAAACAAAATTTTATCTCAGAGAAGGTACACTTAATTGTGGAAGAAGAACTCACTTTTCTGAAATTGTAAGTGTACAGATTCCCATCAAGGCATGGTGCAGTTTCTTCAGCTCTACGTGCCCCTGTTGGTTTAAGAGGATATTTGTTAGGTCTGTTTTCTGTTATGTTTCCAGTAGCTTTGAATCTCATGCTTTGAAAGTTTGCCAATAAGCATTACAGTGAATAGATTATTGAAAAATAGAGTATCACTGTAGATTCTGTAACACTGTAAGAATTTGTAAAACTGCATTATCCTCAAGAAATCAGATCACAATTTATCAAAAAAAAAAAAAAACCCACAAAGCACAGGTTAGATTTTGTCAGACAGAAGTGCAGTAGAGTATATCTTGCAGTGCTCTACCTTGTCCCATCATCTTATTCATCAGACAGCTGTGTTCAAAAATTGAGAATGTAAAATACAGCACATGCCTTAAAATGACAACATAGCTTTAAAAATACGCTCATGAACGCAGTTATACTACATTCCAATTATGAACATATCTTTTATTTAGTTACTTAGTAAAAGTAACTTTTGTGGAATTGTATTCCAATTTGTAGTGAATTTGAAAAAATATTTTCAAATGCTCTCATCATTCACCTATCACTTGTCTGAAATAATAGAATGCCTAAGAGGGTATTCGTTTTAAATTTACCATTTCTTATTTTTATTGCTCAATTTGTTTGCGCATGTGTTCTAGATCTAGCCTAGAGATATGAGTCATAATGGATTAAAGAGATTACATCTGCAAGAGCAACTGCAAGTGGAATGTTGCCTGATTAAACTTAGGACATCTCTTGATATTCTCAAATATTTTGCTGCCCTCTTCCACACTTCTAATGTGTAGGCAACAGATACACAACACAAAGAACATAAAGGAGCTCTAACTCTAGAACTGTTCACACCATACCTTATTGTTAGTGGGGACAGGTTTTTTTGTTTTTGGTTTTTTTATTTGTTTTTGTTTCTACAGGTTTGAGTTTTGTCATGCAGGCAGTAAAATGATGAGAACCATCCAGGTGTGTGACCTAAAGCTGTTACAAACTGTTAGGCTCAAAAGCCTTTGAATGTGAAGTAAAGGTTGTTGACAAATCATTCTTGATGTCTGTACTGATGCAAGGCTAGCTTGAGAACCAATAAAGAAGAGGCTCATAGTAACCAAAAGACCTGAACCACAACCTGAATTTTTCAAATATTGGATTGTGGTAATAACCCCCAGGATGACACCCTGGGAAGCATTTTGACTTTACCATGTTGTAAGGAGCAGGAGTTAGTTTTAGCTCTCCATTATATCACCCATTTAACAGAACAAATATTGAATGTGGTGACCAAACATATCCATTGTTCATTAAAACAAATGGGGGGATTTACAAAGCACAGAATCTCAGACCAACTCACATCATTTGAATAAGGAATCCTTCGAAGGAACCATTTCCTGTTGGTATCTTCTCATTCTCCCTGGTGGATCATTTGTTCATTGACAACTAACGTTATGTCAGAACCAGTATCTTCTTTCATAATCTAGGTATTGCCCATTCTTGATGGTAAAATCAAATTCCCAGGGTACCTATATTAGTTTTTTTTTTCTTTTGATATGTTGGACTCATATTTATAGTCCAAACTCTTGACAATGGTGCATAGGCCTCGCCAGGGCCTGCTGACTCTATTCAAGGGATCTAGATCGATAAGATTGTTTGCTTTGGGCTTAGTTGAGAAGTCATGCCTTACTACAGATTAAATATGGCTTTGGTTAATTATCCAATGATGTCAGTTCTCTGGCATTTTGATCCTATCATAAGTAGAGATCCCTGAAGTTATGTTTTGTCACTGATGGTGAATTTAGTCAACACATACCTTTATTTTTGATGGTTCATCCCTAACACCTGACATACTTTGGGATGTCATCACCCTTGATATCCTAAGAAATCACATGTCAGGTGAATGAAATGAGGAAACATTTTCTGAAAGAACAAATTCATATGACTTACAGATATATGAAAAGATGCTCAGGCTTCCTAGCCATGAGGGAGATACAAATGAAAACCACATTGAGGTAGCATCTAACTCCAATGAGGTCGGCCTGTGTTCAGAACTCTACTAACAACACCTACAGGTTGGCACCCTGCTATACTGCTGTTGGGACTGAAGACTAGTGCAACCACTATGGAAATCTGTATGGTCGTGCTTTCAGAATTGCAAATAAACCTGCTGTATGATCCAGCTATCTTGCTCCTAGGAATATATCCAAAGGAAATTAAAACTTCATATCAGAATGGGAGCTCTAATCCTGTGTTTACAGCAGCACAATCTACAATAGCAAAGACATGGAAACAGTCCTGATGCCCATCCAAAGAGGAGTGATTATAGAAACTGTGATATATCTACTTCATGGGATAATACTCAGCCATTACAAATGATGGAATTATATCATTTGTACCTAGATGGTCCCAACTAGAGACGATCATACTCAGTGAAATAAGTCAATCTCAAAAAAACAAATATCATATATTCTTTCTGATATAAGGAAGCCATCATGCAAATTGTAAGATCAAAAACTTTCTCCATACTGTTTTGCTGCATTCCATGTGTTTCAATGTTTTTTTATTTCATTTTCATTTATTTCAAATAGCTTCTTGTGTGAAATTCATTACTGACTCATGGATCACACAGGGCATTCTTTTACCCGAGAAGCTTTGTGTTTTCTTTTTGTCACCCTTGCACTGTTTTTTCAGGGGAGCATTTTTTTCAACTCCGTGGTGCTTCAATTTCTTGTTTTGTTTTGTTTAACTTCACATCTGTTGTTGACATTGTTTCATGGCTTCTCACTTAAGAGAATGTATAGTGATGGCATAATAGGGACTATCAAATTCAGATGTGAAAATACAATGAAATATGCATCCCTACTTCCAAATCAAATTCCCAATCAGTTCCCAATGAAAATGTTGGACATATCTAGATAGTAGGATACTGGATTGTCTGACATTGTCTGTACCAGCAATGTTGGGGAGCGCTTAAATAGCAGACTGATGGAATTATAACTGCCTTTGAAGGACTGAACTGTTGTAATAATATTGGGTACTATGTCAGGGGTGGGACTTTTGGAAGGGAGCAGAAACTAAGACCATGTGGAATTGTACCATAAATTCAATTAAAAAGATATTTAAAAAGAAAAGAATCCTATGTCAGTTCCATAATTTTCTTCTACCATTCTTTACAGTGTGTAACTGCCAAATTTACTGTGCTTTGTTTTGCTCTTGCCAAGATGCTAAATTTTAATCCATTATATATTTTTAATATGCTGCTATAAGGAGTAATACTGCAGTATTCTGAACTATACAGTACAGAATAGAGTATTTTTTCAGGCCTCCAGGTTTCATTCTATGTGATAGTAGGTATTTTCTGGAATCTATTCTACTTTGAATGGTTGTACTACTGAGATAGGACGCTGCTGCTTTTGTTTTGGAGGACTAATGAAATATGGAAGTTCAGGGCATTCTGGATTATTAGAATCTATTGAAATATGATCATTAGAGTGTACTAAGTTATTATGAATATTAAAACAAGTTTTGCCTTACAGCTGAGACACCTGCTGGGAATGTTATTTTAGCTTGCCTTGTCATTCCATGATCTGCAAGAACATGGTTTAGTTCTATTCTCAAAATGATATATATAGGAGAAAAATAAATATTGTGATGGAAGCTGCATCAGTTTTCAGTTTTCCAGGTTGTGATTTGAAATGGAAAACTAAGAACCCAAGAAGTATAATTTTCTTTGTGTAACTTTTAATGTTCAATCAATGCTTGAACTCATCATTTTCTCTTAGTATTTACTGCAATGGCAACTTAGTCATCTCCATAGTCTTGAATGCAAAAGCTGCCCAGTCTCTATAACTTGATAGAGATAAATTCTGGTATAAGTTCAAACTTTATAAAATGAGAACTCCTTCAGGGTTGCATTCTCTATCAGACACAGCTGTGAGTGTGTCTCCTTAGGAATACATTCAGACTGAAAATAATACTACAGAATCTTTATTTACTTGAGAGATGTGTTTGTTTTAATTAAAAAACCAGAATTGCAGAAAGAGAGCATGATTCAGAAAAGAGGAGGTCTTTCATCTACTGGCTCACTCTCCAAGTAACCACAATGGCCAGAGTGGAGCCAGGCTGAAGTCTGAAGTTTCTTTTGGGTTTCCTACACGGGTACCTGGGACCCTGTAACTTGGCCCTTCTTATGGTGCTTTTCCTGGGACAGTAGCAGGGATAGAGGCAGGCTGCAGAGCAGTCAGAACAAGAGGTAGGGCCTCAAGGGAGGATGGTGTCTCTGGTTGCAGCTTGACCAGCTTACACTAGCATGCTGGCTCCACAGATTCCTTAGAATGCGATGAATCAAAGCCATCAACATTTCTAGCTCCCTGCACTACTAACACAGTAATTCTCAGAACAATCAGAAACACGCTTGTGTGTTCAATGAATACCAAGAGTGGTCCAGAGGGAGTCAGCTTTTCTTCTGTTTCCCTCTAGTCTTACAAGAATACTGAAGGTGGCATAATCAGATATGTAACTGCATTGGCAGGAAGTACAGAACCCATTTTGCTGACTTCCCTTTCAAGATGATCATGGAGGGGCTGGCTCAATTTTGAAAATGCACAAACTTGCTTATTGCTTTTGTACTGACTTAATGTTTATGCAATGTGAGATTGGCTCAGCCCGTACTACAATGTTTCAAGATAATGAAACCAATCTTAACATGTCTTTGAGTCTTGGAATTCTAACATTAAGGAACTGTAACACTGCAACAAGGTGGAAGAATCCACCATGAGGGGAGGGCACGGGGAGAGGTAGGGGGAATCCCAGAGCCTATGAAACTGTCACATAATGCAACGTAATTAATAATAATGAAAAAGAACCATTTGGGATTTCATTCGCCTTCACCCTTTGAGGTCTCTGCCATGTATCTTTTCCCTGTCTACACCTGGTTTTAGAACTTTGCTAAACTAGTTCACTTCTCTGGTTGTAGACAGGAGTTTCTTCATGATGAGAGCATTGTGTTGAAAAATATTTTCCCATTTTGCTTGGCCAACCTTTTTGCTCTTTCAGTTTTCATGTCATAGTTTACCCAGTATTTAAAAACTCAAGGGGGGTGTCTTTTTTTTCTTTTTTCTTATTTACTGTCTTTTGATGCAGTTTTGTTGGCATTGGAGTCTCCCTTCCCCCTCCCTCAGGTTCTCTCCCCTTCCTTCTATTCTCTCCTCCAGTCTCACAGTGTTTGTATTTCATGAATTTTCCCAAATCCATCCTGCTGCCGCTGGAGTGTCTCCTAACCATATAGGAGGATATCAGTCATTCTGTTGTGAGTTCATTTTGTATACCAGGATCCCAATGAAGTTACAGTGAGGACTACAACTTCGTTATTTAGGGTTAGTACCATTAACAGTGAAAAAGGGACATTGATCTTCTCAAGTAATTATAAACAATCACTTATGGATGGTTGAGTAATGAAGTACTTCATAAGATCTTATTAAACATGGTACAAGTAGGTATGAAGTGAGATAAGTTAAGTTTCAGAAGTAATATTCCTAGATTTGACATCATAGTATTTTATATTAGAGCAAACCTATCATATCTGACCTTTTGGGATTGGCTCATTTCCCTTAGCATTATGGTCTTTAGTTTGGCCCATTTGGCCACAAAATAATGTATTTCGTTTTGATCCTCAACAAAATACTGGCCAACAGAATGCAAAAATACATCAGACAGATTATTCAGCTGGACCAAGTGGGATTCGTCCCGGGCATGCAGGGATGGTTCAACATTCGTAAAGGCATAAATGTGATACATCACATCAAAAACCTGAAGAACAAGAATCGTATGGTAGTTTCAATAGATGCAGAAAAAGCTTTTTGACAAAATCAACACCACTTCATGCTGAAAAAATGAAATAATACAAGCATCAAAGGAACAATCCACAACAGAATCAAAGCATTATATGAAACACAAGGTTAACATTGCACTGAGTGGGGAAAAATTACAAGCCTTCCTGCTATGATCTGGAATCAGACAAGGATGTCCTCTATCACTACTGCTATTTAATATAGTACTAGAAGTACTTGCAGATGCTGTTAGACAAGAAAAAGAAATCAAAGGAATTCAAACGGGACAGGAGAAAGTCAAGTTATATATGTTTGCAGATGACATGATTCTATACATAGGAGAACCAAGAGACTCAATAAAGAGACTTCTACAACTTACATGAGAGTTGAGCAAAGTGGCAGGGTACAAGATAATTGAAAAGGAATCACCAGCCATAATATATACAAACTATCCTAAGGCTGAAGAATGACTAACCAGCATGGTACCGTTCAAAATAAAGAGCAGAAAATGAAATGGCTGGGTATAAACCTAACAAAGGATGTGGAAGACCTCTATAAAGAAAACTAAAAAAGATTAAGACAAGAAATAGAAGAAGACTTCAAACAGTGGAGAAACATGCCATGTTCCTGGATGAGCAGTCAACATCACCAAAATGTCCATACTACCAAAAGCAACATATACACTCAACGGGATTCCAATCAAAATACCAAGAATATTCTTTAGAAAGCTGAAAATAAAATGATACAAAAGTTCATCTGGAACCACAAAAAACATGAGTAGTCAGAATTATCCTGAAGAATAAGAACCTAGTGGGAGGGATCACAGTCCCAGATATCCAGACATATTCTAGGGCGGTAGTAATCAAAACTGCTGAATACTGGTACAGAAACAGAGAGGTAGATCAATGGAGCAGAATAGAAAATCCAGAGTGGAACTCACAAATGCACAACTATCTAATTTTCGACAAGAAAACAGAAAACAATCTGGGAAAAAGGACAATCTCTTCAATAATTGCTACTGGGACAACTGGCTAATAGCCTGTAGAAATAATAAGCAAGACCCACACCTTTCACCATACACAGAGATCAAATCCAAATGCATAAAAGATCTAATGCTAAACCCAAAAACCATCAAACGTTTGAAAGAAAAAGTTGGAAATAATCTTCAAGATACAGGTGGAGGCACTGACTTCCTAGAAAAATCATTAAAAGCAAAGAAAATCAAGACCAAAATAAACAAATGGACTACATTAAGCTAAGCAGCTTCTGCAGAGCAAAGGAAAAATCAACAAAGTAAAAAAGCAATCAATAGAATGAGAGATCTTTACACACTACACAGGAGACAAAGGGCTAATTTCCAGAATATACAAAGAGCTCCGAAACAGCAATAACATCAGAACGAACAAACCAGTCAAGAAAAGGGCACGGGAAATAGGCAGACACTTTCCAAAGGAAAAAATTCAAATGGCTAACAGACACACGAAAAAATACTGGAGCTCTCCTGCAATAATGGATTTTTCAAATAAAATCATCACTGAGGTTCCACTTAACGCCAGAAAAAATTGCCCACATGCAGAAAACTACCAACAACACTTGCCGGAGAGGTTGCAAAAAAAAAAAAAAAAAAAAAAAAGGAACCCTGCTCCGCTGCTGGTGGGACTGCAGGCTAGTGCATAGTGCAGCTACTATAGAAGCCAGTATAAAGAACACTTAGGCAATTAAAACTGCACCTACCATATGACAGAGCAATACCACACCTAGAAGTATATCCAAAAGACTTGTTACAGGAAAAAGCCACATGCACCCCAAATAGTTCATTGCAGCACATTCAACAATCGCAAGAACATGGAAACAGCCTAAATGCCAAATAACAGAGAAAAAACAAACAAATGAACAAACAAACTGTGGTTCATCTACAATGCGAAATAAAAACTCAAATTTTTACTTCTCAAATATAGGAAGCTCATTTATCTTCTTATTCAGTGTTATTAAAGTTATTTGTACATCCTGATCTTCCACAATTGGCAAGGGCTCCAACCTTTAGTCATTTCTGTTGCTTTTCTCTGACCATTATCAGGGAACTGTGTTGGAAATAAAATAGCCAGGAGGTGAACAAGTACCCATACTGGATATTTGCAACACAGATAGTGCCTTTACTTATTGTGTCACCATGCTGTCCCCTTTGAAACAATTAGTATTTAAAAAAAAACTGAACTTACAGTATTTCTGTGTTATGAGGTTCACCTGTGAGAATGGAC
The DNA here is from genome assembly GCF_030435755.1 of Ochotona princeps. Taxonomy (NCBI): domain Eukaryota; kingdom Metazoa; phylum Chordata; class Mammalia; order Lagomorpha; family Ochotonidae; genus Ochotona; species Ochotona princeps. The sequence continues at coordinate 11,662,385 of NC_080834.1, forward strand.
AGAACTACACGCACACCTTCACATTGACAAACATCGATGGCAATTGGTATGTGTAACCCAGTGAATGCTTTTTTTTTCTTCTCTCTCAACTTTAAGGCTCAATTTGTTGAATTCTTGGGAATTGCTCATTCCATTGACATTGCAAACTTCTTAACAAGTCTTCAGTTAGTCCCACCCACATCTGATGAAAATGTCACCGTGACAGACACAACTTTCAACAACATTCCTGTCCGCGTGTATGTGCCCACACGGAAGACAAAGACATTGAGAAGGGGCTTATTTTATATTCATGGAGGCGGTTGGTGTGTGGGAAATGCTGGTATGTGCTCCTTCTTAAATGTTTTAATGTATCACAGTAAAGACAATTTTATTACATATGAACTTCACATTGAAAGTCATATTAATATATACGAGATCACAAACCACTTCATGTGTCTGAAATTAATTTTCTTGGAAATCTGTTAATCTAAAGAAATGACTTTAACTTGCTGAAAAGAGGGGATAATAAAAACCAAGATTGTAACCATCGATGGTAAGAGTGTTTCAAGAGCCTAGAAATTTACTATTAATGGTGTATCTGATGCAATGCTACAAAGAAAACCATAAAAAAGTGAGTTGGACAGCGTGGAAAATGTCGTAATACAGTGACCAGTCTATTGGTATATTTAAATATGAAAAAAATGTGAAAGATGGTGTTACATGAAAAAGAAGTAACAGGTTGTCTAGAGTATTCAATCTTTATTTTAAATTATTTGTATACCTAAGTCTGGGTGCCTTATTAGGCATATGTGTGATTATACTTTGAATAATGCAAATTTTAATTTTTTAAAGATATTTATTTTTATTGCAAAGTCAGATATACAGGAAGAAGGAGAGAGAGAGAGAAAGATCTTCCGTCCGATGATTCACTCCCTAAGTGACCGCAATGACTGGTGCTGCACCAACTTGAGGCCAGGAGCCAGGAACTTCCTCCAGGTCTGCTACACGCATGCAGGGTCCCAAGGCTTTGGGCTGTCCTCGACTGCTTTCCCAGGCCACAAGCAGGGAGCTGGATGGGAAGCGGGGCTGCCAAAATTAGAACCGGCGCCCATATGGGATCCCGGCCCATTCAGTGCGAGGGCTTTAGCAGCGAGGCCACCGCACTGGGCTCCAAATTTTAAATTTTATATACAGCTGAGTCATATTCCATTGTGCAACTTCTTTATTCATCCATCCAGGGATGGGCATCTGGATAGAAAACATACCTGACAGGTTCCATCAGGAAAAACTACCTTTACAATTGGTTTCTAATAAAAAAAAACCTGACGCTAACACACATCAATTAGTTTTCACAAGTAACTGTTCTGAAAATCATTTCTTCAGAGCTTTCTTTTGATATCAAAGTGTCTTTGAAATTGAAGGGGATGCTTAGATAGATTTAAAGATCTGTATACAAATAAGCCATAAAGCAAGATAGCATTGTCTTCAACTTTCTGTTCCAAAAACCAGATTTCTATTACAATACTTAATAGAAATATGATTTGATATCACAGAAGTTAAAAATGGCTAAAGATGTGTGTGCTCTGAGATTTTTTATGATTTCATGTCAATATTAAGAATCTGTTTGAAAAAAAAACTCAAAATAATATCTACTACTCTTATCACTTTCCTTCAGTATAACAGGTGACTGTTAGGAACAGGGGCATATCCTGAAGCTTCAACTAGAGCACGTTTCTAAAATACTGTATTTTATCATCTCATTCTTACACATGGCAGAAACCACCTTTTAAACCAGTGGTAAACATGTGCAGCCTAATCTCATCCCTTTCAAACTACATGCAAATTTAAATTCGAAACTCATGTATGTGTGTGACATTATTCTCTCTCTATCAAGTAAGACATACACACGCACAAAAAAATACAAACAACAGTTTCTGCCCATAACTGTGCTACTAGGCATTCTACTGAAATCAACCTCAATGATTCTTTATCACTGTAAGATTCTATTCCCCTGTATTTCAGCTTGGCAGAACTATGATATTGTGTCAAGACGTACAGCTGATCACCTTGACACAGTTGTCATCTCCACCAAGTGAGTACGCTGCCGCCTCTCTGTTGTTTGGAAAGTTGACTTCCCTCTCAGTATGCTTAGGTTTCTCGGCCAATTCTTGGAAATTGCAGGAGTTGTTTATGTAAAATTGAGATGATAAACACAGATAGAGTATATACAAGAATGAATAGGACAAATTTAAACAGGAGAAAAATTGCATCAGATCCAACATGAATCGAAAAATGAATGTTTAAAAATCAAATATTGAATCTCATGAACAAAGATTAAAGAGTTTCAGATCCTGGCTCTATAATTAATTCCACGACTGTGTGAATCTCATCCTAGCTTTTTAGTTCAACTTCTCAGCTTTTAAACAGGAACAGCAGTGTATTCTATGCCTAACAGGATTGATTTGATAATTAGATGATAAAAATACTTTTTGATATGTTAGTTCAGTGTGTGATGTCAAGGAACCATCCGTTGCAATCAACTTTTCACGAAATTAGGCAGAAGAAAAAGGAGCAAAAATCTTTTCTCAAAACCCAGCCTAGGATCACTTCAAGCATAGTGGCCCTCTCCTTTTCTGTGTATTTATTGGTTATTGCTGCAGTGTGATGAGTACAGGAAGTGTCATTCTGGGACAAGGTTACTGAGGGGAGCATGACACCAGCCCTCCCCCTTTGTTTTAATTTCTCAAGATCAGTCCCAATTCTGTATTCCTGAGGTTCCTTTTTGTTTTTTTACAATTGATATTCATGAGGCTTTTGCTAACTATGGATTCTGTCTTTGAATCATAATTACCCATGTAATTAAGTTTTCCAAGGGGAAATAATCCATTTCAAAGTTAGAGCAAGCTGTGTGTGGATATCTATTATTTGTTACAACATTTGGCTTAAGTGTATTATTCTGCCCACAGCTACAGACTTGCACCTAAATATCATTTCCCAATTCAGTTTGAGGATGTTTATGATGCATTAAAGTGGTTCTTACGACAAGATGTTCTTGACAAATACGGAGTAGATCCTCAAAGAGTCGGTGTGTCTGGAGACAGCGCCGGTGGGAACTTAGCTGCAGCAGTGGCTCAGCAGGTATGATGCTGGTATTTGTTTTCTTTTAAATATTCCTCACTTCAACATAGTTCAAATATTACTATATCAAGGTATATATGCCATTAGATACTAGCTACGTCAATGTTTATCTCAGACCATTTAAGAATATGGTTTCCCACTTCAGGGTTATTTTTCTTACTATTTGTGTAAATAGTTTACAAATTTGGAAATGTAAAATACACTTTCCATATCATTGTGTTAAACATGACTATGGTGCTCAGTTTACTACCTAATCTCCTTTGTTATATTAATGGGTGTGGTTGTGACATCAATCATTTATTTCTCAAAGTTACAATAACCAAAGCACTGGATGATTCGAATATGGCTCACTGGAGCATATTAAAAGCTGTATGATTTTTTTTTGCTTTCAGATTTTTCAAACTGTGAATTCGAAAATATTCACAGATGCTATGCAATTGCAGAAGGAATTATGCTTCTTGGTATTAGTTATTTATATATTTCTATATATTTGAACTAAAACTGTATATATATGGACATCAATTTAAATATTGGACTGTTTTAATTAGCTCACTAAATTATGAATTTACTGTTTTGATATTAGTTATCTGACTAAAAAATTCTGGCCCAGATGTTTTGGAATCAATGTCCTTTTGTAAATAAATTTCATATATCAGTTTATCATAGAAATTGCACATGAAGCTATTTTTTAATAAATATTATTAGTATGCTATTTCTGTACTACACCTTTTTAAGTGTATCAACATTTGCTGTTGTACTATTAAATACATTTCCTCTGATATATAGCCAAAACAAAAGTAAAACTTAGTGAATTTTCCCATTAAATAAAATAGATGTGTGCTACTTCCTGCTAGTTAATTATATATATAGACCACTCATTGTTTTCCTGACCAGTATCCCGATACCACAGCAAGAACGCATCATGAAACATTAATGTTTGGAGCTGAAGCAGTATTGACCTGCAGTCTTGCGAAAGTCATATATTATCATAAAGTCATTTTCTTGTTATTGCACTGCAGTGTAATCCTTTTCTCTTACATAACTCAGGCCTTTATAAAACAAAAACAGGGAAATATACAAAAACAAATATGGCAGGTGTTGTTGACCAGCAAGTAAAGCCAGGGCTCTCAATGCTTGCATTCTCAATTAGAATGGCAGGTCCACAGAGTCTCAGGTCTTCTCTGTCTCTGATAACAGATTTCAGCTAAGGTACTTGGAGGCAGCAGATAATGGACTGACTACTTGGGTTTCTGACACCCTTTGTGTGGAACCCAGAGGAGTCCTGGCTTCTGGCCACGGCCTGGACTAGCACTGCTGTAGTGGCTTGTGCAGTGAACCAACACGTGGAGATTCTCTCTTTTTCTCTTGCTCTCTGTCTTCATGTTTTACATCACTCTCCGTATTTATTACATTAAAGTGCAAATAAATAAATCTAGATCTTCCATCCACTCATTCATTCTCCAAATGACCACAGAGGCCAGTGTTGAGATGATCCAAAGCCAGGAGCCAGCAACTTCTTCCAGGTTTCCCACATAATTGCAGAGTCCTAAGGACCTAGGCTCCCTTCACCTACTGCTCTCCCTTTATCTCATCTGCTTGGTCAGTGGAACTCAGGGATTGACTTTTAATTTAGTTTTTGTTGTTAGTATTCTTTGAGCTTGATTGAAATGGCCCTGCTTCCCATCCAGCTCTCTGCTTTTGCCCTGGGAAAGCAGTTGAGGATGTCCCAAAGCCTTGGGACCCTGCAGCCATGTGTCTTTTTTACAATTCCATTTTATTGCCTTGAAATACATGCAATGAAACAGATTCACAGGATTTCATTTCCTAAGTTTATTGGATACTCTTTTTTTTTTAAGATCTATTTATTTTTATTGAAAATGCAAAAATACAGATGGGGGAGAGACAGAGATGATGTTCCATCCAATGGTTCACTCCCCAAGTGGCTGCAACAGCTGGAGCTAAGCCAATCTAAAGCCAGCAACCCAGAGCTTCTTCCAGGTCTCCCAAGCCGGTGTAGGGTCCCACACTTTGGCCATCTTCGACTGGTTTTCCAGGCCACAGCAGAGAGTTGATGAGACGTAGAGTGGCTGGGATTAGAACCTGAACCCAAATGGGATCCAAGCACTTTAAGGCGAGTTCTTTAGCTGCTATGCCATCATTCCAGGCCCTAATAAATATTCTTGTCCTTATGATTCTCAACCTACTATTGCCTTGGAAGAGCTCTTTTCCAATTGGGATATTACTGTCCTACAGAAAATGTAGAGGTGTATATAAATAATGGCAGATTAAGGGAAAATAAGAAACCCAAAAAATGCGTTGCTTAAACCAGGTCAGTCTGATCAATATATCTTTTTTTTTCTTTTTTTTTTTTTAAGATATATTCATTTTATTACAGCCAGATATACAGAGGAGGAGAGACAGAGAGGAAGATCTTCCGTCTGATGATTCACTCCCCAAGTGAGCCGCAACAGGCCAGTGCGCGCTGATCTGAAGCCGGGAATCTGGAACCTCTTCCGGGTCTCCCACGCGGCTGCAGGGTCCCAAAGCATTGGGCCGTCCTCGACTGCTTTCCCAGGCCACAAGCAGGGAGCTGGATGGGAAGTGGAGCTGCCGGGATTAGAACCGGCGCCCATATGGGATCCCGGGGCGTTCAAGGTGAGGACTTTAGCCGCTAGGCCAGGCCGCTGGGCCCTGATCAATATATCTTACAGATGAGATCTTAGGCTTTCCAGTGTCAAAGGCACATTGAATTCCTAGCAGTGTGCTTCTTCCTTTCATTGTACTCTTTTAGATTTAATATATGTATATGTTTCCTTTGAAAAGAAAAATAATTCGCTGTAAGGCTTTTTTTCAATGTTAAGAGTACAAATTTTGTATTCTAATCACAGAGGAATTAGTACAAGTCATTCTGCATTCATTCACAGCACTTATTCATACAAACCTTTGGTTCGATATTCATATTGGAAAGGTTTTGGAACATAGTTTTGCTGTTTCTGACAACCTTTTATTTCTTTTCTACTGTTCTTATCTTTGTGCATGAAATATTTTTTAGGTCAAGGGATTACCCATTTTCCCTCCCCTTTCTCCCTTCCCCTTCTCCTCTCCCCCATTTCCTCCCATATTTTTACAGCAGTATGGTCCTTTAGTAATGTTTCCAGCGTTAACATTCTGCTATTTAAGTGCACTCTGATATCCATTTCATCATTCTGATTAATTGCATATAATATGTTGCTGTCAAATAAAAATATTTTCTAAATCAACGCTTTTTATTCAAACAGTTTGTTTCAAAATTTGTTTTTCAGCTCAGCAAAGACCCAGAGGTCAAGCTCAAACTCAAGATCCAGACTTTAATATATCCTGCCCTCCAGACTCTTGATATGAACACACCATCATACAAGGAAAACTCTGACTTTCCAGTTCTTCCCAAATCACTCATGGTCAGGTTCTGGAGTGAGTACTTTACCACAGACAGATCACTGGAAACGGCCATGTTCCACAATCAGCATGTCCCAGCTGATGCGAGTCACCTGTTCAGCTTCGTTAACTGGACTTCCTTGCTCCCTGAGAAATTTAAGAAAGGACACATTTACAAGACACCAATCCATGATAGTTCTGATATGGCAAAAAAATACCCAGGGATCCTAGATGTGAGGGCAGCGCCCCTGCTGGCTGATGACACCCAGTTGCGTGGCTTGCCCAGGACCTATGTCATGACCTGTCAGTACGATGTCCTGAGAGATGATGGGATCATGTATGTCACCCGACTCCGGAAAGCTGGTGTTCAGGTCACTCATAACCATGTAGATGATGGAGTGCATGGGGCTTTTACCTTTAATGGGCTCAAAATTGGAAATAGATTACAAAACCAGTATTTTAGTTGGCTAAGGGAAAACCTGTAGCAAAATAACAAGCAATATTATTTTAAAAAATGTACAAGTCTCAGCACACAAAATAAAGGGAATGAATCAGTGAAAATCACAGGACATTTGAACTGTTTATCATCTGTGATGTTTGTAAGATTCTCATAACTATAGTGAGTTGCTTTGGTATTCATATTAGCAAATTTTTTTACAATTATATTTTCTCTTATGTGCCTTTCACTCATATTTATGAAATGAGTTTTGTTCAAGTAAATAAAAACAAACAAAAAAATGGAAATACTTGATACTCTAAAATCTTTAATGTCTGCATTTGCATATTGTAATAAAAACAAAATAAAATGAACATTAACTTATACCTCAGAAAACATGCTGTGTTGAGTATATGTTGTGCAGTATTTGATCTGTTGGAGACACATGGAGGGAGCCAGTGCAGGAGGGCTGGTGAAGGTCTCCTTCATGGCCTTGCTCAACATTACAACATGGAAAGAAATAGTGCACAGATATAGAAGTGATCATAAGCTTTGATTTTTGTAACTTTGTATAATGTCTGGAGTAATGGATACACAATTACTTATTGTAAGTTATTTATTTTTGATATCTTTTTGATGATTCTTTGGTGCTATATTGAATTGCCCTTAATTAATTCAAATGAATGTGTTTATAACAACTATGTGCAAATGATGCTGTACTTCTGTATTATCCTGGCAAATGACTTGATTTTATATACAATTAGTATGCAGAAATCCTGGCTAATTTAACCATAAAACGGTTGCTATTGTATTACATTTGTTTTGAACTCTGACTTTTGCTTCCTATTATATAATAAGATCAAGGCAAGAGATTCCATCGAGTCCTGTGGTATTTTTAATTGTGTTTATGTCATTGAACTTGTTCTTTATTATTATGTGATATTGCACCTGAGGTGACTTCCTCAATCAGTAGAATGGATCTAATTGTGTTTCTGAACAAGGATTCAATAAACAACAGATGTGTTAAAAGCTTGTCTGAAAGCATTTTTGCTGTGTTAAGAACCGTATGTGTATAAGGAATTGTTGATTTTTATAATGTGGAATATATAACAATTCCTTGAACATCTTTCCTCACTTTGTTTCTGTATACTGTACTATCTATTCTGGAATTAACACTTTGTCTGCTTTATTTCCTCTCTGCACACCTCCTTCCACTCAAGCACGAGGACTGACTCAACACCTAGGAGGAGAATGAAGATGTGGGTGCTGCTGTCAGCTGGTGAATCTGCACACAACCCAGTCCACCCTGTTCCTGTCACATGGCATAGAGAAGCTGCCCTGGTAATGTGGCACTGCTGAAGTTAGCCAGTGCTAAGGAGGCCTGCAATGAGCAGGTGGCCATTCAGGAATTTACAGGCATTCCATTTGCAGATGGACATTGCCGAAAGAGGAAAGGGCACATGGAATGAATGGTGACAAGTGAGCAGACACAACATTCAGAGATGTGAGGCAGGTTGTTAAACACGGTGTGAACAAGTGGATTCATCAGTTCTACCGGAAGCCTGTCCTCTGCCAAACACTATGAAGAGGACAAAGAACTTTCTGTGATTGATAAACTCCTGCAGATTCAGCCAGTGCCTTCACTGATACTCAGATTTTAGAACAACTTTTGGCTCATTTTGTCTTCACCGAGGCAGGACTTCAAGAAGTTCATATCAATGTCTTTAACATCTATTTTTTGTGTAAAAAAATTGAAAACAAAGCCCCTATTTTTTATTTTGTTATTTGTTATTTATTTGTTATTTTTATTTATTTTGTTATTTGTTATTAAGAGGATTATTAATATACTAGGTTCTCACCTGGGACATCAGGCTTCTATACCCCCAGCTGAGCTTATACTTCATCCAGGTCAAGCTCACTTCTGTGAAACATACAAGCTTGTACACCAGACTGGGAACAGACTGAATTGAGGGTCAAAGAGGGTTTGCCTGGATGTATGGGTACTTGTTGTGGATGTCCATGGAAAAGATTCCCATGGCCATGAGTGAGTTATGGTGTTAAGTCATATGGAGGTACCTGGTGGGCTTTCCAGGTTCAGGCCAACACACCCATCAACTTACGTGTAAACAACGTCAATGAGGTTAGTAATGAGGGTTTCAAAGGGATTCCCTGTCCTGGCCACTTTACTCACCACTGTATGGGGGGCCTAGGAAGAGGCTGGAACAGGAAGCCTCACTACATGATACATAGGGGAGCTAGGCCTGGGAGTGAGCCTACCATGGGGAATTACACAGGATCTCCATGGCCAGGTTATCGCATCTAGGGATGCATGGGGATTGGGTTTTAGAGTGGACCAGGCCAGAGGGTGGTCCTAGTAAGTATTCTTAGAGGTCTCCCAGGCTAGGTAGAAGCAGCCACTGACATTCTTGAGAGCTGGGTCAATGGGCCAGCTTGGCTGAGCTCAGCTGCAACATCTGCTGGCAGGCATGAGAGTGGGTCTGTGTCTCCCCTGTCTGGGGCACAGCATATGCCGGTTTATAGAGCAACCATGCTGGAGCTGAGCCCTGTTGGGCCTAGCTGTGGCACCCACCGGCATGTGCAAGAGGCAAGCCTTGGTGGGCCTGGTAGAGCTTCTTAGAGATTTCCCCAATCATGCCATAGCACGCACTGGTAGTGGCTTTATCCAAGCCTGGGGAATGGTCTGGTAGGGGTTTTTAGGGATCTCTCTGATCATGCGAAAGTACGTGCTGATGCACATGAGAGTTGGGACTGGGGGTGAATGTCACACTGATGTGTGGTCCAACCTTGGAGCACATAGTGCAAGACTGAGGCACCTCCATTGCTGACTTCTGTGCATAGATAAACAGAGTACCCAGATGCACTTTAAAGACAAGAATGGTGGTTCCTCTAATTCAGCGGAAGACAGGTAAAGCATTATAACCAATAATCAAATAGAAAGATGTCCCTTTCACTCATATACAGCAATTATAAAATAGGAATCATTAAATGTACAATGGTGTATTATTCTGAATCATTGATGAAGATATAATGATGAAGATATAAAACAAAGTCTGACAAAACTATGTGGTTCAGAAATATTGATATACACAGGGATGCTTTCTTATTTTGTTTTTGTTATCAGTTTATTTCCTTTAGGATTTCAGCACCCATTTATAAAGGAAAAGAAGCAGTATTTATCTTTCTGTGTCTGGATTTCTTCTCTCTGTTTCCCAGGGACTTTTTGAATATCTTTCCATAGAGATACTGTTCTTTCATAGGAACATATAGCATCTTTAAGTTAGGAATAATTTTGGTAGGATATATATTAAGAAAAAAGCTTACTATATCAGTAATGCTGGGGTAATATCCCTGAAGAGGATCTCCTAATACAGCATGGATGCACACGTGTCGATAGCTGCTGTCGCATTTTTTTAACTGTGGTACCATGCCACTGCACTCTGTATAAGTCTGTTTCTACTGCAGTGGTTCATTCAGTGTATCAACATTATGGAGCAAAGGAAGCGGTGTTCAGAAAGGTGCCGAAACAGTTCTGGAGAGTATCTGTGATCTTGTCTCCAGGATAGATTGACATTTGATTGAGAAATCAAAATCAAAGTGATATAAATTCATCATTGCAGATTTACATTGCCCAATATGCTGAGGATCTGGAAAGACCATCACTGGCAGAGTGAGGCTCTCTCACTTCCGGAGACAGATGTGCATATTCACCTCCTTTGGGCACTGGAGCTACTTGTTCTCAGGCCTCCAGACTGTGGGCTTAGACCAGCAGTCCTTCGAGTTCCCAAGCCTTCAGTGTGACCTGGAGTCACACCGTCAACTCTGCCTAGACTCAGGCAAGTGTTCATCTTTGGCTCCCTGGTTTTCTTCTTTGCAGGGGGCAGATGACAAATGACACATTCTCAACCTCTGTAATTCTTTGAACTATTTCCATGATAAATCTCTATTGTCACATATACAAATGTCTATGTCTGTCTGTATCCATAATCTACCTGTCCATTGGTTCTATTTTCTTGAGAACTGGGATGAATACAGTGTTTTATCAAAAATACCATAGGGTTGGTGACTTTAACAATCAGGATCCTAGAAAGTTCAACATCAAGGTCCACAGGTTCTGTGTCCGGTGAGGGCTGTTACTTGATCCATAGGTGGCTCACTTCTCACTGTGCTGTCACAGGGAAGAATGAGTGGAAGATTTGTACGGCCTCTTACATGAAGACCCTAAGCTTATTATCGATGATTTCTATTTCTCAAAATCCCCACCTCTTTATATCATCAAAATGGGAGATAGTTTTCCACACATGAATTTTGAGAGGTATGTATAGTACCAATCACAAAAGAGGAGGGTGTGGATAAACATTGGCAAAAGTCTCTAAGATTGATATTGAATTCTTCTTAGATTCAATCACTTATAGTAACAGATTAATTTAATGGGGAAGCAAATGAAACCTTCAATATATTCTCATAGGGAATTATGGAAGCTTCACTTCATACAATTGAACAAGCTGCTACAAGTATAATTCTCAATTTTGGTTTCTTTCTAATGTAACAATAGTAGTGTAGAAAAAATTATTATTTAATTGCTCAATATAGTTTCTGAAATACAGAATAAGAATCCCAAAACTGTTAACTATCTACATATTCATTGTATAACTTGAACAAAATTAGTACTATTTGTTTATACTTGTAATAAGATAGTCAAATACAGAACACATGTGACTGTATTATGATTTTAGTATATAAAACCACAATATGAATCAAACAATTTGTCTTTCCCTACTCTGAAATTTGTGACCTGATTAACACACTGGGGTTCTCTATTTTCCAATAGCTTTTGTCTTTTAAGAAGGAATTCTACATGTTATAAACTGTAGAGTGTATGTTTACTATCTGCCTAGCAACCTAATACCACTGCTGTATTTGATAGAATTTGCATTTAATAAGTACTATCTGCCTGGCAAAATTCTCCTTTGTTCTTCTAAGCTTATAATTACATCTGGCTGACTATGAAAGTATAAGCCAGATCATGAAAACTGTACTCAGGAAGTTATATGATATTGTATGTTGAACATGAAAATAAACTATGTAAGCATTTGAATGATTCAAACATACATTTTCAAAACGGCTAATGTAGAAAGAATAGATGGGCAGTATCACGCGAAACAAGCCCACTAGGCTTCTGCAAGTAGGGTTCTTGGGTCTATTAAGTTTATCCAGCTCTCCCTGATATTATTGAGGTGACTTACAGCAGCAACATCTGTGGTAAATTTGGAAAGGGTAAGTTCAGAATTTTATCAGCTCTGTAAAATATTTCTTTTATCAAAAGAAATGGCTACCTATTTTTTAAAATATCTGCTTTTGGTAATTTTGGCTTTTTTTTTTAGGGATTTATTTATTTTTATTACAAAGTCAGACATATTGAGAGGAGGAGAGACAGAGAGGAAGATCTTCCGTCCGATGATTCACTCCCTAAGTGACCGCAATGACTGGTGCTGCACCAATTTGAGGCCAGGAGCCAGGAACTTCCTCCAGGTCTGCCACACGCGTACAGGGTCCCAAGGCTTTGGGCCGTCCTCGACTGCTTTCCCAGGCCACAAGCAGGGAGCTGGATGGGAGCTGGAGCTGCCGGGATCAGAACCGGCGCCCATATGGGATCCCGGCCCATTCAAGGTGAGGACTTTAGCCATGAGGCCACGCCACCGGGCCCTGCTCTTGGTAATTTTGTTAATGTACTTTTGCTGACCTTAAATCCTTTCTCTATTCATGCTTAGCCATTCCTTAATGCAGACTTGCACAGAATACATAGGGAGAAAATTTTCTGATAGTTTTGCCTTTAATGTTAGTGAAAACAATTACCCATTGGCTGAGAAAACCAAAACGCTTGATCGCACCGTGATGGTGTGAGTGCTGCCAGAAGGAAGCCCTTTAGAAGCATGAAAGCTAGGGCAAGAAGCACAGTGACTGGTTAGAGAAATCTTGAAAGACTGTTCAGTCCAGCAGGAAAATGGATCATTACTGAAACATTCTATTAACAGGTCAGCTGGTTAAAGGCCGAGGGAAAGTACAGACCCATGGATGGCAGTTGTCAAAGGGTGAGCTACAGGTAGCAGGACATTCGCTCAGGGGGCAGTCACCCAGAGTCCACAGCTGGCCTGGTGGCTCTTGCCTAGGGAGACCAACTACTTGTCAATGAGATCACACATCAACAACATCTCATCTGCAGAAAGAAACAATGACAAACTAAGCATATATACATGTAAACACTTGGCTTGATATTTTTAGCAACTTTTCAAGCATATGACCATTCTGTTTTTGTTGGATTTGAGTCATTGACACAGGAATGTAGTTTTCAATCCTCTTTTAAAAGTTATCCTTGGAATACATATAAATGTCTGTTTAGGTTCATTACTTTGGTTCACATTACTTGGATTAGTTATATATATTTACATATACATATTCATGTACATAGTTTTTCATGTATGCATTCAAACAGAATGCCATTTCTTGCTAATGCTTTGAATCTTTTCCTTCATATTTATTTCTTTTTGTTTGGTTTCCTTTTATTTATCATAAGTAATTCTTCCTATCTATTGCGAATGAGTCTTTATGGAAATGATTTGGGGTTTATTCATTTATTTTTCTCTTCTTCTTCTCTGAGTTCAGTCAGTACCAGTATTAGGACCAAATTTTTAGTCAGTCTTTTTTTTTTTTTTTTTTAACTAGTTAGGCAGTAGTAACTCAACCCACAACAGCACACTGCTGATCTCGAGAGGGGCATCCATAGCTATTCTGCAAGTTTTGCCTACTCCATTTCTGATTCTGATTTCCTACCAAGGCAGGCAGAAGGAAGTGATAGACAATGGCTCAGGCAGGAGTTTCCCTGCTATACATGAGAAAGACCCGGATTTTCCTGGTTCCATGTTTTATCCTGGAGCAGACCTTGTTTTGGGCAGCATTTAGGGAGTGAATTTGCAGGTCAAAAGTGTTTCTCTTTCTCTCTTTTGGCTTTTGTCTCTGTATTTTAAGTAAAATTATTTTTAAGTGTACATTTTTCTCAAACAATTCTCAGAATCTTTCTTGTTAGTATACAATGTCTAACAAAATTGTCAATCAGCGATTGCTTTTTACGAAGGTTGTGGAAACCAAGATGTCCACATCACATCTGTGCAACATTATTATAGGGATCATAGTCACTGCCAAGACATAAGAACGGTATAAAGGATTGCACATGCAAGGAAAGAAATTAAACTGTTATTCAACAAGGTCATGATCATTTACTACAAAAAAAAAACCCACAAGGTGAAAATTTCTCATGAGTTTTTCTTTCTCTTCCTCTTTGAGAGGGGAAAGAGTAAAATGGCAAGAGGCTTTTCCCCCGTATTTCTGCGTAGGGCAGCAGAGGCTGACCCTGAGAACAGGGAGGGACTCAGGCTGTTTGTGGAGATAGAAGTGCTCCAATGGAGGTAGGCAGGTCTGTCCTTCCCAGGCACTGGGCAACATCAAGGCCAGGAGAGGAGTTGCTTCTGCCCCGTGTAGCCATCAACACTCAGGGTGAAGATAACACTGTCTATCGCTGCAATCCAAGGTGCAGCCCAGGCCTCCAGATCCCTGTTACACTGGAGTAAGATCCTTCTAATGGATATTGGACAGCAGATGGAAGGATCCTGACCTTGGTGACAGAGGTACTAAGACCCACTTGGTTGGACTGAGCACATCTTGGGATGCCGTTACTGTCCACAAGTCATTGGCGGCCAGAGATGAGGGAATGGCAGCGAGGTCCAGAGGGGCCTATAAGGTGATCTTACAGGCTGAATGACCCCAGCTTCAAAAGATGGACACTGTTAATAAAGTCAACATCCATGCTGTGCGATATATCATGGAGCCAGCCTTACCTCTTCTAGATCTTAGAGAGGATTGAGGATATATCCGGGTCCATCCAGTGCTGCTAGGAAACATTGAAGGATGTGGCCCCTCTGCTGGTTGTGCAAAACTATGCAGCTCTTCTGCAAGACACATCTCTTTCTTTTACCTTTTGCTATATGGTCCCTAAATCAAGCTTTCACATGAATCACACTCCTTTGCTTGTAATCATCTAGATATGAATGGAACCAAGGTTAAATTTAAAAGGTAAATTTAAAAGGTAAACAAACCATGTCCTCTGCAGACAATGTCACTTGATTCCACAATAAAAAGAGACACCTACTAGGCAAAAGCAGAGGACTCTTACCTGCAGGCCACTGAATGAAGCCAGTCTGAAAGGCCACACACGGTGTGATGCAAATATTGTGACATCTGGAGCAGGCACAATCATGAAGATAGTGTAAGAGTCCATGGGTTGCAGGGGTTTGTGCAGAGAGAGGGAGTTAAGAAGAAAGTTCAAAGACTCTCCCAGCAGGGAAAATGCTGTGGAGGATCCTGTACTGCAGCCAGGGTCTCTTATGGGTTTTCAAATATGCAAAATACTTACGATGCATTTGTGGTGTCTGAGTGCTTGTGGGTCAGTGGCCTCTTAGGTTGTAACAGGTACGTGACCAACTGGAGGTTGTGATCATGCAGGCATCTGTTTATATGCACAGATTTCACCGAATTCCATCTAAAGTGATGTCATTTCTCTCCTAACAACTGGGCTGACAAATGCTCACAGAAGTTTGTTGGGAGGGTTATATGCTTATAGATAACCCCTTGTTGTTTCACAGTGTTCTCCTTTGGACTTCACTAAGAATTTCTAAACTGCCCAGGAGAAGCAAATTGAACTTTGGAATTTGTATTCAGGAAGTTATGCAGTGGTACATGAGGAAGCTCAAGACACACAATGAAAATTCAACATCTGAATGACTCAAAAGTGAACTTGCCAAATTAGAAGGAGGAGAAGAGAACCACCATGGGAAAAAAGATCATTTTGCTTCTGACTGTCGGGGTCCTCGCATCCTACTATGTTTACACTCCTCTCCCTGATAATATCGAGGAACCATGGAAAGTGATGTGGATGATCACAGTCTCAAAATCGATAACAAATTTGGTAAGTTCAGATTTTATTACCACTGTCAATGATAGCTTAATCATAAGAAAATACTTACTGGTTTTGTTCTCTTTCATTTTAGCCCTTTGGAATTTTTCGGTGAACACTTAGTTCATTGATTTGGCTCATTACTATTATTTTTTATTTGAAGGGCAGAAATACAGAGAGACACTAGTCACTGACATCAGTGGCCAGTGCTGAATCAGATGGAAAACAACGGCCAGGAATGCAGTCCAGGTCTCGTACGTGAGTAGCAGAGACCCAGGCACTTTAGCCAATCCATGCTGCCTCCCACGTGAACATTAGCAGGAAGCTGGGATTGTGAAAGGAGCCAGGACTCAGACCTAGTTGCCACAGTGTTGGCTGTGAGATTCCTAATGGATATTTTAGCTGCTATGCTATGTGACTGACCCGATAGCTCATTTAAAATCACTTACATAGTGTTAACTATTCTTTTATGCAGAAGTGTAAGAGTGTGAGTATACCTTACAGTAAATTTGATTTTCTTCTAAATTTATTTTTTTTATTGGAGAGACAGATTTACAAAGAGAAGGAGAAACAGAAAAACAAGATCTTTTTCCCACTGGTTCACTCCCCAAGTTGCCACCACGTTCGAAGCCAGGAGACTGGAACCTCCTCCAGGTCTCCCATGGGGGTACAGAGTTCCAAAGTTGTGGCCCATCCTCTACTGCTTTACTAGGCCTGGATAGGAAGTGATGCAGCCGGGATCCAGTTTCATTATCACACAGTATATGCTGTTACCACATTTGGGTCAATTTCACAGGGATATTGCTTAAAGTCTCTTTTCAAAATTATTTTTGCATTTTATAGAGCAGCATTTTGTATCATTTTATTGCATTGTATTTTTTAAAGATTTATTTTATTTTATTTTATTTTTATTGGAAAGTCAGATATACAGAAAGGAGAAGAGACAGAGAGGAAGATACTCTGTCTGATGATTCACTCCCCAAGTGGCCACAATGGCCGGAGCTGAGCCAATCTGAAGCCAGGAGCCATGAGCCTCCTCTGGGTCTCCCACACGGGTGCAGGATGCCAAGGTTTTGGGCAGTCCTCGACTGCTTTCCCAGACCACAAGCAGGGAGCTGGATGGGAATTGGGGTCGCTAGGATTAGAAACGGCACTCATATGGGATTCCGGTGTGTGCAAGGCAAGAACTTTAGCTGCTAGGCTACCGTGCCAGACCTACTGCATTATATTATTAAAATTAATTTGCTATACATATTTATAGGCACACTTATATACCTACATTTTTATTATATGCCTTTTAAAATGATGTAATTTCTTTCATCTATTTAAATCTTTATATTTGTCTTCATTTATTTTTTTCCTTTATATCTTCTGTCATACCTTGTGAATATTGTAAATGGTATCTTTTTAAATTCTTTTTTCTGAATTCTGTCAGTGCTGTACTCATACCAAATTCTAGTCACCCCTTTTCTCTAGCATGAATTGGCAAATACCTGCTTTATAAACTAACTTTTGTATCAACCCTCCTGCTTGTGTGAGACCTTTCCTGGCCTTGCTAATAAATGATTCACCACTGTTTTCTAATGTCATCTTCCTCTGCAGTTGTTGGCTTACTACAAGATCCTCCTTGGAAGTTTGAAGACTTATTTTTCCTTATTCCAGTAATCAAACTGATTCTTTTATTCTTGGAGCAATGCTTCCTGTCCTTTCTTCAATATGGAACTTGTAGAGCCTCCCCCTCTCCATTTCAGTCTTTTTTTTTTCTTTCATAAGATTTACTTATTTATTTTATTTGAAAACCGTATTTACAGAGAGAAGGACTGATAGAGAATGCCTTCCATCTGTCGCTCCATTCTCTGCAATGGTCAGCGCTGAACTAATTGGAAGCTGGGAGCCAGGAACCTCCCATGTTGGTGCAGGGTACCAAGGTCTTGGGATATCCTCTGCTGATTTCCTAGCCATAAACAGAGAGTGGGGCCAGAGCAGAACAGCCAGGACATGAACTGACAGCCACAGAGGATACGGATGCCACAGGGTGGAGGATTAGCCCGTTGAGCCATGATGCCAGCTCCTCCCCGTTTCAGTCTCTCACACTGCCCAACCAGCATGGGCCTCCACACAGGTGTACTGAGTTTTGTTGCTTTCTTTCGGCTCTGTACATTTACAGTTCATGAGTGTTCTGTGGCTCTTAGTTTCTCTGAATATATAGTTTCTTGTTGTGGTTACTGATTTGCATTTTACTTCCTTGTTTTGTGTGGTATCCTGTGAAAGAAGTGCAGTTTAATGGAAACTTAAAGTCATTACTATTTTTTTGAAAAAGAAATCTATTTGATTAAGTGCATTTGATTACCTTATTATATTAACCATGAATTAGCTATTTCTTTTTACTTCTCCCACACCTGTTCTCTACCAAAATAAGTGTAGCAATTTGCTTGAAGTTATTGGCTCCTGATCCATTAGAGGGCTGTATCAATTGTCTTGAATGAATGTACTTTTAATAGTTCATTAACATTAAACGAAAATCATTAGAGGAAACTCCAAATAGTCTGTGATACATCACTGACTCTCAGAGAAAGGATGGCAAACATCTTTAACTGTAAGAGGAGTTTTAATAGTGTGGCATTTTCTTAAAGGGACTCAGGTTGCATCAGGGTTTGGTGAGGAATACAGCACTCAGCACTAACAGGCAGATACAGCCCAGATGAGTAGCTCTTAGTACTTTCGAAAAAAGCTTCTTGCTCATTTTCCAGAAGCTTATAAATTTTCAAGAAAGATGATTCATCATTGTTTGTTCTTTATCATTGATAATTCCAGCTTCGGTGGTTTCTCAGAAATACGTTGGCTCAAAGAGTAAGAACCTTGTACCTGAATAACCATTCATGCCTACAAATTGCTGAGTTACTTAAGCTTATCTGAAAAATCTCAAAAATGGGTGCCAGTAATGTTTTTCAACATATTATCACCAAAAATACAATTGTTGTCTTGGGGTGATTCATATCAATGTGACTATTTAAAATTCATGAAGAAGGAAATTTGCATAATATTGAGGGACATACATTCAAATCAGTCATAAAGGTCCCTGTTTTTTATTGATTTTTTCAGACTTACAGCGAAATAGCTTTTTGGGTGGGGGTAGAAGCACAGCATAGTGAGCCACTGCTGAGACACCTACAATCCTTTTCAGAGTGATGTTCAAGCCCAGCAGCTCTGTTTCTGATGCAGCTTCCTGTTACTACATCTGGGAGGCAGGGAATGAGTGCCAACCATTGGAGTGATCGACAATTTAAACGTGCATTCGGTGTTCACATGTTTTTACTTTGCTGTAGGAAAGAGGGAACACAATACTTTTCTCCTCATCGTTACAAGCAAGGATTGAACACCTGCTTTCTGAAAATTATGTAGCCTTAGCATTCTACATTGATTTCATTCATAGCCACAAATAGTAGTTACCTTTAGATTACATGTGAAATCCCTTTCTTTGTTTTTCATGCCTTCAATCAAACTGACGTGACTTTTCACACCTGAATGAAGTGTGGGTGATAGAAGAAATAAAAATGCAATCAAAAAAGTTCTAGACATGAATGAACATGAGAATACAACATATAAAAAGCTATAGGGCCCGGCACGGTAGCCTAGTGGCTAAAGTCCTTGCCTTGGATGCACTGGGATCCTATATGTGTGCAGGTTCTAATCCTGATGGTTCCACTTCCCATCTAGCATGAGGCCTGAGAAGTCAGCCGAGGAAGACCCAAAGCCTTGGGACCCTGCACCTGTGTGGGAGACCCAGAGGAGGCTCCTGGCTCCTGGCTTCAGATTGGCTCAGCTCCGGCCATTGTGGCCACTTGGGGAGTGAATCATCAGGCAGAATATCTTACTCTCTGTCTCTTCTCCTCTCTGTATATCTGACTTTCCAATAAAAATAAAATAAATCTTAAAAAAATATAAAAAGTTATAACAAATTATTGTTAACAAGATAATTTATAACTAGAGGCTACAAGAAAGAATAGGAAAGGCATCAAATGAATAATCTAACAATGAGCCTCAAGACATAGAAAAATAAGAACAAACTAAACCCCAAATTGTAATAAGAAATAAATAATTAAAAATAAAGAAGAAATAAAAATGTAAAAAATAAACCAATGAAATGAAGGTTTTTTTTTTTTTAATAAACCTTGTTTGTGCACCATGAAAACCTTTTACAGGACCCCAGGGCAGAAAGATACGGAGAGCATCAATTCTAATTGATCAACACAGAGATAGTTTTTAATAGATGCTTGATTTGATTTTAGCCTGTTGGAAGCTTAAAATATTTAGGTTCAGTACATTTCATTTTTCCTCCTTTGTTTATACACCACTGGACCAAATGAATAAAATCAGAGATGAAAAAGAAGATATTACAATGGGTACCACAGAAATAAAAAGAACCCCCAGGAATTATTGCAAACTGCTGAATGTCAACAAACCAGGAAAACTAGAAGAAAAGGGTAAATTTCTGGACATATAAATTTTAGCAAAATTGAGTCACAAGGGCATAGAAACCTAAACAGAAGAATAGCCAAGAGAGAGACTTTGTATAATACAGAATCACCCAATAAAGAAAAGCTCGCAATTAGATAACTTCATTGGTGAATTCTACTAAACTTTTAAAGAATCAATCCCCATTGTTTTTAGATATTCAAAAGAAAAGTAGAAGGGAGGGAATTTCTCCAAACTCCTTTTATGGGGACATCATCACCTTAATTCAAAAGCTAGACAAAGATACAACAACAAGAACTAGGAACAATATCCCTGATGAACACAGACACAAAATTGTCTTCAACAAAATAGTGACTATTTAAATCCCAGACACACCAGAAAGATCACATATTTGAATCAAGTTGGATTTATCCATGGAGTGAAAGGTTCAATATATATAATACACCACATTCGCAAACTGAAGAACAAATCTATATGGTTATTTCAACAGGTGCAGAGAAAGCATTTGATAAAACAATATATCCTTTTGTGATAAAAACCTCAAGCAAGTTTTATACATAAGTATCATTCCTTAACACAATCACACTGAATGTAGGAAAGCTGTAGGAATTTGCCTTAAGACCTGGAACCAGACAGGGATGCCCAGTCCTACCACTGATATTAGTATAGCTATGTAAGACGGTTAGCACCATTAGGGAAGGAAAACATCAAAAGGATAAAAAAAGAGGATGTTAAACATACTGAACCTAAATATTTAAAGCTTTCACAGTTTTTCAGAGCCAACAGGTTTAGATCAAACAGAGCATCTATCAACAACCAAGTCCAAGTTGAACAGTTAGAATGATGCTCCTGCCACGGGGTCCTGTTTAAGATCTTCATAATTCTGCCTTGTCATGGAGCTTGTTTGTGAGTGGAGCAAAGCTTACTCAAAGAATCTGTGGAAAACTGTGAACAATAGTGCAGACACTGTAAGTCAGCCACAGCTTCCAGCAATGGACAGCCAAACCGTGTTAAATCATAATGTTTTCTCCCAAGATCTGGTCTCTCCCAGCAGAAAGTAATTCTCTGAAACTAAATCAATGAAGTTCATGTAGAAATTATTCTGTGGCCTAGTCCAAGTGCTCGTGAGAAACTCAAGGAGTTATAGTCTTTAGCTAGTGCCCTTAAAAGAAACTCTCATTAGTGAACTTGCCAAGCCAAGTATCACTCAGGTGTGAAAGTCTTATATGCACATGCATACATATGTAAGTATATTTTATGTATGTATGTATATATATATGTATATGTATATGTATATGTATATATATATATATATATATATATATATATATATATATGGAGAGAGAGAGGGTAATTCATTTCAGGGTATTTTTTTCCTTCAGATTGGTTATACAGCACCAACTACAACTTAGTAAGTGGAATTGAGAATTCAGTGTTAAATGTGAAAATAAAAATACAAAGCTTTCAAATGAATAGCAATAAAAAATTAGTCAATGACAAATGCTGCAGCTGGAATGTAGAGGTATGATTGTTTTGTTGCCCGTTTCTCTGACTCCAGTACTATTGCTTGCTGCTTGTCGGACTATGGAGGTGGGGTCTCTTTTCTGTCCCCCTGCCCCGCTTGGACGTTAGAGCTGTGGCAGAGCACTTTGCAGGCATATCTCTGGTGTGAGTAGAAGATTCTCTGTGGCTATGACTTTTTCCCTACAGTGAAATTCTACTGCTTCACTTTCAGAACAGATATCAAAGTTCAATTGCTATTTCAAAGCTGTTCTCTACAATCGTGTCCTGGAAGCTAGCCTATCTTTGCAGTGAAAGTGGCCAAAGTTCTTTGGGCGTACCTGTAAAACTGGATGCTTGGTTTGTTTATTTGGTGATTGTTCCTATACCCCCTTTTCTCTTACTTGACTTTGAGCTTGTTTACACTACTTTTCTTTTCCTTAGTATGTTTATACTCAAATCATACAGTGTGTAATCTGTCAAGTTAGGCACTGAATTCTTTCAATCTCCTTGTTTTTTCAGTCTGCAGGCAGTTATAAGGGTGAGGTAGCAAGAGTGGCAGTATTTCTGCTTCGTTGAGGAGTGCTGTCAGAATACACCGGGAGCATCAGGACTGCATCTATGTGTTCATAAACAGCTATGACATCTGAGCTGTAACTTATTTTCCTCTTTCTCTCTTTGTAGTTTATGTTTGCAGAATTCTTAGGAATCAGCCACTTAATGAACACTGTAATGTTTTTCATTGTTCTTATCGAAGTTCCACCCACATCTGATGAAAATGTCACCGTGACAGACACAATGTTCAACAACATTCCTGTCCGCGTGTATGTGCCCAAACGCCAGTCTCAATCACTGAGGAGAGGCTTGTTTTTCATTCACGGTGGTGGTTGGTGTTTGGGGAGTGCTGGTAAGTGTAAAAACATCCTTCAGCTGCAAACAATTTTTCTTTTTGAGCTCTGCTACTTTAAGAAAACTTTTACCCACCCAATGAATGCCAAAGGTTATGGCCAACCTCAGGTAAGGGAACAATTCTCTCATGAGCTTGGAAATTAATTATTAACTACATTTTATAGAATATTGCAATGCAAGCTAAAAAGAAGTGAGTTAATCCACGCCAGCTCTTTCCTATCAGATTTCAAGCTCTACTTTCTGTTGTTTGTCTATTTATTTTAGGATTTTTTTTTTTTAGTTTGTATGATTGTTTGCTGTGAGGGGTTTTCGAAGCGATCCCAATGGTCATTGCAAGGGAGGGCCGGGGTCCAGAGGTGGAGTCAGGCTCAGACCAGAGAAAGCTCTCCTCCCTGGTCCCGAAGGACATTTATTGTTCTTCTGTTTCTGCAGACCGCTCAGGGCTTCTGGTTGTCTTTCCGATGAGGTTGGTTTCTGCACGGTAGTGTTTGGACTTCTTCCATCCCCTGCGGAAGCTCCGGTTGGGGGTGGGTGACCTCAGAGTACTCGGCCTCCGAGGGCATCCAATTCCCTGTGGCCTCCTTGGCAGTTGGGGTATAGTCCTTGTTGCTCGTATTAATAGTTTGTGGTGAAGGTCTGGGAGTCTTCGTGGTTGGGATCCAAGCTTCCTCCTTACCACCTGCTCCACTCTGGAGTGCCGCCCATGCCTCGCTGGGTGGGACACAAAGATTAGTCACTCCTCACCATGGTGTTGAGGATTTTCCTGCACACCCCCCCCCAAAAAATGTTCTGCACCTTAAATGTCTACAAATATCTTGTTAGAGTTACAAGCCAGTCTAGATTACCCCAAAATCTGCCAAGATCAACAAAATTATACTTCAACACAACAAATGGCTAAATACTAAAATGAAATAGACACGAGACAGCTGAATGGTACCCTGTAGCCATTTTAAGGTATATAGCAGCCGGTCCTGTATATAAACTAAAATTGAAATGTCAATGCGCTAATCATAGGTTGTGGTTAGGACTTGCTTTTTTTTTTTTTTAACATACTGGTTACTCAAAACCATGTCAATTCCATAATATTGTAAATTGCTATTGATGTTATATTGGGACTCTTAATTGACTGTGATGATATTATACCAGCTCTAACTTCGGACCAGAAATGGTCTCCCCAAAAAACTGTTCAACCCATCTGGACAATAAGTAGCTGGACTCCATGCTTGGTATATGTTTGCAAGGAAAGAATCTTGATTGAATTTGAACTGTAATGCTGCATCAAGGTGGAGGAATCCACCAGGGGGGAGGGGAGGGGGAGGGGTGGTGGGATTCCCAACGCCTATGAAACTGTCACATAATGCAAAATAATTAATAAAAATATAAAAAAAGAAGTGAGTTAAACAGTAACTGAAATAAGTAAATGTGGTGAAACTAGTATTTCAATGGTCTTAGGTATACAGGAAGGAGAAAGGGAGTATTAGATGGAAAAACACAAGGTTGAGGGACAGCATTTGGTTTTTGCATTAGATATGCAACTCCATGCCTTTTATGCAGTGGCAGTTGTATATAAGATATATTTACTGTATTTGTGAATTTTATTTATAACTACTTCATTACATTTATTTATCAATATATTTTATATGCTTTGTGATACCTACATATTAAGATGTTAAGGATCCGATAAATTATTATCATGTTAAATCAAGAAATGCTGGAGAAACGTTACCACTGGGGACTGGATGAGGGGTTAGGGGTTCTCCTAGCTCTGCAGATAAGGAAAGACATTGGAGAATAGTGAACACATCGAGAAGGGGAAATCCTGGCCAAAGAAGATATTACTGCTGGGTACTGATATGGGTTAGAAATGAGAAAGGAGATGTTACTGTTGGGTACTGATATGGGTTAGAAATGAGAAAGGAGATGTTACTGTTGGGTATTGATATGGGTTAGAAATGAGAAAGGAGATGTTACTGTTGGGTATTGATATGGGTTAGAAATGAGAATTGAAGCAGTAAAAAACAGGGTGAGTTTTGTCATTTAAAAAAAATTCCAGCGGATACCAAAGAGCTGTTTTTTACACAAAATATGACTACCACACACAGACCATTTCTATAAGTCTCCGCTGCCCGAGTAGTTATTCAAAACTTTTTCATTAAAGTATCCCCGAATAATAGGTGCATGTTTTTGATGATGATAGAACAAGAGAAAAGCAAACCATGAAAATAATTTTTATTTGATGCTCTTCCAATATTAATGGAAAATATAATAAATAAGCTTCTAAAATATAGGTGTGACTTTTATAATGATAGTTAAAATTTTAAGGCTTTATACATATTTGACATTAAGAATGTTCAGCACTGTTGGACAAGCATTGTGGCTTACAGAATGAGCCACCTTGTGACTCTGGCACTCAGTATGAGCTCTAGCTCCATTACTGCCTGTTCCACAAGCACCCCAGCTCCATGCCATTATGCTTGGGAGAGCAATGGCCCAAGTCCTTGAGCCCCTGCTGTGGTGTGGGAGACCCAAATGAAGATATGGGGCCCTCAGATTTGGTGGGATAATGTAGTAAGAAAACCCTCTGCATGCAGCACCTGTTCCCAAAGGCATGCCATGAGGACACCTGGCTGCCCCATTTCCCATCCAGCTCCTCGCTTAGGGTCGCGGAAAGCAGTGGAGGACGGCTGAAGGCCTTGAGCCTCTGCACCTACATGGATGACCTGGTAGAAGGTCCTGGAACCTGGCTACAGATCGGCTCAGCGCAGGTTGTTGCAGACCTTTAGATAGTGAGCCATCAGATGGGTGATCTCTTTCTCTCTCTTTCTCTGTCACTCCTTCTCTTATAACTGTTCAAAAAATATGATAAATTTTTTAGAAAGACTTTTCAGACTCAGTTTTGGAAGCATTACAAGATAATACAATCTTTTTTAAGGAATTTATTTATATTTTTTAAATTACAAAGCAAAAATTATGCGGTAGTAAGATGCATTACCGTATGTCCTTCATCTCACATCCCCTGTTAACAACTCTTATGAGTCTCTTTGCAACAATTAATGAACCACACCCACTTCCCCCAACATTTTTTTTTAAATATGAAATTCTTTTGTTCTTCTCATCCCTAGTAATTTCTAGTAATCAATTCTATCTTTAGATTTTATTTATTTTTTCTTTCTTAGATTTCACGTGTAAAAGAGAACACGTATTATTTGTCTTTCTGTATTTGGCTTTACAGTTCCATTCACTTTGCTGAACATATCAAGAGTTCAATGAATTTTATATCTGTGTGGTGTGTATACGTGTGTGTGTATTATATTTTTTATTTTGCTGTTCATCTGATAACAGACTCCTTGGTTGACTCCTAATTTTGTGTTTTGTAAACAGTGCAGCTATAAATATGATGGGGAGGCATCTCTCAGATTCATGCCTTCTGCATACATACCCAGTAGACAGACTGACAATTCCAGATATACTTTTTTAAGATTTATTTATTTTTCTTGGAAAAACAGATATACATGGAAGAGGAGAGAAAGAGAGGGAGATATTCCATCTGCTGATTCACTCCCCAAGTGGCTGCAAGGGCTGGAGTTAAACCAGTCTGAAGCTTCTTCCTGGTCTCCCAGAAGGCTGCAGGGTCCCCAGGCTTTGGGCCATCCTCAACTGCTTTCCCAGGCCACAATCAAGGAGCTGGGTGGAAAGTGGAGCTACCAGAATTAGAACTGATGCCCATACGGGACCCACATGTATGCAAGGCATGGACTTTAGCCACTAGACCCCTGCGCTGGGCCCCAGATACACTTTTAAAAGAAATCTCCATAATGTTGTCCAAGGTGGCTGCACTAAGTTACATTGCCAGTGACAATGTATAAGCTCTACATTCACAACATCCTCTTCAGCATTTATTCCTGTCTGTCTTTGAAAATAACCGCTCCGACAGAGGTGATGTGAAATCACTTTGTGGTGTGGATTTGGCTAGTGACCCTGAGCCTTTTTTAAAAAATTTATTCATTAGTTACATTGTATTATGTGACACAGTTTCATAGGTACTTGGATTCTCCCCACCCCTCCCCAAACCCTCCCCCCATGGTGGATTCCTCCACCTTGTTGCATAACCACAGTTCAAGTTCAGTTGAGATTCCCTCATTGCAAGCATATACCAAACATAGAGTCCAGCATCTTATTGTCTAGTCAAGTTCAATGGCTTTTTAGGGAAACCCTCTCTGGTCTGAAGGCAGAGCCAGCAGAGTATTAAAAGCTCTAACATACCTTCAGCAACAATTTACAACATTATGGAATTAATTGACACAAACTATTGAGTAACCAATATATTAAAAATAAATGCGAGTTCTTAACCCCATCCTGTGACTACTTCATTGACATTTCAATTTTAGTTTATATACAACGGGTTCTATACATCTTAAAATAGCTATAGATTATTGTTCAGCTGCCTTGTGTCTATTTTCATTATAACATTTAGCCTTTTATAGCATTGAAGCATAATTTTGCTGAACCTGGCTTTTTTTTTTTTCCGGGTAGTCTAGACTGGCTTATAACTCCAACAAGACATATGTCAACAGTTTAGGTGCAGAACAGTTTTAGGAGGGATGTGGAGAGAAATCCTCAATACCCTAGTGAGGAGTAACTAATATTTCACGTCTTCCTCACACCTTCTAGGGTGATGGAAGATTTCTCCGCTCCTTTTTTAAAAATGTATTGGTCATTTAAAAAAAAAATCGGTCATTTGTATTTTATGAGAACTGTATCTACAGTTCCTTTGTCTATGTTTTAACTAGGTTGAGATGGTATTTTGTTTCAATTTTTGAGATCCTGATACATTTTGTTAAATAATCCTTTCTCAAATAAGAGCTTACAGACATTTTTTCTCATTGTGTTAGGTATCTCCTCACACTATTAATTGCTTTCTTTATTGTACAAATGCTTTTGAGTTTGTTAAGACCATTTGTCTGGTTCTGTTTTGTTGCCTACACTTTTGGGGACTTAGCCAAAAAAGCACCACCTACACCATTTGTCATGACTTATTTCTCTTAACTTTTCTTTTAGCAATTTTGTGATTTGGGTCTTTGATCTGTTTTGAGTTGATTTTTGAATATGGTGTGCAGTAGGAATCTAACTTTCTTCTACACAATATATTTACTTTTCCAGCATCATTCTTGCAGATAATATCTTTTCTGCAATGCATGTGTTTATTACCTTTGTCAAAAACCAATTGGCTGGATGTGCGTAGTTAATTCCTTGGTTTTCTCTTTTGCTGATTGACTTGTGTGTCTGTTTTTATAGTGCCATGCTTTGTTAAATTCAGTGCTTTTGTGATATGCATTATGATCCGGAATTGTGATGCCTCTAGCTTTGTGATTATTATTTTGGCTCTGGATGCCTTTTTCTGTTCTAAGTCTTTTGGTATTTTAGGATTTTTTTTCTAATTCTGTAATAATTGTTCATCAGGAGCTAGTATTTTATTGTAGTGTATTAAGCTGCCTCCTGTAATGATTCAAGCTGCATTATAGTGTCTTGCTAATGCACCTGGGAAAGCATGAAGGTTGGCCCAAATGCCTGCGCCCCTGTACCTTGTGGGATACTCAAAAGAAACTTCTTAAACCTGATTTTGGCTCATCCCAGCTGCCAGCCATTGAAGAAGTTTGCCGAGTGAACAGTTGGATGGAAGACCTCTTTGTGTCTCCTTCTGTCTGTCTGTAACTCTATTTTTCAAATGAACAAAAAGCAATCAAAAAGTCATTTTTATATGGATTGCTTTGTATCTGTTATATACTTATTCCAAACCTTGAGCAAGCAACATCTTCCCATTTTTTGTGCCCTTGATAATTATATTCATTATCATCAATGTTTTACTCTCATTGAGATTTTTCGCCAATTTGATCAGATTTATTTCTGAATAGTAGACTTTTGTGGCTATTATGAATTTAATTTGCTTCTTGCTGTCTCTTTGAGTGAAATCTCTAATGAGTTTTTGTATGTTGATTTTATATCTTGTGACTTTCGTTACTAAACTGATTTGTAAATTCTAGGAGATTTTAATGGAGTGTTTAGGTTATTCCCTGGGCAACATCATGTCTTTTGCAAACATGGCCCTTTTGTTGTCCTGTTTTCTGGTCTTTCTCTTCCTTAACTTTTCTGTTGGTAGAGTGATGAAATTGAACATCCTTGTATTGTCCCAGTTTTGATGGAAAATGCTTTTTAATTTTGCACATTCAGGGTGACATTGACTATTGATCTGTCAAAACAATGTCTATAACTGTGAGGTATGCTCTTTTTATATTTAACTTGTTGACTTTTTTAATAATAAATGGATGTAAAAATATCTATTTGTCTACATAACCTGAGAAAATCATAAAATTTTTGTTCTAAAGTATAGATGCAATGCGTGGTATTTATTGATTTTGAAATGCTGAACCACCCTAGCATTTCTAGGATAAGACCCTATTGGTCAAAGCAGATATATGACCTTTTTGATGTACTGGATGGAGTTTGATAATGTCTTCTTGACTATTTTTGTGTCTAGGTTTCTCAAGGATACTGGTTTTTCAATTTATTCTACTTTGTTTTCTATGTGTGCAATTTGGATATCACTTATTGACTCAAAAGAATTCAGCACAGATCTATGCTTTTCAATAGTTTGCAATATATAGGAAAGTATTGGAATAGTTTTTCTTTAAATGTTTTGTACAATTCAAGAATAAAGCTTTCATGTCCTAGATTTTTTTTATGTGAAAATAAATCACTGTGTGAATCTAGTCTCTTAACTTGGGTATGTTTACACTTTCGTTATCTTCTTGAGTTAATCTTCGTATAGGATGCAGGAGTTTACCCAAATCCTTCTATTGCCTCACTTTCACTCTCTTTCTGTCTCTTTCTCTCCTTCTCTAATACTATTTCCTAATAGCACTTTCTGCTCTCTTCCATAAAACAAATTTTGTATTATATTATTGTTGTTAGTTTATATGGCCTACCACTACCTCCAGTAGTTTTGCTTGCTTAAATTTTGGTATTATGTGATTATAACTTGAAGACCTAGCACTTGCTAAAGAATTAAAGAGATTCACAATTATCTAATATGAAGATGCAGGTAGAGAAAGAAACGGACAATGAATCACTGAGCAGAATTCTTATTCTAGACTGTTGAGGAAATATTACAAATATGTCTCTCAGAATACATCATTTGAGAACATTAGTAGACCTTCTGTTGATGAAAAAAGACATATTAACTCACCTAAATTTCTTTTTTGTTTTCCCGCCTAAATTTCTTTTATTTCATTTTCCCTTATTGCAGCTATGTCTTCTTATGATTTTCTCTCAAGACACACAGCCAATAGACTTGATGCTGTTGTCATTTC
The DNA here is from genome assembly GCF_030435755.1 of Ochotona princeps. Lineage (NCBI taxonomy): Eukaryota > Metazoa > Chordata > Mammalia > Lagomorpha > Ochotonidae > Ochotona > Ochotona princeps. The sequence goes on from NC_080834.1 coordinate 11,692,629, forward strand.
AACCAAGTAAGAGCACTGTTGTTTTATCTGCTATTTGGGTAGGTGAATTATCTAGTAAGATACTGTAAGATTGTCTGGTCATTTCTTTGTTTTAATACCCAATGTGTTTCAAATGAAATTGAAAGGGTTCCTGCAGCGCAAATGTGCTTGATCATTATCAGCACAAATTCAGAGAGAAAATAATATTAGAAAGTAGTAAGAAAATATTAGGAAATTAAAAATGGGAAGTTTAGAAATAATAGAATAAAATTAAGCTTTTATATCTTTTGGAAAAATCACCTCTGCTAGTATCCTTGACTAACTTCTTAGCTAGTAAAGATGGGTAAGGAATTCAGAATTAGAGAATAGTGTGTAAATTCTGACTCCACAATCAATTCTAGTCACTTTGTACACATGGAATATTGTCTGTATTTGGTTGGGGCTGGTGTTGTGACATAGCAGTTTATGCTGTCTTCTGTGACACTAGCATCCCACGTTTGTCCTTGTTATAATATTAATGGCTACACTTCTCAAGCCAGCTCCGTGCTAATAGACTTGAGAAGTCATGGGGGAATGGGCCAGGTACCTACGCCTCTGAAACCATGTGGGACGCTCAGATGAGCGTGACCTTGGCTGGGTCCAGGTCAGGCCACTGTGGTCATTTGCATGGGAATCAGCAGAAGGAAGATGCCTCCTCTTTGTCTCTCTTTATCTCTCTATTATTCTGCCTCCTAAATACATGAATAAATTTTTTTAAGCTAAACACCAAACTACACGCAGTAACAGGCAAATCTGTTCTCAAAAGGCATTTTAGATTAAAAATAATATAAAATAAACCTTAGGAATGAGTAAAAAGTGAATAAATTATGCCAAAAGCAAAGTAGAAACTGCCTGCCAACTCGATCATTAAATTTCTAAGATCTTTTTTTCCATGTATTGCTTTTCAGTAATGTGTAGTGATTACACAAACAGCATTCTGGAAGAGAACTAGCCAAGAATTTATCACCTGTTGCTAATTTTTTTGTTTAAGCCTAATCTAAGCTTGTGTATGTGCATGTATCGAACTCTGTGGCATTTCACATTATTTTTTAATTTTTTAAATTTTTAATTAAATTTATTTATTTTTTTTATTTATATGAGATGCCATGCCTTGAATATACACAATATCAAGCCCATCAGGATACTTTTTGACTTCCCCTCTCCCTCCAAACTTGATTTTTTTCTTTTAATTTTTGCTTTAGCACACTTTAAGTTTACTTTGGAATACAGGCTTAACCCTCAACTAAATAAAGAATTCAACAAGTATAAAATAGAGACAATCTTTCTGCAAGAATATAGACAAGAATGTTAATATATTTTAAAGTATGCATTATGAAATCTTTCATATTTAATGCCATAATAAGAATGAAGTCTATGTGTTTATAATAACAATATCAAATTTAAGGGTTAGTAGAAAAACTATTTTAAATGAAGAAAATCTGTCTTACAAGTTGTTATTTTGCCCACAGCTACAGGCTAGCACCTAAACACCACTTCCCAACTCAATTTGAGGATGTTTATGCTGCATTAAGCTGGTTCTTAAGCCCAGATGTTCTTGAAGAATATGGTGTAGATCCTACTAGAATAGGTGTGGCTGGAGACAGTGCTGGTGGGAATCTGGCTGCTGCAGTGGCTCAGCAGGTAATGCTCTCATTTTTGTTTATTTTCAACTGTGTTCTACATGTAAATAATTATCCAGGCTATAAATGTGGAGGCGAATGTTATGGTAGCAATTTTGTGCTCAGCAGAGATGCATAGGATAAATATTGGAGGATTTTTAACTTGTGTTACTACCTCAGGGTTATTTTCTTTCTTTCGTTTAAAAAAATTCATTTATTTTTATTGGAAAGAAAGATTTATGGAGAGAAGGAAAGACAGAAAGAAAGATTTTAAATCCACTGGTTCTCTCACCAAGTAGCCTCAAAGATCAGAGCTCAGCTCATCAAATTCAGGAGTCAGGAGTCTCCTCCACGTCCCCTACGTGGTTGCAGGGTCCCAAGATTTTGGTCTGTCCTTGCTGTTTTCCCCGGCCACAAGTAGAGAGCTGGATGGAAAGTAGGGCAACTAGGACATGAATCAGTGCCCAAATGGGATCCTGACATTTGCAAGGCGAGGATTTAGCCACTAACCCACTGTGCTTAGCCCAGGTTTCTTTTGTTTCTTAATGAAAGATACAATACTGTCCTTAGGTCAATGTAATTATCAGTAAGAATTGTTCTGTTCTATTAGAAGATACACTTGTGAAATCAATGAATTTCAACAGTTTTCAATTAGAGAACCATACTATTCCAGTTATCATCAGTGGCGTATGCTAAAATGGGAAGACTCCCACAATAATATTGTACATAGAAAACACGTGAGCTCATTCACTGACTCATACACATAGTTACATTATGGAAAAAACTATAGTTTATGGATTGTTTACAGATTTCTATGACGTTTATTTAGGTGTTTGGGGTACACTTATTAAGTGTTGATCCAAACTATTACATAATTTTAATCTATTATACTAAGAGTAACATTGGGTTGCTACTGATTTCCTGACCTAAGAATTGTATTTGGTATTAATGTTTTAGAAGCAATGTTCTTTTAGGAAAAACAATCAACAGATTTACGAAGTAGTTTCTGCAATTCAATGACTTACTCCCATTAAAGTTGCACTTGAAATTGTTGTTAAGTAAAGAAATAAACACTTCATAGTGTATAATTTGTGGCCATTTTGTGATTATGGCAACATTTTTCAGATTCCTAGTTAAAAAGAAAACATAAATTCTGTGATTTAGTCTAACTTACTAGAAAACAAATACACACTACTTTCCATAAATTGATGCACATTGTCTAATATAGACTCCAGTATCTAGTCATTGCTGCCCTGAGAGGCATCTTGATTTTGTAGTGCAAAAAACACATTAAGGAAACATTGATTTTTGAATTAAAATGTTATCAGCAAACTTGAATAAAGCATCTAATATTTAAAAAAACATTTTCTTTTTCCTGCATGCCTAATAAATCAGTTTGGACTCCTAGGGAGATGAATTATGTAAAATGATTCCAGTGTGAATTTAGAAAAAAATGGTATTCTGTAAGGTGTTAAAGACTAAATAAGACATAGCAGATGCCTAGGCCAAAAGTTTAAGAAAGACAAAAGTCCCACATAAAACCCACAAAATTCTGCACTCAATTTCTTCTCTGCCCTAAATGCCTGTGGGAAACCTTTCAGACAATGTAAATTTGGAAAGTTCTAAGGATTATAAACTTGTAGTCAACTTCAAAGACCCTCCAGAAATGAGGACATTTATTACACTCCTTTCCTTAAGTGAGACCCTGAAAACAGAAGGTCTGAGAGTAAGGAAGGAGCAACTGTACAATAGCTTCATGCACATCTAAGGTCAGGTTTCACCCCAGGTAGGTCAATGGAGACTCGGATCTTCGAACCTAAATTAAGATGGAATGTGTATTTAGTACTCTGTGTGTTTGGCCCAAAAAGTACAAGTTCTCCTTGGAGAAATAAGTTCTAAATTATAGCTGAATTTCTCAGTTAAAAATCAATGCCCAAAACACAGGTACATACACCTAGAAAAAACAAAAAAGGTAAACATTAAACTGCGAAAGAAAGCATACCAACTGAACAGATACAGAAAGACACAACACAAAGTTCAGGTATGAGCTGTCAGCACAGAAACAAAATAAGCATGCTACTTCCCACAATTAATTCACATCAAGAATTTTAAGTTCAACAGAAGTTTGGAAAACAATGAATGATTTAACCACATAGGGCAGGCATGTTGACTCACCCGGCAAATCTTCCATCTCCCAGCGTCAGAATCCCTTACGGACACTGGTATGTGTCCCAGATGCTCTATTTTCCACTCAGCTCCATTCCTGTGTTCTGGGAAAACAGTAAAGGATGGCCCAAAACTTTGGGCACCTGCAACCATGTGAGAGACCTGGAAGAAACTCCTGGCTCCTGTCTTCAGATCAGCTCAGTTATGGCTCTTGCAGCCATTTAGGGAGTGAACCAGTAGATGGAAATTCATTGTCTCTTTCTCTCTCTCTGTAAATTTTCATTTCCAAATAAAATAAAAAAAATGTTTCAAAAGCAACCCTAAAATAAATAATTAAATAGTAACATCAGAAAGTCAGGGTGATGTAAGCAACCAGTTCTGATCCTGCGTAGTTTACATAGTTTACATTCAAAACACATCTCTCACCATACACTAAGATCAGATCTAAATGGATAACAGATCTAAACCTACATCCAGAAACCTTCAAACTTTTGGAAGAAAATGTTGGAAACACACTGGAACACTTAGGGGTAGGCCCTCACTTCCTAAAAAAGACTCCAGATGCAGTAGAAATCAAGACCAAAATAAACAATTGGGACCTCATCAAACTAAGAAGCTTCTGTACAGCTAGAGAAACAATCAACAAAGTAAAAAGGCAACCCACAGAATGGGAGAAGATCTTCGCACACGACATAGGTGATAGAGGGCTGATCTCCAGAATATACAAAGAGCTACAAAACAACCAAAATGTCAAAACAAACAAGCCACTCAAGAAATGGGCACGGGAAATGGGCAAACACTTCACAAAGGAACAAACCCAAATGGCAAATAAACATATGAAAAAATGCTCAAGTTCCCTGGCAATAAGGGAAATCCAAATTAAAACATCAATGAGGTACCACCTAACGCCAGTAAGACTGGCCCACATGAATAAAAGCACCAACAACACTTGTTGGCGAGGTTGCGGGGAAAAGGGAACCCTACTCCACTGCTGGTGGGGCTGCAGGCTGGTACAGCCTCTATGGAAATCAGTATGGAGAATATTCAAACAACTCAAAATCAACATACCGTATGATCCAGCAATAGCACTCCTAGGAATATATGCAGAACACTTGTTCTATGAGAAACCAACATGCACTCCTATGTTCATAGCAGCACAATCAGTAATTGCAAAAACATGGAAACAACCAAAATGCCCATCAACAGAGGATTGGATAAGAAAGCTATGGTTCATCTACTCCATGGAATACTACTCAGCTATTAAAAAAAACAAAATGCAGTTCTTTGTGGCCAAATGGGCCAAACTGGAAACCATAATGCTAAGGGAAATGAGCCAATCCCAAAAGGTTAAATACCACATGTTTGCCTTAATTTAAGATGATATGATGTTATGTATAACATGTTATGTTTTGAATGTTATATGTTGTGTATAAACTAAAATTGAAGTATAGGTGAGGTGGTCACAGAAGGTGGCTGGGAACCCGCATTTACTTTTAACATATTGGTTACTCATTACTATGTCAATTAATTCCATAATGATGTAAATTTTTGCTGATGGTATGTTGGAGCTTTCAATTGACTGGGATGATGCTCTGCTGGCTCTGTCATCAGACCAGAGAGGGTATACCTAAGAAGCCGTTGAACTTGACGGGACAATAAGATGCTGGACTCTATGTTTGGTATACGCTTGCAATGGGGAAATCTCAACTGAACTTGAGCTGTGGTTATGCAACAAGGTGGAGGAATCCACCATGGTGGGAGGGTTTGGGGAGGGGTGGGGAGAACCCAAGTATCTATGTAATTGGGTCACATAATACAATGTAATTACTGAAGTTAAACAATAAATAATTTAAAAAAAAAAAAAACACAATTAGGTAGAAAAATGTAAGGTAACCGGCTGGAAAAACATTATGGAGTAACAATTTAAAGCATCAAATGATAAAGAATAAGACTATCTAATTGCAGAAAATTATCGAAAAATTAACAATTCTGGATCTACATCAATTTAAGGGCATGAATGCAAACTAGATGAAAGATTATATTAACACAAATTAGGGAAGACACACCTATTTGTGATCAGAGTAAGAGACTTAACAAGTGTCTTTTGCATCCATAAGATAATAATAATAATAAGTATAGACAACAGACATGCCAACGAACACATGCAATGTGGTGAATGGATAAAAGACAGAGGAGCAAGCAAGCACACAGTGCCCATTTCACAAGTTCATCAAAATTCCCTGCCAAAAAATCCAAGTCTCCAACATTGGAGAACTTTATTCATGCAGCACTTTAACTCTCACTGCAATGAAATAATGAAATTGTTAACAAAAAGGCAGATAGGAAAACATAAAAACACTTTAGGTGCCTATGTATCATTTTATAAAATAACAGTGTTCAAATGTTCTCCATATTTAGAGTAATTGATGTAGGAAATTATATATCCCAAAAACATTTTTTAGAAAATAATAAAAGTTGGAAATACATATTTTACTCATGAAATAGAAACAAATAACTGTCTACTTATAAATGGAATATTACAAGAAGGCTAGGGAAAGTAATAACAGTACTCATAACGAGCTCAGGGGAGATATGAAAACAAAATGAAAGTTCATGTTGAAAAGAGTTATAAAAAACGCTGAAAAATCTCTGGGAAAACAAGTAAGAAAACACCAAGTTTCAGTACAATTAATGACAAGATTGAGAAAAATGCAACCCTGTAGATTCTTCAGACATGAAAAACAAATACTTTCCAATTTTAAAATGTACAATAAGCTCTCAAAAAAGGGTTTTTTAAAAACTATTTATTCATTTATTATTTTTCTGGGAAAGGCAGATACACAAAGAGAAGGAGATACAGAGAGAAAAATCCATCAACTGGCTCACCTCACAAGTGGCTGCAATGGCTGGAGCTGAGCTGATTCAAAGCCAGGAGCCAGGAGAATTTCCTGGTCTCCTATGCAGGTGCAGGGTCCTAAGACTTTGGGCAGTCCTCAACTGCCCCCTGCCCCCTCCTGCCCAGGCAACAAGCAGGGAGCTGGATGGAAAATGAGGCAGCAGAGACATGAGCTGACACATATGTGGAATCCAGCAGCATGCAAGAAGAGGACCTCAGCCACTAGGCCACCGTGCCATGCCTGAAGAAGTGGTTTCAAAACTTTTAAAATGAAATGTTTACCAATAGTTACTAAAATAAATCCCAAGAAAGGTATGGCTTGCAAGATACTCCAATAAGAAATGAAAAGCTGAACCTTTTATAACCTTTAAGCAAAATAAAGTCATATTAACAATAATAATGAAAAGCTCCACCTGACATTTCAAAGAAAAGGAAAACTGTAACTATTCCCTGAATGATTTACAGAGTTATAAAGTGTTTTAGCAGAACAAGTGAAAATCCAGTGGATAAAACATTGCATCAATCACATTCATAAAACATATCAAAAACATGATTATAATACTTGAAATATACATAATGTGTTGATATACATATATATATGACAGATATTTACAATTGTGTGTACTGATGGAGTTATTGATAATTCATGGAAGTTTTATTTGATATATTCATTAATGTACACTACATTAGTAAATTAATTTATTAATATACTAAAGGAACAAACATATCATCCTACTATATGCACAAAAATTCACATTAACAACTCTTGGTCAACTATGAATGGATGCAACTTCTTTAGACAGATAAAATAAATGGATAAAGGATGGGTATAACTGAATACAAAAGATAGGTTTGTATACAATAAAAGAGTGGCAGATACTGGGAAGGGGGCAGATGTGTGATCAAATCATGGCTTAACTTGAAGCTGCTGAAGTAGGATGTGATTTGTTGCATTTAATATTAATGTTTATTAAATCGTGCATTTAACTTTATGTGTATTGTATTAAACACTATAAAATCCTTAAAAATAATATTAAGATCAAAGATATACATCTAGTAAACCACAACCTTTGGCAACCTTTGATAGTTCTGATCTTTAATTTTTTTGTTTGTATTGTACTGTTACTAACAGGAAACTTTCAGTATACTCTAAATACATGCATATTAATTTCTAGATATAGTAGTATGTATCTGAATGCAGTAATGAGCTTCGATTATTTAAAATACCTAAATTAAAATGAATTAAATATTTATAATAAAAATCAAAATTGGAATATTTGCTTGCCTATCTTAATAATTACTTTCTTAATCATGGATCCCAATTTTCTGCTATCTTGGGAGAACTATTTCCTGTGCAAGTGTTGTAGGGATAATTACATGAAAGATTTTGGCAAACACAGTATGACAGACTGAGATTCACTGTTTAAAAAACACAACAGGGATGGACTTGACTTGGTGGTCCCACATCCCATTTTAGTGTTTCAGGATTCAAGTCTAGATTCCACATTCAATTTCAGCTTCCCGCTCATGTACACACTGGGAGGCAGCAGGTGATCGCGCAAATTCTTGGTTTTGATTAGATGTCCACTTTCTCCATTCATGAGTTAGTGCCATCCCTTTTGTTCTGCTTGACAATATTAAATTATAAATACCATTTTACTGAGAATTGGAACCTCTGTCAAAAACTCTTGCTTTATCTGATCTTTATGACATTCTTCTCACTTCCTACATATACATTGTGTCTTAGTGAAAATGTATTTTAAAAATGAAGTTTTCCATCCAAGCAACTTGCTTTACATTGTTTTTCAGCTCAGTGAGGATCCAAAGGTCAAGATCAAGCTCAAGACCCAGTCTTTAATATATCCTGCCCTTCAGAATCTTGATATGGATCTCCCATCATATCGTGAAAACTCACATTTTCCAATTCTACCAAAATCACTCGCAGCCAGATACTGGAGCGAATATTTTACCGCAGACAGATCACTTGAGAAGGCCTTGCTCCTTAATCAACATGTAACAGCAGAATCAAGTCACCTGTTTAAATTCGTTAATTGGAGTTCCTTGCTCCCAGAGAAGTTCAAGAGAGGCCATGTCTACAATGCTCCTTCCTTTGGTAGTTCTGACCTGACCCCAAAATACCCAGGGTTGTTAGATGTGAGGGCAGCACCGCTGCTGGCTGATGACACCCAGTTGAGTGCCTTACCCACGACCCATGTCATGACCTGTCAGTACGATGTCCTGAGAGATGACGGAGTCATGTACGTCACCCGACTCCGGAAAGCTGGCGTTCAGGTGACTCACACTCACGTTGAGGATGGATTCCACAGAGCCATTTTATTTCTGGATTTGAAAATTAGTTACAGGATGATTACTCACTATGTTGACTGGCTAATGATAACTCTATAGTAACAGTCAAAGCAGCGGCTTATTAAAATATGCAATTAATGCAACAGGAATATGTTAATGAGAACTGAAGGGTTGTTGTTGGAACTGATGTTTACTTATCTCTGACATTTGTAAAATTTTAAAACTCATACTGGGGTATAAAGACACACATTATGGAATTAATTGACATGGTATTGTAATTAATAAAAAAGACACAGGTGTTTATTTTTAGTGGTAGCATGTTCTCTATTTTATTCCTTTAATGGTGTGATTCACTTTTGTGGAAATATTGCATTACCACTGGTTTTCACTGCTATTTATTTCATTCCCTAATGTATAATCATAAATTTGTGCTTACCTGATATTATTAGAGCTGCAACTTGTAGTTTCTGAAATAACCTGGAGTTCTAATTGGCTTGGATTTAGAGTGTTCACATTTTCTCTTGTGGGAACTCCTATAAACCAACGTCTTTAAGGGTCTTTGCTCAACACGTGGTCATTTCCCTGTCCTGGTAAAATTACTTCTTAACACATAAGTATTCATGTCCTGGGATATCAAAAAATAATTGCTCTGGTCTGTCACTTTACAGAAAGGCAATTCTAATCTTGTGGCAAACTTGGAATGTTCAGATCTGGAAGAAATTCACACAGGCAGTAGCTCCCCAGGTGTCTGGCCTGATGTGGGTGAGTGAAGTTAGCACATGTATGAGATATCCATACCAAATCAAAATACTGGCATCTATGAACAGTAGATGGGAACCCAAAATTAAATTGTTGCAGTATGAGAGTTCAGAGGTGAGATGTGGCGATTGTATTTTAAGTCATATTTGGTGGTACACTGAAGAAGGCAGCCCGGAGGTAGTGTCAAAGCTTCCAGAAATCTCCAGAAACCAAAGCTTCTGTTCATTTCTGCTTAGAATTTTCTCAGGTGGAATGAAACCGTGGGCAGATACAGAGCCAAATTATTTTTTCACTTCATTTTTAACAAGAAAAAAATAGTATTCATAGAAGCCCAATACTATCCTTATCTATTTATATGTAATTCACAGAGACATAATTCTTGTGGACTACAGCAGAGTACGGTTGCCTATGCAGCTAACAAAAATAAACAAATACAAATAAAACAAAAAACCCTTTTATCCCTTTAATAAAGCCATAAGGGATTAATACATTGACAAATAATAAATAGTTTATAGATTCTGTAGGAAAATTTGGTTAAAATTATGTGTGTGGACTACAGGAAGACATGGGGACGAACATTATGAGATGGATACACATAACGTACAGCTGTGGCGAAGCCCCGATCTCTGTTAACTCATCCTGCACCTTTTTCCTTGTTGCCTTTGCCTGTATGTCTTGTTATCATATCTTCTTTTTGCAAAAAACTGCTCACACATTAGAATAATCTATGTTGTCTATTTGGGAACATAGCTTAATTTGGAAAAGCAAAGTGCATTTAAATAAGAACATGAGCTATGGCTCAAACTCCATTATCAAAGAATCAGAAATGATACTGATAAGGTGAAATGACATTAATTATAACAGACTTTCCAAACATTCCTGCTGAAAATATGGTAGCCTGTGAGAGTAAGGTCAAATCAAGCACCATCAAGCTAGTCCTCTATTTTATACGTACAATTCAATTTCTAACAGAAAAACTTGTCTTGGTATCTACTAGATACTTTTAAAAAGATTTATTTGTTTTTTGGGCCCTGCCTGGTAGCCTAGTGGTTAAAGTCCTCGCCTTGAATGTGCCGAGAACCCATATAGGCACCAGTTCTAATCCTGGCAGCTCCACTTCCCATCCAGCTCCCTGCTTGTGACCTAGGAAAGCAGTCAAGGACAGTCCAAAGCCTTGGGACTCTGCACCCGTGTGGGAGACCCGGAAGAGTTCCTGGCTCCTGGCTTCGGATTGGCTTAGCTCTGGCCATTGCCATCACTTGGGGAGTGATTCATTGGACAGAAGATCTTCCTCTCTGTCTCTCTTCCTCTCTGTCTCTCTTCCTCTCTATATATCTGACTTTGTAATAAAAATAAATAAAGATTTATTTGCATTTGTTTGAAAGGCAGACTTTACAGAGAGGGGAAGAGAAACAGTGACACTGAGAAAGAGATCTTCCATCCACTGATTCACTCCTTGAGTGACTACAATGGCCAGAGCTGTCAGCTGAAAACCAGGATCCAGGAACTCCTTCTGGATCTCCCACGGGGGTACAGTCATCCAAAGGACCTGGTCCACCCTTCTCTACTGTCCCAGGCCATACACAGGAAGCTGGATTGAAAGAGGAACAGCTGGGACACGAATCCGCACCCACATGGGATGCCAGCACTGCAGATAGAGGATTAGCGTGCTATGCCGCTGCGCATGGCCCTTATTAGATAGGTTTATAAAGCAAAAATACCTTTGACTTTATAGAGTGATTTCTTGAATTCTACAGCACCAGAACTGACTGTTCTTGGTTTTTATCATTGCATCCATCACTTAACGCTTTTATAGTATATACTCCAATTTCTGTGGGTCTCCAGTTCTGACCTTCCCGTAATCCCTCCAGAACGCCTGCAATCGTACTGTCGTCTCTGTATGTCTTGGTGTATGAAGAATGGCACCCCTAAACTTCGATCTTTGCCTGATATCAGTGTTCATCTGAGGCAAGTACTTAAATAATTGCATAGCAATCGTTAAAAACTGATGCCAACCGACGAAGTGGGAACTTTGGTGTATGGGACTAGTGGGAGGCCCTTAGGACATGATCTCAGAAGCGACTTGCTGTGAGAGACTGGGTTATAGAACTGACCTGCACCCAGGTACCATCATACTCCGTGATTCAGTCTCTAGTTCCTCCTGCACCGTTGGTCTGTATTCCAGGCCCCACCATTACCACCCTCATCTTAGTTCAAACCCATGGGGCTGCTGAATGCTGAACTTGAACCTCCTAAACCATGAGCTAAATAAATCCATCATCCTTAAGAAGAAGCTTGTTTCAGGTATTTCCTTTTAGAGGCGAAAAGCTCACTATGTGCTTGCACATTTCTATAATCTGCTATTCCATTTGCAGCAACATAAAAATACGATATTAATTCAATTTCTCAACAAAAAAGGTTCTTCAATTTTTTTTCTTCTAGCTTCCAGCCTATTTCTCAATATAGGACTTCACTCAGACTTAAAGTTAGGTAATTGACCAGGCCTCCCTTCATTTATCAAAATACTTTGAATGTTGTAACCATAACCTAGAGACTTTTTTCCACTTATCTCTATATTTTCATGCCCATCCATCAAATACCCAATTTGACTCATCTCCTTTACTTATACAATTGGTACTGTCTGAGTTTCAAAGAAAACAAACAAAAACATATATATATACACACACACACTATATATATACATATATTATTGATTGGAGATATATTGACACTGGACCTCATGTGAAGGCAAATGAGACTCATAAAAATATTTAATGCAAACCAAGCCTTGAAAATGACAGAATAAATAGAAAATGCAAAAGTGTGTGTCAAGATTTAAGCTTTAGGCAGTCAAGATTTAGGCAGGAGATATAAATAGGCATTTTTTTCTAAATATGAAACACAAATGGCCAAAAGACACATGAAAAATGTCCAGGGTCACTATCAGGAAAATGCAAATAAAAGCAATGAGGTTTCCTGTCACCCAAGGTAGAATAGTTCTCATCAAAAAGTGAAAACAAATAACAAGCACTAGAAAGGCGGTGAAGGAAAGGGTAGTGTAATAAACTGTTGGTAGGAACGTCAGCTAGTACAGTGATTATGGAAGAGAGTATGATAAATTCCTCATAAACATGAAAATATATCTACCATATGGCCCAACCATCCCACTCCAGCAATTTACTCAAGGAAATGGAATCTGCACATAAAGAGTTATCTGTATCCTCACGCACAAGAGGTAAGATAACGAATGAACCCAGATGCTCGTCACATGATGATTAGATTAAAAAGTTATGATGGGGCTCGATGGGGTAACCTGCCGGCTAAAGTCCTGGCCTTGAATGCACCAGGATCCCATATAACACCAGTTCTAATCCCGGTGGCCCTGCTTCCCATCCAGCTCCCTGCTTGAAACCTGCGAAAGCAGTGAAGGACGGCCCAAGGCCTTGGGACCCTGCACCTACATGGAGCCCTGGAAGAGGCTCCTGGCTTCGGATTGGCGTAGGTCCAGACATTGCAGCAACTCGGGGAGTGAATCAGTGGATAGAAGATCTTCCTCTCTTTCTCTCCTCTTCTCTGTATATCTGACTTTCTAATAATAATAGTAATAATAATAAGTCATGGTGCATGCACACTCCAAAATACTACTCAGCTGATAAAAAAAGAATGAAATTCCATCTTTCACAACAATATAATTGAAACTGTGGGTCCATTATGTTAGTGAAATATGCCAGTATCAAAAAGCAGTACTTTTTTCTTGTTTTGAGATAATATGTAATAACACAAAGTATATGAGTGAAATTGACAACTTGAGATTTGGTTATTGTTTGCTGTTCTTGTCTATACTCTTCAGAACTGTTTTTTTTTTCTACTTATTGCTTATTGAATTTTTTATTTAGTGGAAGCTTAAGGTTGTGATTATAAAGAGAACTGAAAGTATGGCATTGTAAAAATTGAAAGAAAAATAAGAAAAATGGAGGGAGAGTGAGAGGGGCAGGTCAAAAGTACTACTGTGCTCTCAAAACTATATATATGAACTATAGGAAATTTGTTTCCTGCACGTAAAGAAATAATTTTAGAAGATTAAAGTTAAATATTAGTGACTAAGTAAGTTGTAATAATATAGGCATTAAATTAAATTTCAGACTGTCAGATTAACTTCAAATGAATTCTCCAAGAATTCATAATGCAAGAGAAAAGCCTCAATAATTTCAGATTTTGATAAGTTAAAAATAAAAATATTGATTATTTTTATCACACACTTTTTTGTATGAAGCATGAATTGAATCTTTTAATATCAGACAAACATTCTTCAAGAAAAGAACATTTCAAGCCTATAGGGCTCAATTCATGAAACAGAGAAACCATCTTCAAAAATACCTAATTTTCTATGTACTTGAAAGACAAAACATTAAGGAAAGTGAGGAATAAGGGGAGAAAGATATCTTCTACCTACTGGTTGGAATATATTAGTACCTCCTTTATCAAACATACACAGAAGTTACTTCAAGAGAAAATGTTACCTTTTGTTCATAAAAGAAATATTCTTATCAGAAGATGAAACTTTGGTGAATAACAGTATTTAAAAGATACTCTTGTGATGAAGTATGAACATACTATCTTAAACCAGTTCCCAATTCCTGTCCTTCTCACAATGCAAAATGATTCATTTTGTGCAAAGTGTTCCTTTATCTTAACTCATTCCAGCAACACTCAAAGACCACTTCCAAAGTCCTGTCTGAAACTCAAGACAGATCCACTTAGCTGTGAGCCTACAAAAAGAGATATATGCTTCTGAGATTCAACTGTGGGACAAATATGAGATAAGAATTCCTGTTTCTAAAGTGAGAAGTAAGCCAAGAGTAAGGGGTTACAGGCATCAGCAACACCCAAATCCAAAGCAGAGAGCATCAGATCTTGAAGGTTTGGGTTCAATATTTTGATTTACACTGTATAGAAGATTGATCCCCAAGGTCTCAGGTACTGTTGACCCCCTGACCCTACAGCATTGCTTGTCAGCCCACATGGCGACTCTTGCACATCACATGCTCATGTTTCACCCTTTTTATAACTACAACAACGTGACAGTCTCACTCCATGGTTCTATTAGGTATTGTCCAAGAGGAACTGTTTCCTGTGGTTCTTGTTCTGTGGCAGAAGTCTTCACAGACTCATTGACTTGCCATTGAAGCTCAGTGGATATTATCAAACACCACAGCCTGTGCAGCCCAAATACCTCAGAGTTAGCCATGGGAATACCAGTAAGATCTATCACTTCCTTCCTGAGAAGTAGTGATACAAGAGATGAGGAACTGAATTTTTGAAGCACGGAAGTCCCGGGCACTGATTCTCAGAGATTTATGAGTGCTCACTTCCCTTAAAAACAAAACAAGTCAGAATTTCCTAACTTTCTAAATAGTCTCTGTACAAATTACTGAGCTCACCATTATTTGTAATTGTGAATGATCAACTTTTTTTTCACTGAGATTAGGAAAACAAATATGCCTGCCCTCATCACACTCATATAGTATCTTACTAGGGTTCATACTCAAGCCAAATGAGAAGAAAAAATACACAAATGTCTTGCATATGGATGAGGAAAAGGTAATACTGTTATTCACACAGGTCATGATGATTTAACATAAATAATCACAAAATTAAAACCCTTGCTGTTTTCTTTTTCCTCTTTCTCTTTGGGCAGATCTGGAACAGCGACGTCCCCTCCCCACCTCTCCTGTGGTACACCTGTTTACCTCTGCCACCACAGCCCACAGGATCAAGGTATAGCAGGGAGTCTAATACAACCAGATGCACTGTGCCATTCCTGCCATGGTCTTGCACATGACAAAGTTTATCATCAAGAAGCCAAACATTTCTTCCATCAAATAGGGCCTTAAGTAGAAACAAGGGCAACCATTATTAACAGTCAGCAAGATGCCTTGGTTTTGTCCTCTCCCTCCCTCTTCCTGACGTTTGTCATTTCTTTTTTTGCACTTTGTTGAGATTTTAATCAGAAACCACCTCTAGATGTTCTGCCAGGTGGTATGATAAGACAAGCAAAGGAAATAGTTAAGACCAAAGATCAGTTGTGAACTGTCAGATTACATGGAAAGTAGAATGAAAAATTTCATCACAAAGAACAACAGTGTTCTCTGATTTAAAAAAGAAAATGGGTGTCTGGTCAAGGGAATACATCGTTGGATGGGCAGATGTGACCATTGCCAGTTAGGGAAAACATGGAGAATAAAACATAACCTGGTGACATGTGCCTGGAAGTGGAGTTGGAAGACAGGTACAGGGCAGGGTTCAGAGGCAGAACCCTGTGCAAAGAGCAGGCAATACTGCACAAAGGATGAGGTCTTGGAATCTTGCCTAGTGTTTGGTTTGAGGTAGAGCTTTAAATACATCTCAGGCTGGGATGTGTTGAGGTCCACATGACAGAATGGAAGCTGCAAATGACAAGCTTCAGGAGGGATGGTGAGGGTGCAAGAGAAGATGAGGGGGCTGAATAAGGGGCCCTAAAAAAGGGTCCTGGATCCTGATCCTGAGCCCTGTGTCTGGGGCCTAATTTGAGGAAAAGATCTTTGTAGCCTTAATTAGCTTGCAGGTTTTGAGATGACAAGAATCCTTCTGAGCATGAAGAGTAAGAGGATCTGAGACACAGGTAGTTGAAACCACATCAGATCGGAGCAGGAGCTGCTGGTAGGGGGAGGAATGGTCCTCCCACCCAGTGTCTCAGGGTATCACCTAAACATCCTAGCTCGAGAACCTGAACCCCAGCACAGTGCTGCTACAAGGACTCTCGGGTTCTGGAGTGTATGCTTCACTCCTCACATCGTCACAACCAGAGTTTTAGTTTCTTTTGGGTCTCACAGGTGGTTGGCAACAGCCCAAACACTTGGATAGCTTTCTGCTGCTTTTCCTGTATGCATTATGAGGGATCTGGATTGGAAATGGAGCAGCCGGGACTAGTTTCAATATGGGATTCCAACATCACATGAACTGGCTTAGTCCGTTTTGCCATGCCTGCCAGAATTTCTGTTCATCCTCCATGTTGCCACGTGTCCCTTTTATTGGTTATAACAGCACAGATGTCCCAAGACATCCCCATGGGATCTCTGTGAGGCCACCAAGAGGGCTAATTTCAGCCTTGAAGATCCCCAGGTGGGTGCAGACACCAGTGACAGGACACACAGCTGTCTAGAGTCTCAGGAGAAAGTGAGACGGGATATGCAACAACGGGAAAGAGAGGAAATGAGGAAAGCTTGCTGCTGAGTGCGGATAGGACAATAGAGGCGCTGTGGCTCACCGCACAGGTGGGGCGTTCATGAGTTGCTGAGGGAGGTTTCCTTCCAAGACACAGGGAATCATTGGGAAGTCTAGGGAAGTTGTTTCTTCTCCATGTGGCCACAAGCTCTCAGAGCTTGTGCTGTGTGCAAGGTCTTCAAGTCCCTGGAAACTGTTGTGGGGACTCAGTGAGCACATCCTTTGCTGACAGCAGGTGACAGACAGAGGGGCAAGGATGTTGAGAACAGAGGCAATGGGACGTGTGGTTGGAGGACCCAAATACACATGCACTCACATGGCTCAAGAAGGCCTCACCATACAGGAGTCACCAGCCAAGACTGCTTTCGAGAGCGATCTAGCTGGGTCCAGTGGGACCTGCAAGATGATCCTGCAGGTTGAATGTTCCTGACTTCCTCTCAGGTATGTTGTCCAAAAAGACCACCTGCCTGCTACGGAATCAGCATGCTGTGGAGATGCTCTCAGAGCCAGTCCCAACTGCAGCCCTAAGTACAGGGTTGAGGAACCTCCTGGAACAGCAACATATTCCATCAACTTATTGCCTATAAAATCTAGGGGGAACTCTGCACACCTGTTAGCATGACCACAATGTAGAATCATGAAAAGGTGAAGTGAGATAAGCATGTAGGCTGCAGGAGTTCCGGTCACTATTCTGGGGACCTTAGAATGATGTGGTCCCTTTTCTGGATGTGCACAACTGTGCAGCTCTTCTGCAAGACAACATCTCTTTTTTTCTCAATTCTTCCCATATGGTTCCCGAACCAAGCCTGCACATCGATCCTGGTGGCTGCTTTGCTTGTAACCATCCAGATGTGGACAGACCCACAGTGTCCTTCCATGAGCCAACACACACACACACACACACACACACCATGCCATTTCTCTCCTAACAACTTTGCTGCAAATGTTCAGAGCAGATTGATTGGAAGGGCAATAATCTTGCAGATAACTATTTCTTGCTTCACAGCGTTCTCCCTTGAACTTCCCTAAAAATATCTGAATTGCTCAACAAAAGCAAACTGAACTTTGGAATTTGTATTCAGGAGGTTATGCAGTGGTACATGAGGAAGCTCAAGACACACAATGAAAATTCAACATCTGAATGACTCAAAAGTGAACTTGCCAAAGTAGAAAGAGGAGAAGAGAACCACCATGGGGAAAAAGCTCATTTTGCTTCTGACTGTCGGGGTCCTCGCATCCTACTATGTTTACACTCCTCTCCCTGATAATATCGAGGAACCATGGAAACTGACATGGATGGTCACAGTCTCAAAAACAGTCACGTATTTGGTAAGTTCAGATCTCTTGCGTTCTGTCAATAATTAATAGTATCATGATAAGAAAAACAAAGACTTCAATCTCAACTCATTTGGAACATATACTGTTAAAATTAGTTTAATAATTTATTGTAAATACTTTATTTGTCTTGTTTGCAAAACAGAGACGCAGATAACCAGCCAGCCAGTCTGTTCAAGCATGGAGCTGGGAACAAAATGGGAGGTTGGACTCAGTTTCCCAAAATGGGAGGTTGGACTCAGCTCCCTGAGCAAGCAGTTGTTGTCTCCAAAGGTCTGCTTTAAGAGCAAGCTGATGGGACCTGCGGTGTGGCAAGGCACATAGAGCCTCTATCTGTGGTGCTGACATCTCCTATTGGGCATAGATAGAACCCCAGGTTGCTGCTCTTCTGATCCAGCTTCCTGCCAACGCACCTGCACCTAGGAAAGCAGAGGAGCATGCCCCAAGCACTGGGATCCCTGCACCCACGTGGATAAAGCTTTTGCTTCCCAGCCCTTGAGGTAGTTAAACAGTGGGTTGAAAATCAGTCTCTTATCTTTCCCCCTCTCTCTTTCCGAAACACTGCTCTTCAAACAAAAATACATAAATTGATCTTCAAACGACCTGGAAAAAAATGGAAGCTGGAACTGAAGAGGCCTGACTCAATCATTCTAATATTGGATAAATAACTTTTCAACAGTGTTTTAACTCTTAACCCAAGAACACGACGCGAGTTCATGTTGAATATTTTGATTGCTTATAACGGTTCTTTAATGTAGCAGTATAACACAACGAACATACAGAACATGTTTCGGTTGCAAGTATAAAAATACAATACACTCTGAAAAAAATCTCTAAAAAAATTACTGTGAGTTTCAGGCAATAAAAAAAGAAAACAGAAAGACCTACTTTGATGGAGTAAGAAGCATGCACTTGCAAGGCAGGATGAATAGCACCATGATTAGTCACAGAAAGCTGGCAACAATTTTTGTGTCAGACACGAAAATGTTTTCTTATTAAAACATTTTATTAAGAGTCCAATTAGCAAATTCCAAGGAAGTGATTTTGCCAAGCCAGGTATCACTCGAGGTTGAAATACATAACTACGGCGTTTCTTTTCCTTTATATCCGTCAGTACAAAATCCAATGCGGTTTGCTGCACGTCAGATACAAGCCTGTCAATCCCTTGTCTTCCTTGCCTCTCCATGTCGTGCCATGCCAGACCACTTTGCAGGCATCTCTCCGGTCTCACTAGAGGCTTCTCGGTGGCCATGGCTTTTCCCTACAATGGAAAGCTGTTCAGACACTTGTTATTCCACTTTCAGTACTGATATGAAAGTCCATCCCAAAAGCTGGTCATGCCCCAAAAGCTGGTGATCTCAACAGTGATATTGGCCAAAGTTGTGCGTACTTAAAATCTGTGAAGTTATATTATTTTGTGACTGTTGCTGTATCCATTTGTTCTCTGAGCTTCTTTTGAGTACAGTGCTCTTATCATCTACTATATTTGAACTCAAACTGTCTTAGCATTAAATTGTCAACCTGAGACAACTGCTTTTTTTAAAAAAAAGATTTATTTATTTATTGCAAAGTCAAATATACAGAGAGGAGGAGAGACAGAGAGGAAGATCTTCCATCCAGATGATTCACTCCTCAAGTGGCCACAACAGCTGGTGCTGCGCCAATCTGAAGCCAGGAGCCAGGAACTTTCTCCAGGTCTCCCAAGCATGTGCAGGTCCCAAGGCTTTGGGCTGTCCTTGGACTGCTTTCCCAGGCCACAAGCAGGGAGCTGGATGGGAAGTGGAGCTGCCTGGATTAGAACTAGCATCCATATGGGATCCTGGCAGGTTCAAGGTGAGGACTTTAGTTGCTAGGCCACTGTGCCGGGCCCAATCTGAGGCAACTATTAAAATAAAGCAGCGGAACCTTCAGCATGTCTGTTTCATCCATATTTGGGTACCAAAATATAAGAGGACCGTGAGGATCACATGTGCACACTTGTGCATTCATAAACAATAGTGACATTTGGTATCCGTAACCTCAGCAGGCTGTTTCCCATCTTCTTTCAGAATCGATTTTCTGAGTTCTTAGGAACCAACCGTTTCGTGAACATCGCAGCACTGTTCTTAAAAGTTCAAGAAGTCCCACCCACATCTGATGAAAATGTCACCGTGACAGACACAACATTCAACAACATTCCTGTCCGTGTGTATGTGCCCAAACGCAGGTCTGGGGCGCTGAAGAGGGGCTTGTTTTTTATTCATGGTGGTGGTTGGTTCTCAGGTAGTGTTGGTAAGTGCCACTTGTTGAATGGTAACAAAATCTGTCAGCTTTCTAACAGTTTTTCCTTTGCTGCTATGCTAATTTAGTTTAAAATAATTACATTATTACCTCTATTTCTTAACGAATGAATAATAAATGCCAAAAGTTATAGTAAATATTATGGAAATAGAGAACTTATTTCATGAGCTTAGAAGCTTATTTTTAGTGTAGATTTGAGGCAATGTCACTGGGCAAATCAAAATGAAGCAAGTGGAACAGAGGTAAAACAAATGGAAGTAGTGAAAGTAGTTCTTTAGTGAGCTTATATATGCAGGAAACGAGAAATTGTTACATAGAGAAGCACAGGGTTTTGCAAAAGTATTTTTATACTAAAAATTTGTTGTATTTAATAGACATATATTCATGTAAACATATCTACATGTGTGAATTTTACTTATATTTTAATTACATTTATAAATATGTTTATTAGATGTTTTGGCTTATATAAGTATTAATATGTGAGAGGTCTAAGAAAAAGTTCAACAACTGAAGTTATTATGTTGTTTAAAAAGAGGAATGTTGGAGAAACGTACTCACTGAAGTCTGGGGGAGGGTTCCAGCATTTACCTGAGCAGCGTGAGAAGAAAGGGAGTTGGAGCTTGGGAGCTTGGAGGGCAGGTGTGTCTTTGTGATAGGAGGAATAGAGGTAGTAGGTCAGGAATGCAATTGGAGCAATCGATGGAGTGATCCTGCCGGGGATTTTCCCCACGTACCCTGTCGGTAGAGCCTTCAGCTTACAGAAAATTGATATTTGTGACACCGAATCTGATCGTAACATCCCAAAGCAGGTCATTTCCATGAGTCTTGTAATTAAAGTGCTCCTGAAGAAGGGGCGTATGCTTATGATGGCAAAGAAGCTGATTTGTTATAAGCCTTCGTACATAAGCAGATTGGCCCGATGCTCTCAAATAGCGGCAAACTTATCATAAATTTACACCCAAAATGTAAGTAGTACGTTTATAATGAACATAAAAACCTGAAGATTAAATACATATTTAAGATTAAGAATATTCAGCACTCAATTTTGGAAACATTATAAGAGAATTTTTACTACTCATTGTATCTTTTTTATTGACAGTAAGTTTTACTTTCTGAAGAAATAAAATATGTATCTTTAAATTCTTTTATTATAATTAAATTTACGTAGCAAAACTTAAGAGCTAGTGATATATGTTCCCCAACACCCCTAATCTCCTTTCCCCTAATAACATCTCATTTTTAAAAAAGATTTATTTATTTTTTAATGTAAATGTAGATATACAAAGATGAGGAGAGACAGAGAGGATTTGCCATCCGCTGATAGACTCCCCAAGTGGCTGCAGTAGCCGGAGATGAGCTGATTTGAAGCCAGTTGCCTGTAGACTCTTCCTGGGCTTCCACGCAGGTGCAGGGTCCCAAGGCTTTGGGCCGTCCTCCACTGCTTCCCCAGGCCACCAGCAGGGAGCTGCACGGGAAGTGGAGCAGCCAGGGCATGAACCGGTGCCCATATGGGTTCCTGGTGCGTGCAAGGTGAGGATTTAGCTCCAGGTCTCCTCCAAACTCTTTTCATCCCTATCATGCTTCCAAGCCTTTAGACATTAATATTCAACATACGAGTGAAATTTAGCTTTGTTCTATGTTAATTTTATTTTTAATTTTAGCCCCCTCATGTAAGCAAGAATAATAATCTGGCTTATTTTAACCAACATTTTCTCCTCCAGTACCCTGCATTTTACAACAAATAATAGATTTCAAATTTTTTTAAAGACTTATTTATTTTTCTCGGAAGGGCAGATTCACAGAGAGGAGGAGAGACAGAGACAAAGATCCATCCCCTGGTTCACTACCCAAGTGGCCACAATGGCTGGAGATGAGCCCATCCAAAGCCAGGAGCCAGGAGCTTCTTCCAGGTCTCCCATGCGGGTGCAGGGTCCTAAAGCATTCAGATCAGGACTACGAGTAGGCTGAGTTGAACAAGGTTGTAGCACTTACTATCAAATCCTGAGCCTGGGATTGGGCCATCTCAGCCGGCGCTGCAGTACCTGCTGGCTTGGGCAAGACCCAGGGCTAGAAGTGGGTTTAGTAGGGATACCTTCAGGACTTCCATGCTGGGTCACTGCTTCCATAGGTGAGCACAAGAGTTGGGACTGGGGGCAGGCCAGCCAGGCTAGGCTGCAGCACCAGCTGGCAAGTGCCTAGACAATGTGCAAGTCCCATCACCCATTAGACAAACCTGCATCTTCTGACTGGGCAATTTAATCTATTTACATTAAGTGTAAATGTAATCTATTTACATTAATTCACATTTAATCTATTTACATTTATTATAATTCAGTAAATGATTGGAGGGAACTAATTCCCATGACTTTGTTAATTGGTTAGTGATCCAATCTGATAGTGAATTTGGCAGTCTCATGTGCTTTCATGTCTTCTTCTGAAATAGGACTCATTTCAGAATATTGCAAAGTTTTTTTTTTATAAATGCTCTATTTTTTTGCTTGTATTGGAAATACTTTGCTTCTTCACTTATTAAGGATAGCTTTGCTTGATCTAATATTTTGTTTGGAAATATTTTTCTTTCAAACCCTTGAATATGTCACCCCACTCTATTTGCACCTTAAGGATGTCTGTTTGAAAGTTCATTGTTAATTTATTTCCTTTTACATGTAAGTTAATGTTTCTTTTTTTTTTTCTGTCTTAGACTTTGTCTTAACTTTTGATATTTTAACAATACCTATTTGAGGAGTCTTTTTTGGCTGACTCTTCGTGAAGTCTTTTCATGACCATATTATTTTCAAGATTTTTTTTTAAATGATTCTTTTTTTTTTAAAGATTTATTTTATTTTTATTACAAAGTCAGATATACTGAGAGGAGGAGAGATAGAGAGGAAGTGGAGCTGCCAGGATTAGAACCAGCGGCCATATGGGATCAAGGCGAGGACCTTAGCCACTAGGACACGCTGCCGAGCCCCAAGATTTTTTTTTTTTTAAAGATTAATGTGTTTCATTGGAAATCAGAGCTAGAGAGAGAAATGGAGAGAGAGAGATGGAGATCTCTTCCACCTGTTGCTTCACTCTCCAGATGGCGGCAACGCTCAAGCCTGAGACAGACAGAAGCCAGGAGTCAGAAGTTTTGTCTGGACTGCCCAGGAAGGTGCAGGGGCACAAGCACTTGGGCCGTCTTCTGTAGCTTTTCCCAGCCACTAGCAGGAAACAGGATTAGAAGAGGAGCAGCTGAGACTTGAACCAGTGCCCATGAGGGAACAGGTGTTGCAGGCTGTGGTTTTTGCCAACTTGGGGAGTGAACCAATATATAGATCTTTGTCTCTGTCACTCCTTCTCTCTGTAAGTCTGTGTTTCCAAAATAAACCTTTTTTTTTTTTTTGGTGAAAAAATTCTTCTCTGATATTTTCTACACTTTTCATAGCTCCTCAAAAAATGGCCCTGTGATAACTTCCTATTCTGAAATTCCCATCTTATTCATCCTCTTATCACTACTAAATACATTTTATCTTTCTTTGTTCGCTTTCTTGTCTAAAAAAGGGAGCACTGAATCACCCCAGTGACAAATAAGTATAGCCTAAAGGAAACCAACACACATTCAAAAAAAAAAAAAAAAAAAAAAACAAGCAAAACAAACACCAAAAGTCTCAGAGCCTTCTGCATGCTTGCCTTTGTCTCTTTCTCCGCCTCTTTCAATGAAGAGCTATTGATTTGTAATCCTGTTCCAAAGGATTCTTTACATCCCCTTCCACTAAAGTGAATATTTCACATTATTGTTGCTAGCTTGTGTACCTGTCACCTCCATCCCTACTCCAGTAATCTGTGGCTTCCTGATACACAAATGTTTCCTGTTTGTAATTTCAGCATCTAAGACCTGTAAAAGGAAGAGAATGGAGATTGAGCTTGGGGATTCACAATTACCCAGCATGAATGCAGGAAGATGAGAAAAGTGACCGAGAATCACCAAGAATCATATAGTGACGAGAAAATGTTACAAATGTTAGAAATATTTTTGTCAGAATCTAATTGATCAGCAACTAGACATACAGATAGAATTTCTGTTCACAAAAGGCAGATCTACTCATTTGGAAAATGTCTGATTATGCTTTCTTTCATTACAGCTATGTCTTCTCATGACTTCCTCTCAAGAGAGACAGCTGAGAGACTTGATGCTGTAGTTGTTTCAACCAGGTAAAAACCTTGTTGATCTCTGGCATTTGAGCAGCTTTCTTAACTAGTAAGATGCTATCAGCTTTTCTGGTCATTTCTTGATTATACCAGAAGTGCTTCCATAGAAATTGAGAGGATGGCCATAGTGGACAGGATCATGCCTGGAACAATTAGAGAAAAACTAGTGGGATTTATTAAATGGGAATAAAAATGGGAAGTTTAGAAATTGTTAGAATTAAATTAAGCTATTATATCTCTGGGACAAATAACCTCTGCTGTTTTCTTCGGCTGGCTTCCTTGACAGAATAAGAATAGGGCCTTCTGAATTTTATATTCAGGTTAAAATCCTAGGTCTGGAATTTACCTTCGGGCTTTGTGCAAATTGAGTACTATATTTTTAGTTTGCGTTTCTCCCCTGTAACCTGGGAATTGTGTATTATTTCTCACAAAATGTGCTTGTTTTGAAGATTAGAAGATAAACAACAATTTGAAACAGCTGGTTCAATGTCTGCCATAGTAGAATACTTCATTAAAAATAGTTCTCCAACTTCCTGTTAAACATAGGCAAACTATCTTCTTGTAAAGCATTCTAGACTAATAAAAATACGCAATGAACATGTAAGAATGAGTCAAAAATGAACAAGTTATGCCCAAAACAATGTAGTATTACTACAGACAAACTCTATTATTAGATTGAGCAAGAGTATAATAATTTCTAAGGTTCTTTTTTTGTCCCCATTGATGAGTTACCACTAAAGTAGACCAGTTACAGAAACAGTCTTGTAGGAAAAGGCTTGTGAAGGGATCTATATGCCTATTTTTTCCTTAAGTTCAATATAAGCTTTGTTTTATGTCTTTATTTTAGTAAACATAAAATTTTGAAAGCTTTTTATTTTTTTTAACAGGAACACGGTTGTATAATATAATGCAGTCTTTTCATATAACATTCCCCCAAGTATCTCTAAAATTATGGGATTAAAAAGGAGGCATTGCTTTCTGAAAAGCAGTTCCCCGTCTGCTGCTCACCATCCCGGAGCCAGTGCATTAACACACTGTCCCCGACGACCTTAGTCTGTGGCTGTTTACTGGCACGCGATGTCTTCTTACTCTTTTCAACCGCACAAGCAGCACCTGCTGGCTTTTACTGTAAAATTTCCCCTGTCTTTCAATGATTTTTATAGTGTTCTAGATTTTTATTACTAATTTCTATTTATACAAATGGGATAAATGCCATGTATTGCACATATTAGTTTTAAGAGCATTACGATGCTTTTTACCTTACCGCTGTCAACCCTTGTGTCTTATTTTTCTTTTAACTTGTACAAGGACATAATATAATCTCAAACCTAATGAAGCATCATCAGAAACAGGAGGGCTGTCTGTGGATTTATCGCTATCTAAAATCTCAGGTTTAGTAGAGGAACAACTTCTTTTTTTAATGTTTAGGATAAATTCACACCCACGTATTTTAAAATTAAAAATAACCGATTTAAAATTGTTATTTTTCACACAGCTACAGAAAAGCACCCAAGCATCATTTTCCCATTCAATTTGAGGATGTCTATAACTCATTGAAGTGGTTCTTACGCCAAGACATTCTTGAAAACTACGGAGTAGATCCAGAGAGAATTGGTGTGTCTGGAAGCAGTTCTGGTGGAAATTTAGCTGCAGCAGTGACTCAGCAGGTGAAATATTCAGTGTTTTATTTTAACAAGTGTTTTCAGTGCCAGAGTCATGGCAAAGTGGGCTACGTTGCTGACTGGTGCCAGCATCCCATATAGCTACTGGTTCCGGCCTGGCTGATCCGCTTCAGGTCTAGTTCCTTGCTTGTGGCCTGGAAAAGCAGTGAACGATGGTTCAAGTCCTTGGGCCCCTGCATCCATATGAGAGACCCAGAAGAAGTTCCTAAATCCGGATTGGTTGAGCTGTGATTATTGTGGCCAGTTAGGGAGGGAAGCAGCAGAGAGAAGATCCTTCTCTCTCTTTCTCTGAATTTTAGTTTCACAATAACCAAATTACATATTAAAAAATATTAAAAATCTATACAA
The DNA here is from genome assembly GCF_030435755.1 of Ochotona princeps. Lineage (NCBI taxonomy): Eukaryota > Metazoa > Chordata > Mammalia > Lagomorpha > Ochotonidae > Ochotona > Ochotona princeps. The sequence continues at coordinate 11,719,493 of NC_080834.1, forward strand.
AGTCTTTTATTACAGAAGAAATAATGATTTAGAATTATGAAATGCTTTCAAATTTCTTCATTGTTATTTACCTAAAACTATGTATGTTATAACTATCACTTGAAATTATTTCTTAATAATTAATAATCTTACATAGTTGTGATTAATTTGTGCATTATTCAAAATATTATTTCTGATGCTGATTATCTGACCTGAAAAATAAATCCGTCAGTGATGTTTAGAAGTAATGTCCCTTTAAGAAATCTATTTAGGGGCCCAGCACCATGGCCTAGCGGCTAAAGTCCTCTCCTTCGATGCGCTGGGATCCCATATGGGCGCCGGTTCTAATCTCGGCAGCTCCACTTCCCATCCAGCTCCCTGCCTCTGGCCTGGGAAAGCAGTCAAGGACGGCCCAAGGCTTTGGGACCCTGCACCCGCGTGGGAGACCTGGAAGAGGTTCCTGGTTCCTGGCATCGGATTGGCGCCTACCGGCCCATTGCGGCTCACATGGGGAGTGAAACATCGGATGGAAGATCTTCCTCTCTGTCTCTCCTCCTCTCTGTATATCTGGCTTTCCAATAATAATAAAATCTTTAAAAAAAAAAAAAACAAACAAACAAATCCGGGAGCCAGGAACTTCCTCCAGGTCTCCCATGCAGGTGCAGGGTCCCAAGGCTTTGAGCTGTCCTGGACTGCTTTCCCAGGCCACAAGCAGGGAGCTGGATGGGAAGTGGAGCTGCCGGGATTAGAACCTGCACCCATATGGGATTCCGGGGCTTTCAAGGCAAGGACTTTAGCCGCTAGGCCAGTGTGCCGGGCCCATAGGCTCCCGGATTTGGATTGGCACAGCACCAGCCGTTGTGGTCAGTTGGGGAGTGAATCATTTGACAGAAAATCTTCCTCTCTGTCTCTCCTCCTGTCTGTATATCTGACTTTACAATAAAAATAAAATGAATATTTTTTAGAAGAACTCTATCTAGACAATGGAAGTTAATTTCTGTAATTTAATAACTTACTCTAATTATGAATGCTTCACTTTGTTGTTAATTAAAGAAACATATACTTTGTAAGTGTATAAATTTGGATCGTTGTATGTTTAGGGGAAATTTTTCCTGATTTAAGCAACACAATCTAAGACAAATGTATATTCTTCCACTAGTTTGATATTCATTTTTTAATCCCAAATCTGTTGTCTGACTATTGTTGCTCTGAGGTGTACCTTGATGTTGCCATAGAAAGAATATGTCAGGAAACACTGGTCAGGCTTGTTTATCGGTAGATTAGATAAAGTGTTGATAATGATGAACCTAGATAAAATATAATAATTTTTATGGTGTCAAGAGGAAATTTCTGGATCAAAACTTTTTAAAGCATAAAAAAAGCAATAAACCCCACAAAAATAAGACCCGAAGTATATGTATTGTGTGCCTTAAAGGCATTCGATAATCCAAAGAAAACTTTTCTGCCAGAGTAAATTTTGAAATTCTTAGGGTTGTAGATGTATTCAAGGGCCTTCCAAAGAGGGGAGGACTCATAAATGACCCATTTCATTCAGTGAGGTCCTGAAAAGAGATACTATCGTGGTCACTGAAAAGAGTTTGTAAAACAAGCTTCATGTGTCTTTAAAGACTTATTTTACACCAGCTCGGTCAACGAAACTGTAGTCTTCAATTTAAATTAACATAGAGTGTGTATTTAATATCTCTGCTTATTTGACCAAAAAAGGTACAGATTCTGCCTGAAGAGATAAAGTTCCATACATAAAATTGTTATGTAGTTAACCCTTTTCACCGTGACTTGCTGAAGTTGGACTGGCCATGTTGTTCATGAATGATCTGCACGTCTAAAGGCAAAACACTATTTATTCTTTTCTAGTCTTTCAGCATACTTCATGCTTATTTGACATTATTCCATCTTCAAATGTGCAGACTAAATGACACAGTGAGAGCATGATGACACCTGGCACTTCTCCATCATTTATCAGAGTACTGTGTTCAAGTCAGGACTCCACTTTCAATGCCCAGGTGCACTCTTGGAGGCAGATGGTAATAACCCGAGTCTCCGGGTTCATAACACCCATATTGAATTGAGTTCCAGGCTCATGGTGTCAGCTTTGTCCATTCCTAGCTGATACAGATATTAAGATAGAGATCACTGCCTTTGCTTATCTTTGTCTCTTTGATTTTCAAGTAAAATAGACTTTTTTAAGATTTATTAATTTTTTAATTTGAAAGGCAAAGTTACAGAAAAAAGGGAATGAAGAGAGAGAGAGAGATCAATTGAATTGATTTCTACCTGCTGGCTCAATCTCCAAATGGCCAGAACAGTTAGTACTGCATCAGACCAAAGCTGGGAGCCAGGAGCTGCTTCAGGGTCTCCCACACAGATGCAGACACCCAAGCACTTGGAACATCTTCTGATGCTTTTCCAGGCACATTAGCAGGGATCTGAATCAAAAGCTGAGCAGCCAGCTCTCAAACCCATACCTTCATATAATGCATCTGCAGTGGACACTTAAACTGTTACTCTGCAACCCCAGCCCCATAAATAACAAAATAATCTTATCTTTATGTTTCACAGACACAAAAGTTTGCTCAAGATCTAATTGCTCAATAGAAAATCCAAATTAAAATTCTTAGTTATGTGGTCTTTCTCCTAAGGTGATTGTTGACATTAATATGACCACACACACATCTTTTACTTATAGATAAGAAGACAAAATTCCTCTAGTGGCTAGTTCTAGTTCTCAAGGGTAGGACTTCCTTTTTAAGTGGATTACATGACTTCTTTCCCCACCCATGAATTTAGTACAATTCACATCGCTCATATTGACAACATTAATTATAAACGTTACAGTATTCAAAATCAGAAGTTCACTTGTTTCTGATCAGTATGATTTTTATTCACTTCATATGGATATATTGTATTTTAAAGAATATATGTTTTTTAATTGAAAGTTGTTTCCTAAAACAACTTATTTTAAATTGTTTTCCAGCTCAGTGAGGATCCAAGTGTCAAGATCAAACTCAAGACCCAGGCTTTAATCTATCCTGCCCTCCAACCTCTTGATATGGACCTACCATCATACCGAGAAAACGCGCATTTTCCAACTCTGCACAAATCAGACGTAGTCAAGAGCTGGAGTAACTATTTCACCACAGACAAATCACTTGAAAAGGCCATGTTACTCGGTCAGCATGTCCCAGCTGAATCAAGCCACCTGTTCAAATTTGTTAATTGGAGTTCCTTGCTCCCTGAGAAATTCAAGAAAGGCCACATTTACAACAGACCAATCCATGGTAGTTCTGATCTAGCAAAAAAATACCCAGGGTTGTTGGATGTGAGAGCAGCGCCCCTTCTGGCTGATGACACTCAGTTGCGTGGCTTGCCCAGGACCTATGTTGTGACCTGTCAGTATGATATTCTGAGAGATGATGGAATCATGTATGTCACCCGACTCCAGAACGCTGGTGTTCAGGTGACTCATAACCATGTAGATGATGGATTCCATGGAGCATTCTTACTTCTGGATTTTAAAATTAGTTACCGAATAATAAATCATTATATTGATTGGTTAAGAGAAAATCTGTAGTAACAATCTAAGGAATGGCTTATTAAAATATTTAAATGATGGAACGGAAATTCATTTGTGAAAATTTTTGATGTGATGTTTATTATTTGCGACCCTAAGGTTCTGATACTCACTGCAGGCTGTGTGTACGCGTGTTTGTGTCTCTTCATGGTAGCATGTTTTCTACTTTATTCCTTAAGCATTATTAATTCGCTTCTATGAAAATATATACTTTAACATGTGAGCTCTTACTATTTCATCTCTAACTTACAATTGCAGCAGTCTGCTGAAAATTATTGAAGATGAGTGAGTGGTTAAAAATATTGCTAAAATATCAAAGTTTTAGTTCACATGGATTTACCAACACTTTTTAAAGATTTTATTATTTTTATTGCAAAGTCAGATTTACAGAGAGGAGAAGAGAAAGAGAGGAAGATCTTCTGTCCACTGATTCACTCCCCAAGTGATTGCAATGGCCAGAGCTAAGGAGCCAGGAACTTCCTCCAGGTCTTCCATGTGGGTGCAGGATCCCAAGGCTTTGGGCTGTCCTGGACTGCTTTCCCAGGCCACAAGCAGGGAGCTGGATGGGAAGCGTGGCTGCTGGGATTAGAACTGGTGCCCATATCGGTTCCTGGCGTGTTCAAGGCAAGGACTTTAGCCACTAGGCCACTGTGCCGGGCCCTTAAAAACCATTTTTAAAATGATATGAAATACCAGAAGTAGTGCTAAGGATAAATCACTTAAAAAATTGGCTTGAGGGCCCGGTGGCCCGGATTAAATTTTCTGATCCTATGCAATTGACTATTGATTTTCATCATCAGATTTAATGTGAGTTAAGACTCACCTGAAAGAGTTCTTTTAATGAAGAAATTCTGAGCTACCACCATCTGGCACTTTGATTCATTTTCAAGTCCTGCAGATGATTCTGAACAAATAACCCTTTCTGAATAAAACCAATTTAATGACAAAAAAGCATGAATCTATTGACTACTTCAGTTCACAATTGTATAGAGGATGTTATTGTTCAGACTAGACATAAGGGAGAAATTGTGTTGCTTAGGGATATCTACCTGGGAATCTTGACACTTCCTCTCAACCTGGAAAGCAGGGGCTCTGAGTGAAAAGAACATGTGTGGGAAGTTATTCAAAGCAAGAGATAGGCCGTGTGTAGAGAACCTGGAAACAGCAGGCTGCAGAATCTGGTTCAAGAGATTTTGGATGGAGGAGTGAGGTACTGAGAAATCTGAGCTGCTGATCCAAACCGTTTGAATGTTGCCCTGAAAGTCTTAAATGTTGCCCTGAAAGGGCCCGTGCAAGCTTTACAGAGATGCTGTGTGAGTTCACAGACGTGTAGCCACCTATGGGTATCCCATATGGGTACTTCTTCATGTCCAGGCTGTTCCACTATGGTCCAGCTCCCTGCTGAGAACCTGGGAAAGCAGTGGAGGATGGCTCAGATCCTTGGGCCTCTGCACTCACAATGGAGACTTGGAAGAAGCTTCAGACTCCTGGCTTTAAAAAGACCTGTCTTGGGTTGTTGCAACCATTTAGGAAGGAAACCAGTGGATGGAAGATAACTCTTCCTGTCTCTCCTCTCTGCATTTCTGCCTTTCAAATAAAAATATATGCATCTTAAAAAATGGTTTTCAGTCATTTATTGCCACAAGTGTTATCATTTCTAAATGATGAGCATACTGTAATTCCTTCCTGACAAAAATAGCTTCTGTTAGAATTTAATTTTTTTTTCCATTTATCCAAGTGATCTTCAGGCAAATACAGAGAAATAGAATAAGTTTCAATAAAATAAGGAGGCAACATCAACGTTAACAATTTTAAGAATAGGAGACTCGCAAGATGGCTGACATAGGAGGATGGATGTAAGGGAGCTCACAGACAGAGAGGGATAGAATGCGACAAAAGCATAAGTGGAGCAACATAGAGCTGCAGGGAGAGGAACGTGAAGTTCCCTGGACAGTGTGTAGCCAAAAAAATCCACACAACTTGGAAGAGCAACCAGGAAAAAACAAAACAAAACAAAAGGCAGGGAAGACGGCTTCCCGCTCCAGACCTGCTGAGTCACGTTTAAGGGCAGCCACCAGGAGCCGCAGTTGCCAGGATCTGCCAGGACCCACACCCGCTGCAGTCGCCAGGAGACGTACCCGCGGTGAAGGTACTCACCAGCAGCAGAGGCAGACTGCAAGAACCTGAGGTTTGAGTGAGCTGGGTAGGGGCAGCAGTGGGGCTGGGGCTCCCAGAATTAACTCTCCAGGGGCACGTACGGAGCCTGAACATCCTTGGTGCTCATCTCCCCACCCCTCCCCCCCGGAGATTCCAGCGTCTGAGGACACAGGGCAAGTGCTTTGAAACTGCCAAAACTGTGTCCTGAAGGTGACACACAGCAGTCCTATGTGCTGAGGAGAAAGGCAAAAGGCACACTGAATACTCCCCCGTGCCTTGCAGACTGGCACACAGCTAGGCGGTACTGACCCACAGGAACCCAAGCATGCCTCTGGGCTCTGTGGACCCGGGCGCGCCTCCGGGCTGGGTGGTCCCGTGCAAGCACTGGGGTGGGCAGTCTGAGGCTGCTGGGGTGGGTGGACCTGCACAGGAGGCGCTTCCAGAGAGCACCTGGAACACCCATGCCCTATAGTCCTGTGCTTGAAAGACGCACCAGGAGGGCACTGCGGACCCGCGTGCAGGAGGTATTCCCAGAGAGTACCTGGAACCTCCATGCCCTGCAGTCCCTGCCACAGCAGACACACTGAGAAAGCACCTAGAATCCTCCATGCACTGTGATCCCGCGCACAGGGGGCACGAACAGAGAGTGCCTTCATTCCCACATGCCCTGTGGTCGCACACGGGTAGGGGATGAGCTGAGAGTGCACTTTGAATCCGCTGGGCCTTGGAAGTGGTGCCCTGAGGTCCAGTGTACTGAAGACGCACCAAAAGTGCCTTGAAAATTCCTGCACCTTGCTACTCCACGCCTGTAGGCTCCAGTCTCTGCAGGATAATGCTTGGAGACCCCGCAGCACGCTGGTGCCTGGGTCTCTCAAAAAAGAAACACTAACACAATGGGAAGAAATACCAGAAAAGGTAATGATCCAGATGAGAGAGCCAACACCCACCAATAAAGGATCAAAGGCCAATGTCTATTTCGGAGATGCGGGATGAAGAAATGAAAGCTCTACCAGACAAGGAATAAAAAAAAATAATGTTAAAAGCTGTCAGAGACAATGAAAGAATTGGGAGGACTTCAAGGAATTCAAGAACCATATAGTTACAGAAAAACAGCAAGTCAAAAACAAAATCCTTGACTTAGAGCACAAAGTTGAGAGCCTAACCAACAGAATAAATACAGCACAAGAGAGGATCTCTGAAACGGAAGACACACAAAATGAACATATCCAGCTCATTAAACAGCTGGAAACAAGTCTGAACAAAGCCAATAAGACCATATGAGGAGGAATACACCATGGTGGGAGGGTATGGGGAGGGGTGAGGAGAATCCAAGTATCTATGAAACTGTGTCACATAATACAATGTAATTAATGAATTTAAAACAAAATTTAAAAAATAATCAAATAAAAAAAAAGACCATATGAGAAATGAAAGACAACCTCAGAAAATCGAATATTAGGATTATTGGCCTTCCTGAAGGAGCGGAAAGAGAGTCACGAATGCAAATGGTGCTCGACGAAATTATACAGGAAAACTTCCAAAACACTTGGAGCATGAACCCAGCCCAAATCCAGGACAGTGAGAGCACTCCCAGCAGATATGACCCAAAGCGATCTTCACCCAGACATATGGTGCTCAAGTTCCACTCCAACGAAGACCAGGAAAGAATCCTGAGACAAGTACGAAGCAGAGAAAAGATCACATAGAGGGGAAAAACAATCAGAATCACTGCTGACTTCTCTGAAGAGACCTTACAAGCAATAAGAGAATGGACAAAGATCTTCCAAATCCTGAATCAGAACAACTGTCAACCAAGAATATTGTACCCAGCAAAGATCTCATTCATATTTGAGAATGAAATCAGATACTTCCATAGCAAAGAGAAATTAGAAGAATATGCCAGCACAAAACCAGCTCTACAAAATCTCCTTAGAAATGCACTAAATCCAGAAAAAAAGGAGGTGAATCATAAGCAAAGATGCAAACAGGAAGGTCTCCCCACTAAAGTCCACACAAGGAGGGACAATTACACAGATATCAACACCCACAAAAACAAGTATGGCATGGCAAAATCACAACCTCTCAATTTTAACTCATAACACAAATGGCCTGAACTCACCAATAAAAAGGTACAGATTAACAGAATGGATCATCAAACAGGACCCAACTATATGTTGCCTACAAGAGACACATCTAACCAGAAAATCCTCTAAGAAACTGAAAGTGAAGGGATGGAAAAAGACATTTCATGCCAATGGACGAGAAAAAAAGGCTGGGGTAGCTGTCCTAATTTCAGATGATGTGGACTTCAATCTGACACACGTCAAAAAGGACAGGGAAGGACATTATATATTGGTGAAGAGACTGATCCATCAGGAAGTAATTACCATTGTGAACATATATGCACCAAATTCCAACGCACCTAGCTACGTGAAGCAATTACTTACAGACTTAAAGGGAGACATAGATATGCACACAATAATAGTGGGTGATCTTAACACCCCACTAACAACAATAGACAGATCAACAAAACAAAAACTCAACAAAGAAAAACAGAGCTCATACAAACAATAGAACAACTGGACTTGGTTGACATTTATAGAACTTTTTATCCTAAGACCACAGATTATGCATTTTTTTCAGCAGTGCATGGCACCTTCTCCAGGATCGACGACATGATAGGACACAGGGCAAATCTAAATAAATTCAAAAAGATAGGAATCATACCATGTACCCTCTCAGACCACCATGGAATGAAACTGGAAATCAGCAATTCAAAATGCCCAAGGAAATACAGAAACTCTTGGAGGCTGAACAATATGCTATTAAACGAGCAATGGATCAGAGAAGAAATTAAAGATGAGATCAAAAAATTTATGGAAACCAATGAAAACTCTGACACAACATTCCAAAACTTGTGGGACACTGCCAAAGCAGTGCTATGGGGTAAATTCATCGCAATTGAAGCTCATGTCAAGGCCCAAGAGTGGCGCCAAATACAGGAACTAAACACACACCTCCAGGAATTGGAAAAACAACAGCAGAAGAGCCCCACACACAACAGGAAACAAGAAATCATCAAAACAAGGGAGGAAATTAATCAGATAGAAATAAAAAAAACATACACAAAATCAATGAATCAAAAAGCTGGTTTTTTGAGAAGATAAACAAAATAGACACCCCGTTGGCCCGACTGACAAAGAAAAAACAAGAGAAAGCAAGAATTAACAGCATCAAAGATGAAAAAGGCAACATAACAACAGACACTGCAACCATTAAGAACATAATTAGAAATTACTACAAAGCACTGTACTCCAACAAATCAGAAGACCACCAAGAAATGGAAAAGTTCTTAGACTCACACCACCTGCCAAAACTTAGCCCAGAGGCAACAAACAACCCGAACAAAACCATAACTGAAGCAGAGATTGAATCAGTGATTAAAGACCTCCCAACAAAGAAAAGCCCAGGCCCAGATGGCTTCACTACAGAATTCTACAAAACACTCCGAACAGAGCTAACCCCAAACCTCTACAAACTCTTCAAAACAATAGAAAAGGAAGCAACCCTTCCAAACTCATTCTATGAAGCCAACATTACCTTAATCCCAAAACCAGACAGAGAACCAACAGAGAAGGAAAACTATAGACCTATCTCTCTGATGAACATTGATGCTAAGATTCTCAACAAAATCCTAGCAAATAGAATTCAAAAACACATCAGACAGATCATTCATCCGGATCAAGTAGGATTCATCCCTGGAATGCAGGGATGGTTCAACATCCTTAAATCCATAAATGTGATACACCACATCCAAAAATTGAAAAACAAGAATCACATGATAGTGTCAATAGATGCAGAAAAAGCTTTCAACAAAATCCAACACCACTTCCTGCTAAAAACCCTAACCAAGGTAGGCATAGATGGAAAAATCCACAACATAATCAAAGCAATATATGAAAAACCCAACGCCAGCATCATACTGAATGGAGAAAAACTGGAATCCTTCCCACTGAGATCTGGAACAAGACAAGGATGTCAGCTTTCTCTACTACTATTCAACATAGTCCTAGAGGTACTTGCCGAGGCCATAAGACATGAAAAAGAAATCAGAGGAATCCAAATGGGAAATGAAGAAGTCAAGCTCTCACTCTATGCAGATGATATGATTCTTTATGTAGAAGAGCCAAGAGACTCAATACAGAGACTGCTAGAACTTATACGAGAGTTCGGTAGAGTGGCAGAGTACAAAATTAATGAACAGAAATCAACAGCCATAGTGTATGTGAACAGCCCCAAGATGGAAAAAGATTTAACCAGCAAGATACCATTCAAAATAACAGAGAAAAATATGAAATATCTGGGAATTAACTTAACCAAAAATGCAGGAGACCTATTTGAAGAAAACTACAAATTACTTAAAAAAGAAATTGAACAAGACCTCAGAAGATGGAGTAACATCCCATGCTCCTGGATAGGTAAAATCAATATCATTAAAATGTCTATACTGCCAAAAGCAATATATACATTCAACGCAATCCCAATCAAATTGCCCAAACCACTCTTCATGGAACTGGAAACAATGATCCAAAGGTTCATCTGGAAACACAAAAAACCACGGATAGCTAGAACCATCCTGAAGAACAGGAAGTTAGCAGGGGGAATCACAGTTCCGGACCTCTGGACATACTATAGGGCAGTGGTTATCAAAACTGCCTGGTACTGGCAAAAAAATAGAGAAGAAGATCAATGGAGCAGAATAGAAACACCAGAAGGGAACCCACACAGATACGGTCAAATAATCTTTGACAAAAGGACAAATGATAATCCAGGCAAATGGGAAGTTCTGTTCAATAAGTGCTGTTGGGACAACTGGTTGATAGCCTGCAGAAACAAAAAGATAGACCCACATCTCTCACCATATACTAAGATAAAATCTAAATGGATAACAGATCTAAACCTACATCCAGAAACCTTTAAACTTTTGGAAGAAAATGTTGGAAATACTCTGCAAGATCTAGGGGTAGGTCCCGACTTCCTAAGAAGGACACCAAAGGCAATAGCAATCAAGACCAGAATAAACAAATGGGACCTCATCAAACTAAGAAGCTTCTGTACAGCAAGGGAAATAATCAACAAAGTAAAAAAGCAACCCACAGAATGGGAGAAGATCTTTGCGCACTATGTAGGTGATAGAGGGCTAATCTCCAGAATATACAAAGAGCTACAAAACAACCAAAATGTCAAAACAAACAAGCCACTCAAGAAATGGGCATGGGAAATGGGCAAACACT